>NC_040907.2:18483098-18792656 GCF_004126475.2 Phyllostomus discolor | reverse complement strand
CCTTTGCACGTGCTGCTCCTTCTCCACGGACCACTCACCTTGCACTTCTCCACTAGTTAACTCTACCCTTCCTGCCCACCTCAGCTCAAATATCACAACACCTCCTCCAGGAAACCCTCTCTGATACATTCTCCCACAGGCTCCTGTGTCTGTCTGCTGTCTCTGTCGGGTTTTGTAACCGTTTCCCCCTGGACCGTGAGATCTGGGAGGGGTAGCGTGTTCTCTCCCTGTCTCCCCAATGCCCGATGCAGGGCCTGGCAGGGAGCAGGCTGTAGTGAAAGGCGGCTGAATGGATGAGCAAATGGGTGACCTGTGAATGGTGTCCGCGTGGGCCTCCCTCTGGGTCCCTCCCTCCCCACCTGAGCAAGGGTGGGTTCTTGCCCCATGGGATCCCCTTCAGATCCCTGCCCAGGGACTGAGGTTCATTGCCCTGCAGTCCCAGGTCATTTACACCAAGTGCCTGGCTCATAAAGAGCCCAGGGAACAAGTCTTTTCCAGGCGGCCACTAAGAGGATATCATGCTCATCTTATAGCAAACCCTCCTGGCCTCCTGGGACAGGGAGCTAGGGAGGGAGGGGCACAGAGACCTAGGGGATATGGCCATGAGGGGCGGGCAGGCTGGGCACCTGCACTTCCTAGGAGCTTCAGTTTGGGGAGCCCCAAAAGGAAATGGGGCAGCCCCTCTAGCTGAAGTCACTGAGCCAGTATCAGGACCAACCTCAGAGGCGACTGTCACCCTTGTTGCCTTCATCCCTGACATGTACCGAAAGGCCACCATGTACTAGATGTGGCCCAGCACTAAGCCCCTACGTATATCTGGCATGGTCCTGACAATAACCCCATGAGCGAACAGGTGCTGTGAAGGTCCCCATTTCACAGAGGAGGGAACTGAGGCCCAAACAGTTTCCCAGATGGAGCAGTCAGAAAGTGAGGGGGCTGGAACTCTACTCTGCCTCAAAGGCCCCCTGATGGGCAGTCCACCTCAGCGACTGAAGAAGCAGGGGCTTTGAAAGGAGGCAGCCCAGAGGAGGGCACAGATCTGCCCCTTCGCAGCTGTGACCCTGGAAAAGTCGCTTCACCTGTCTGGGTCTTCATTTTCTCACCTGAAGCCCATAAGTGCAAGGTAGAGTCCCTGACACACAGCAAGTATTTAACAAAAAGCAGCTATTTTTCTCTAGTCCGGCAGACAAGGAAACCCAGGCTCTGCGAGGGAGCATGACCTGTCGAAGGTCACCCAGCTAACAGATGGCAGAGCGGGGATCCAGCCCAACTTCCAGGATGTGCTCTTGGACACATGGGAGCCCAGGGCAGCAGCCCGCCCGCCCGCCCGCCCGGCAGGCGGCGCCCTCACCCAGGCGGAGTTGGACTGGTGCAGCTGGTTGAGCATGACGATGGAGGTGCACCCGTAGTCGTAGACCAGCCGCCAGAAGTCGGGCGTGGTGCTCTGCAGCGGGTGCAGGGTCACGATGAAGGCCGCGCTCCGTGTGTAGCTCTGCAAGGAAACCGGGACTCAGTGGGGCCTGTTTGCCACCATGACACAGCCTGACGACCCCTGCCATCGGCTGATCCTCCCCGACCTGCCCACACAGCCGTGCCCACAGGACCAGGCTGCCTCCCCTGGCCCTTCACAAGTTGGCCAGGACCCCGAGCCCTGAGTAGGCAGGCTGATCCCCCAGGCCTCTCCAGGCTCCAAGTCCACGGCTCCCAGGAACTAAACAGCAGAAGGTTCCCAAATGGGTGGCAATGGAAGCTCAGGCCTGCTAGACGGAGGCTGGCCAAGCTTGCTCCCTGCCTCAGGGCCTTTGCACCTGCTATTCCTATTGCCTAGAACAAATTTCCCAAGTGTCTACATTGCTTTCTCCCTTACTTCTTCTGGCCTTTGCCTAGTTTCCACTTCCTCCAAGAGGCCTTCCTCAACCCCTCATCACAGACAGCCACACACAGCCCTGGCTCGTGTGGCCCAGTCGGTCGGAGCGCAGTCCTCTGGACCAAGAGGTCACAAGTTTGATCTCCGGTTGGGGCATATACGAGAGGGCAACAAATCCGTGTTCCCTCCCACATTAATGTCTCTCTCTCTCTGTTTCTGTCCCTCTTTCTCTAAAAGCAATGAAAAAAATGTTCTTGGGTGAGAATTAAAAAAAAAATAGCTATTCATGTAGGCCTCCAAAACCCACAATAAATATTCCTTCTGCCTGGTTGACTTTTATGGAGATCACCAGCATCTGACATTCCATTGTATATTTGTTTAGTGACTATTGCAGCCCATTCCGCAATGCAAAGTTCAAGAGATGAGAGATTCTGGAACGTATCCTGTACCGAGCAGCCCATTCTTGCCTGGAGCCAGAGACCCAACGTGACCCTTCCCGGCTCAGAGGCACTCAGGCCCCTCAGAGAGCCTGCGGTCCAGCCCAACATACAGATGGGCACACGGAGGCCAAGGGGTGGGCTGGGAGGGAGGTCAGATTCCTAAGGTCCCAAACTCTCTGGCACCCATGGCACCGCCCAGGACTCCGGCCCCTCAGCAGGCCATGCACACCTGCACCCACGCATCCCTGCAGGCTGAGGGTCAGTGGCTGCTGGGCCCCTCTCCAGCCATCCCCTTCGGCAGCTATGGCAACTCCTCCCCTAGTCTTCGGCCCACACCAGGAAGCCCTTGGGAAGCAAGCACGGGGGCTTTCCCTCTTTAGAGAAACCCCCCTGCCCCCTGCGCTGTTCTGTCAAGGGGCTCTGGCCAGGAACCGGGCCCCTCTCCCTCATACCTGCTGTGAGGAAACCTCCCTCTCCGTGCGGGGGGGACATCCAGTGGTTGACAAGCCTGGCACTGACCCCCGTTCATGCACACATCCCACAGTAGCGAACTGTGGGACAAGGACCGAGCTCAGCTCAGCCCCTTCCTCCCTGTCCCCAGGCCAGCCTGTCCTCAGCAATCGTGCCACCAACTGCTCCTGCCGCCACCATCCGTGATGGCCTGTCCCTGAGGGGCAGGGGCGGCCTGTGGCTATACAGCCACATCCGGGACAAGTCTGCCTGATTAAGGGGTGAAGGCGTAGCCAGACCACTCCGCCACATGGCAGAAGTCACTTTCTCCAGTGTAATCAGCTTTTTTTTTTAAAGGTAACATTTTGACCTGCACCTGTTTGTCTACACACCCATCTCTCAACCGGTTCCCGTTTGGGAGAGGAACGGGGCGAGGCTCACGCTCTTCCCACTCAGACAGCAGCATCTTGGAGTCACTCATTGGGCCCAAAAGCCCCGTTCTGCTCGCACCACCCGCTGAAGGAGGTGGAGCCCCCTGAGCTGGGAGCAGGGGAAGGGGCTTCTGAATGGCTCCGGAGCCCTCAGACCGGGCCAGGGTGGGGCCCGGGAACTAGCCCCGTCCTGGGCCGTGTCCTGGGGAAGCCTCCAGGCTCGACCCCCCAGGACACGCTCCCCGGGGCCCAGACATCAGGTCTCAAGTCCCAACCCCAAACCACTCCTCCCCCATGCTCTGCTGGACCCGACCCCACTGACAGCCCTAGCTGGACTCAGCCACTCGCACCCCTGCTCGGGCCAGGGCGGGGCGAACACCTGAATGGGGGTGCTGGCTTTGATGTCCTAAACGGAAGCTCACTGAGGACACAAGGGTCACCCCAGAGAGGGCAGAGCGTCCAGAACCGGAGCCTCCAGCTCTGCTCCTCCGCTCCTGGACCTCCCCAGATGCTGTGGGGGCGGGGGAGTCCCAAAGCCCACCCTGCACCCGCGCCCGCGCCCACGCCCTCACGTCCGTCAGGGCCGCGTTGATGTAGTTGTTGGGGTCCCCGTCGGTGGAGATGAGGAAGGGCAGGCAGCGGTCAGGCGGCAGGACATCCATGCTGCGGTTCTTGTCCCGGTTCCGGGGCAGGAGGGCGATGCTGCACTCCTCCACGTCCAGCGGCGGCGTGACCGAGTTCAGCGTCTACAGGGAGTGGGAAGAGGAACGGGCTGACGGCCAGGGCTTACTGGACCTCCGCGCAGCCCCAGGAAGGAAACTGGGCTGGGCTATTAACATTAACCCCACTGTATGGGTGGAGAAACCAGGGTCCAGAGAGAGGGCACAGAGGGCACGGACCCGGGCGCCCTGTCTCCCAGCCACGCAGAGCCCTGGGGACTGGAGACTGCCTCCTCGCCACCCCACCCATGTCATCTCAGCCTCATTCTCCCTCATCCGCAGAACGGGACGGTGACGTGCCCACCTGCAGGGCTATTGGGAAGATAAGTGAGGTCACTGCAGGGCTCGGCACACAGAGGGCACAGAGACGACCACTACTAGCTTGTCGGGTGCGTTCCGGGAGACAACCCTGAGAGCTCGAGTCTCCCACAGAGCGGACCCCAGGGACCTGGCAGAGGCAGTCACCCTCCTTGGCCACAGCCCTGTGGGAACAGAACTCAGGTCCAGACCGCCCAGCACTACAACGAGCTAGGGGCTCTGAGTTCCTCCCTCTCTTGCCTTCGTGACGCGTGCATCCTGACTCATGGGGGTCTCAGTTTCTTTCTTTCCCCTCGAAGGGGATCCCCAGTCTCTCCTGATCCCCAGAGCCCAACCTCCCTCTCTGAGAATCGTTTCCTGAGAGGCCACTCTGTGCTGGCCCAGAGCACCAGGCACCCAGCACGCATGCTCCGGCTGAACTTGGGCAGGAACCGTGGAATGGAGAGCACATCTGGCCTCTCTGCCCGCCTAGTGACCACACTCTGGACCACTGCAAAAGTTCTTTTCCAGTCTCCTGACCGTAGAGAGGGTGTGAGCCTAGCCCTCCTGGGTGCCAGGGGGTGGGTCTAAGAATGAAGCCAAAATAGAAAAGAGCAGAACCAAAAACAGACACTGTGTCTTGACATCATCGTTTGAGCACCCAGATCCAGCCATAACTGAAGCTGCACCACCTTCAGTCTTCTCAGTTACAAGAGTCACTGAGCTGGATTTTTATCACTTGTAACCAAAAAAATCCTGATGAACATGAATACTGCAGGGGCAATATGACCTATCCATCTGTTCTGGGTGAGAAAACTGAAGTCTGCAGAGGTACAGTGAGTGTTCAAGGCCATTCACAGCTCTTAACTAGATAAGTCAGGATTTGAACCCAGGTTTATCCAACTTCAAAGCCTGGGCTCCAAGGCACTTTGATGCACCTTCCCCGCTGTCTCAAAGTCCTTCCTAATAGCCCAGCTCTGACTCCTACAGCACTGAGGACCTCCAATACACCCACACTACCCACACCCACATGCCACACACCTCTACACCTACACACACATGCTCGCAGCCCACCTGGAACTCTTCCCGCAGCTGGGAGGAATTGCTCTGAGGGTCAATACGGATCATCTCTTTGTAGGTAGCCTTGAATTCACTGACAGGGATGGTGGTCTCCCCACACAGGCAGGCCTCCAGGATTGCATCATGGATGAAGATGTACTGCTCCTGGAACAGGAGGTGAGAATACGAGGAACCAAGAGGGGACTAGAGGCTAGAGATTTTGGGGCTGTAGCAAGAGGAAGTAAGCTCGAGATTGAGGCGTGGGTCTTCTGATGCGGAGTCCAGCCATGTTGTTACTATAGGTTGGACCAGTCCTATCTGAAACAGCCCTCATGGGTATGTTCGCTTGTCTCATATTTCATCCTTACAACCACCCTGAGAGAAACTCTGAAGGTCAGGGGACAGCCCAGGGTCGCCTCCAGCGGAGATCCACACCCAGGCATATGTTGAGTGCAGAACCTGTGACCTTGGCCAGCTGCTATTTGACCTCACCCAACAGAACACAGTGGAGCTGAGTCTGGGAGACCCTGAGAGGCTGGCTGACCAAGTTCAGGGATGGGGAAGAACCAGGGGAAATTCTAGGGAGGGGAAGAGCCTAAGGACGCCCTTCGGACACCAGCTTTGGGCCCCCGCATGGAGCAGGCGACAGAGGCCTGTGGCCCCTACCTCAGTCTGGATCATGTTGACACGCCGGGAGCAGAGGGTCTTCACGCAGTTGTAAATGTCCACCACGCCCTCACACTCCGCCATGTCCAGCATCACGTCCAGAACGATGTAGCAGCCCGTGCGGCCAGTGCCCGCGCTGGGAAGAGAACGGCCCAGGCCAGGTCAGGGGCTTGGGGAGGGGGCCCAGGAACAAAGGGAAGAAAAGAAGGGCCCTGGGGCACCTGGCCAGGTGGGCACCATGCAGGGGATGAGGGGCAGAGAGAGACCCCTGCCCTGGCAAAGAGGGGCCGGGGAGAAGGCTGCTGGGAGAGTTCCGGAGAAGTGTGAGGGAGCACAGAGCTGGGGATGAGCCTCGGGGAGGAAAGGAGGAGAAGCATAGGGAGAACACAGAGGTGAAATTTAGCAGCTTCCCTGGGAGGGAGGCACCAAGGTGATACTGGGAGCTTAATCTGAGGCTGTTCTTGCTGCAGGATACTCCTCCAATCTCCTACACGTCCCTCAAAGCCCCCCACACTCAAACCCACTCTCAACCCTTACAGCAGACAGCACGCTTTTGAGTCCCCAGAGCAATTTGGACAGACTTTTATTAAAACACCCTTCCTGCTGCGTGATCACCGGTCACGTGGCTGTCCCCCTAACCCAACTGGGAGCTCACCGAGAGCTCGGCTGTGTGGGGTCCATCCCTGGGGCCTTCCTTCATGCTCAGCACCGGTGAAGCGAAGTGGAGGGGTGGAGGGTGGACAAAGATGATGCCAAGACTTCAAGATCGAAAATAACAGTATCCAAGTGGGTCCCCATGTCCTGCTGGTGGGAGCTAACTTATACAACCACTGTGGAAAGCTGGAGGTCTTTACTAAAACACGGACAGCAATTCCACTCCTATGTACACACCCTGCAGAAAATGTGTGTGTGTGTGCATGCACGCACGCCAAAAGACAGGCCACAGGATGTCCTTAGCAGCGCTCCTCATAGAGCTCGGAAGGGGAAACCACCCAAACACCTACCAACAGCAGAACCGATAAACATGGGCGGTGTATTCACCCAGAGGAAGAAGACACAATACGAAGGGATCTCAGGAACACCAGGCTAGGGGGAAGGAGTGAGACATGAAAGAGCACCTGCTGTGCAACCGCACGCCCACACAGTTCACAAACACGTGACACCGACCCACCGACTAAGGATGTGGGAGTCGGGGCGGTGACTGCTCGGGGCAGGGCCCTGGGGGCCTGGCAACCTCTGTGCCTTGACCAGAGTGGTGCTGGTTCTTTCATGGGTGTGTTCGATTTGTGAGAATTCATAAAGTTATATGTACACGTATTTGTGCGCTTTAAGTGTATTATTCAGGGAGGAAGTTTTATTCTCAAAAAACAGTATTGTAAAGAGGCCTGGAGAAATCCAAGGGAAGCTGGCGTGGGGGCTGGCAGGCCGGGCAGTGGGACGAGTCTGCTCTGGGGCCCTGGGGGCCGAGGAGCCGAGGAGTGGAGCCCTGGGCTCGTGGGTCTGGATGACTCGCCGAAGCCACGGGGTCAGAGGTGAGGCTCTCCGATGGGATAGCAGGGGCAGGAACAGGACAGGGCACAGACCCCCACTTAAGAGGCGAAAGGAAGATACGAAGTCAGAGAGGAAGCAGAGCAGAGAGAGGAAGGACAGGGGGGGTCACAGGACCCACCCAAGGCAGGAGCAGGAGAGGAAAGAGTGAGAAGGTGAGAAGGCCAAGGAGTAAGGAAAGCCCCTGGGTTTGGAGAAAAGAAGAGAAGGCAAAGTCCTTCCCACCCCAGGGCCAGCACGCAGGAGTGTGGTGACACTCTCTGAACTTGGTCTTGCCTGGTGCCGCCAATGTCAACCCCTCCATGTCTCCAGTGTCTCCTTGGTGTCTGGGCCAGGGTCTTGGGAAGCACAAGAGGGTGCCAACCTTAGAGCCAAAGTGCAAAGGGCAAAGGGCCCCTGAGGGCCATTCTCTCCTGTCCTCTGTCTCTAAGTAGGACGAGCCCGAGCCCAATCTCCCGTATAGACCTTGCACCCACCCCACCCCCAGCTTCTCTCCTCCTGGGGGGGCCCAGCGCCCACCTGCAGTGGATGACCACGGGCCCGGCGTCAGGTGGGGTGGAGGCCTTCACACGCCGGATGAAGGCCAGCAGCCCTGTGGCGTGGTAGGGGACACCGTGCTCCGGCCACGCCGTGAAGTGGAACTGGCGGACCTCATGCCGGGCGGAGTAGCCTCTCTGGGGAGACGACAGTAAGCACAGTGAGTCACTGCTGGCGCCTACACGACACCTGCTGTGTGCCAGGCACCGCGGCGAGCATCTCACCGCAGGGTCTCCATTCCAATGATAAATGTAGGCACAGCTGTGACTGCTCCTTGTACGAGCAGGAAAACTAGGGCTCACAGAACAGAAACCCCTTGCCCGAGGTTCATTATGCCCGACTCGGGCTGGGGTCCGCCTGGCGCCTGCACCTGCGCTGCCGAGCGCTGACCTCCGGCGCCAGGCTGCTGTTAGCCCCGGGAGATCACGGTGGCTCCCTGGTCTTTGTCTACGGGGGACACTGTTTCTCCTGAGGATCCTACAGGGGACCAGGCGGGATCATGGACAGGAGGGCTGGTCCAATCAGTGGTTGGTGGCCTCTCATGAGTGATATGACCACTCTGGGCCTCACTTGCTTATCTGTAAAATGGGGCTAGTGGTAAATGCCTCACCCTACAGGGCCTTCCGGGGCTGACACAGTACGTGTCACACACTCAGCAGCATCCAGCACAGGGTAAGACCCACACCAGCGACTACAGTCATCGTCTGCAGTATCTCAACTACCTTGCGGCATCACCAGCAAAAACAGTGAGCTTCCTGCCCTATCACGCTGCTCCCAGCAGTGCCCAAGTAACTGCCTAGTGGGAGGGCAGCAGTGTCCTCCTCCCCTCCCGCTCCTGGGTTGGGGGAGGTGGGCAGGTGGGCTCTGCCCTACCCCCTCAGGCACCCCAAGTCACCAGGTGACGGAGACTCACCCGCTCCAGGGCAAAGGTGCGCACGACATATTCAGCCAGGGTCTCTGTCTTCACCAGCGTGATCTTGATGTCCCCGTACATGTCCGAGTCTTCCGGCCAGTACCGCGAGCACTTCACCTGCAGGCCCACGGGGCAGGCTCAGTGGGCTCTCCGCTGCGCCCCCGGCCCCCGCGCCCCCGTGTCCCCGCGTCCCACAGCCCCGCTCACCCTGCCCACTTCCACCAGCTTGGTGATCATGACGATGCTGGAACAGTGCTCCTGCCACACCAGGCGCCAGAAGTCGTAGACCATCTCGGGCTTCGGCCCTGGCGGCACAGAGGGCACTTGTCTCGGAGGCAAGGCCTCCATCCAGGGCCAGCGCCCCCGCTGCCCGGCACCACCAGCCCAGCCCAGGCGGCTCCTGAGTCCCAGTGGGGGCTTCATGCGCATGCCACTCATATCCCACCAACGCCAACCCGTGCCCGGAGGGCCCCGGGCATGGGCAGTGTCAGGGAGGGCCTGGCTGGGGACCTCGGTCATCTTGAGTGGAACCCAGGAGGTAGAACAGGGGGGCCATGGCACAAGTCTCCAGAAAGGATGGACAAATGGACAGCCGTGGGGTGAGAGAAAGACAGCCAGAGGGACCCAGGCGGCCCCCAGACTGAAAGGCGCCATCCACAGCCATGAGGACTGAGCCTGGCTCGCCCCTTTGTATGCACCAGCTCAGGGACGGACAGACGAACGAGCAGCTACAGGTGGCCTGGGCACATCAGGGAGACACAGATGCAAGGGGGGTGGAGACTGACAGCCAGATTCCAGAAGATGCAGCCAGACTGGGGCTCAGACAGACACAGAAGGGAGACAGGGAGTCAAGCAGCTCAGCAGGGAAGACAGAAAGGTGCAGAGAGCATTCAGCAGAGCGGGGCACATGGGGGGCACGTGGGCAGAAGTGACCGATACCTTGAGTGGCGATGAAGTGGTTTGACCTGTGATAACCCTGAAACAGAAGAAGAGGGAGGAGTGAGACCCCAGGGAGGAGGCCCTTGCTCACTCAGGCCTCCTCTGCCCTCCTTCCCCAGGAGCACATCCCCACCCCCGGAACTGCTCCCCCCCAAGAGGGAAGACCCCAGGACCTGCTAACCAGGTGCCCCTGTCCCACCAGTCCCCAAGCAAGAAGGGAAGGGCAGCGGGGACACCAGTTGTTGTGCAGCCCCAGGGAGGACATGACTCCTATAAGGGCCTAGAGGATCTCCCCATCCATAAAATGGAGACAATGATCCACAATCGCCTGACAATCCAGCTGTTGTTTGGAGAAAAATAAAGCCAGGGTAAAACCCTTCTCTGTTCCCAAAGCCCCAGAGGCCCTGAGCAACCCCAGACCCCAGGCTGGGTCCTGCCAGCTGTCCCAGCCCCCCTCCCTCAGCCACCAGCGCCTAGGGCCTAGAGGGAAGTGTCAGGTGGGAGCAAATGAGCACCCAGGCTACTAATGGTTCTTAGGTATTTTCTTAAATCCTTAAAATCAATAATAATAAATTTTGAGACCTTATTTATTACGGCCACATACTGTGCTAAGCACTTTCCCTGAATTATCTCCCACGAAAGAGAGGCCAAGAACTACTTCCTCCTCCATTCCCACAGCCCTCAGGCCCAGCAGAGAAACTGGCCAGACCCCACCCCCACCCCAGGGCCACAGCTGCCCCTGAGGCTCTGCCCCATTGAGACACCCAGGGCATCACCAGGGCTAACCAGGATTACAGCTAAAAAGGACCGCAGGGCAGATGCAAGAGGAAAAAAAATCAAGGTCAGCCAACTGCATGAAGTTCACGCCCTCAGTATATAGCTCCTTGAACTGCCCCGGGCCCAAGGAGCCCTGGAGTCAGAGTGCCAGGGTCCAAACCCCGCTCTAAGGAGCACTTGCCAACTGGGTGCTCTTAGGCAAACCATTTCACTTCTCTATGCCTCACTGTTCACATCTGTAAAATGGGAAATGTTGCAGTATTTACCTCCTTGGGCTGCTGTGAAGAGTGAAGTGACATGTCAAGGGTTTGGCACTGGGGCAAGCAGTGTCAATGCTTAATCAATACTAGCTATTCTTATTACTACTGCTTCAAAGGTCAAAGAGTATCCTCCAACATCCAAAGTATGAGTGTCAAGAATCTCTGGGGCAGGAGGTGGTGTACTATAGAGGTCAAGAATCTTATCCCTGGAGTCAAGTTGACCTGGGTTCTTGTAACAGCTTTGCCAAATGAAGAGTGTGCTTCTCAGCCTCTTGCATGAACACGAATCTCCTGGGGTCCAGTTAAAAGGCAGATTCTGATGCAGAAAGTCTGGGGTGGGGCCTGGGACTGTGCATTTCCAACCACCTCCCAGGTGGTACTGATGTTGGGCCTCAAAGCACACACTGAGTAGCCAGACCCTCAGCCTCTCTAAGCCTCTCTAAGCCCCTGTTCTCCTCTGCATGTGATGCTAATAGTGAGAAATACATCTCTGAGACTCTGCTGTGTACCTACATGCCATTCTCGTGAAGATGACCAGAACATAGTCAAGGACACCAGTAATGAAAAGCCGCCCAGACATACTCAGTGCTCACTACTGGGACTTCTCCAGGTCTAGCCGAATGCCCTGCCTCTGCCTCCCTGGCTGCTGCCTCCGCTTCAAGTCCTCAACCGAGCTGCTGGGCCACAGGGGCCGGAGGGGAGAACCCAGCCAAGGTGCTCTCAGTGCTGCCCGCCCACCCCAGTGGTGGGCAAGCTGGAAACAGGCTGCCCCACCCAAAACCCATTTGCCTGAGAATCCCACACGAGAGCAAGAGCCTCTTCTGACTCCTCCATCTCTCTCCGCGGGGCCCCGCACCGTGCCGGCACCCACCCATGTGCTAGTCAGCATACACACATTTTTAAACAGATAACCCGCGATATTCGCTTATTACCTTTTTAACTGCATCAGGCATTATTGCACAATTGTATCACTTAGAGGACAGTGGGGCGGAAAGTTTAAAACAATCGGGTTTAAAGGAAGACAAGGAATTCACCTTGAGGAAACCTGCTTTAGAGACCGGCACTGCAGAGCACTGGTCCTCACACTCCAGGGCATCCCATATCCTAGGAGCCAGACGTGGGGGCAGACCCCACCCCTCCCTGCAGCCTCCAAGTGGGGGACACTGGAGGACTGACCACTTGCCTCATGGGTGAGACCCCCTGGGCACCCTGCTGCTCCCCAAAGGGAAAGATCCACAGTACAGCGTTAGGACTGAGGGCTCAGGCTGGGGGTGAGGCCCAGCTCCTTGAGGTCATGAACAAGTCCCCTAACTTTTCTAAGTCTCGATTTTCTCGTCTGCCAAACGTGGGTCCCCACTTCGCAGGGCATGGGGAAGACGGTGACGTGCTGGGCTCAGGTGCCCGCACAGAGCAGGTGCTCGGCCAGTGACACCCATGTCAACTGGGGCTGTTCCTTGAGAGAGTGGCAACCAAGAACCAAGCGGCGGGGGGGGGGGGGGGGGGGGGGGGGCGGGGAGTACTGCGTGTTGTCGGCAGGAGGGCTGCGACCCGCACTCATCGCCGCCTCTCGGAGGCGCGGGGCAGGGTGTGGCCACGGCACCTGGGGGGTCTAATGCCCCGTTTCCACTCGGGAACCCCACACACCAACTATGTTTACGCGCTCTGAACGCAGGGCACGTGCGGGGGCCCATCTGCAGTCACTGGGCACCCCCAGCAGATGTGACCCCTGGGATCTTTCACTCTGCGTGAGGCGTCTCCATGGTGTCTGGTGGTCTGATAACAAACAGTATTTTTGCAATCATAAAAATGCAAGAAAAATATTTTTAAAAGAAAAAAGATAAAATAGAAAATACACACTATATATTGATATATATATATATATAAATCAAATCAGAAGATCATTAGATAAATTTTAGATTTTTTTAAGTTTTAAAAGCCCCCCCCAAATGACACAGTATTTTTTAAAAAATAGAATACCCAAACTGCTCCCCAAAATAAAACACTTCAAATTAGGATCAAATTGAAGGCAACGTGGTCGGGGTGGAGTTTCAAGCAGACTCATCATGAAGGGATTGAACACCAGGGCAACGAGTTTCCAGGAGACGGATGGTGGCCGTCCCGCTTCCCTGAAAACCCTGACTCCCAAACGACCCAGAGACAGGGCAGCTGGGCAGCCTCCACCACCCGCCTTTCCCAGGGCCCCTGAAGAAGGTGTGGCTAAGGAGGGGACTCCGAGAGCACAGGGGCTAGGGACAAGGGTGACAAAGGTGGTAGCCGAGGCATCACTGGGGCCTGGGGATGCACCCCGACACCACTGCCCGCCTCAGGGCAGCAGACGATGGGAGGGACCCGCTGACAAGGGGAGAGTGTCGAAGCATCGGCACTGGACGGCCCCTGGCCAGGCTGCTGAAATGGACGGTTGGTGTTGGGCACACAGTGACGGGAAAAGAGGACAGAGACGGAGAGAATCTGAGATACAGCCAGTCAGACAGACAGGAGGAGGAGGAGGAAGTGGAGGCAGGGAAGGGGAGAGAGATACTTACTTCACGGTTTATCCGAATCTTAATGATTCCAGGGAGGAACAGTACAAAGCAAAAGAGACAGATATTAGGCCAGAGGCAGAGGAGGTGGGCGGAGCACAGGCGTGGCCAGAATGGGCAATGCGAGTGGGGGAGGCAGAGTGGAGATGGGTGGGCCGGCTTAGGGCGGGGGGGGGGGGGGGCGTCCGTGGTGTATCCCTGCGGGGGGGCCCAAGAAGAAGCCAACTGGGACCTCAAGGAGACCGAGGAGAGGCCCCATCACCAAAGCTGCTTCAGTCTGAGATGCCAGGCCCTGCCCACAGCCCAGCCAGGAGAGAGGATGAGAGGTGGCGGGCAAGGCAAGGAATTCTGGGAAACAGGGGTTAGCTTGTCTGGCTCCCAGGAGGGGGTGAAGAAGAGAGAGAGGAAGGTCATCTCCAGAATCCCCAACTACCCCTCCTCCTCCTGCAAACCTCAGGCCTTTGCTCATGCTCCACCCTACCTGGGACACCCTTTCCTCTCCTCCTCAGCCGCCCAGAGCCAGCTCAAGCCCTCCTTTGTCCATGCAGCCCCCCACTGCTGACCGCGGCCCTACCACTGACTGGCTGTGAGACTCCAGCAGGGTCCTTCCTCTTTCCGGCCTGCGCTCTCCTATCTCATCTGGAGCTGTTTTACTCGTGTACATATTGTGAAGGACATTTATGTGTCTCCCTCACTAGAACTGAATGCTCGAGGAAAGCAGGAACCGTGTCCGTCTTGTCCATGTCTGTGTCCCTGGTGCCCAGCACAATGCCTAGCACGTCATGGATGCTCAAAATACCTCTAACGAATGAACAAATGACTCTCTCCCAAACCTGGCCTGCTGCAGCGGAGGGAGTCCAACCTGCGTCTCGTCTCAACCTCCTCCATCCTTGGGGAGCAGACTCGTCTGCTCCTCTTCACACCCCTGCCCAGGCCTCCTGGCTGCCTGCCCTGTCTCGGGCCCACCCCTCCGGTCCGGCGAGACCCAGTTGCTGTAGTGACAGTTAGCAGCAAAGGCTTTGGAGACACAGACAGGCTGAGATTTGAGTCCTTCTTGGCCATGCACTAGCTGTGTGACCTGAGAGAAGTAGCTTCAACTCTCTGAGCCCCAGTTCCTTCACCTATCCAGTGAGGTCATGATGCTAACTACCTCATAGGGTAGTTGCAGGGATTATGCAAAACTAAGTATTTAGTATAAAGTGCTTAGCACAGTGCCTGGCATATCACACATGCTAGATACTTATGAGTTGTTATCCTCAAGTTCTACCCGGATCACAGTCAAACATGTTGACAACGCCCTGGTGCCCCTAGGGAAAGGCCCCTATTTCTTGAAAACTGCCCCTGGAGTCCTTCACAGTCCGGCCTCCGCCTACCTGCGGTCTCACTGTGTGTTCTGGGAATCCCAGCTCCAAGCCTCTCAGCCCCTCACCGAGAGGGGCTCCTTCCTCACCGCTCAGCCTAGCTGTCTACCCTCGTCCCTCTATTCCGCTTCACTAAAGCCCCCCACCCCATCTCCCAGGCCAACCCCAAAGTCTGCAAGAACCCTCCTGGTGACTGCCGCCTACTCTGTCCCCCCTGCTCTGAACTCCCTGGCCCTGATGCAGGAGATGGGGGCACCCAGAACCCAGCCGTCTGAGCGCCCACTTATTCCTTGGCAGGTTCCGGCCCTGCCTGGATGGGGAGCCCGGAGCGGGCAGGGCCAAGCCGGCGGAGATGATGGACAAGGCACTCACGTCTATATAGTTGGCATTGATGTAGTCGGCATCGGGGTCTCCCAGCATCGGGTGCAGCTTCACTCGGTGCCGGTCGTCTG
This sequence comes from Phyllostomus discolor, assembly GCF_004126475.2. NCBI lineage: Eukaryota > Metazoa > Chordata > Mammalia > Chiroptera > Phyllostomidae > Phyllostomus > Phyllostomus discolor. The sequence goes on along the minus strand of NC_040907.2, from coordinate 18,777,400 downwards.
GAAACACAAAGCAGGCAGCCGTGGGGCACGTGGGGGCTGAACCGGGGGCGCACAGAGTGGGGACCGGGGGAAAGCTTCCTGGAGGCCAGATGGGGGGCACAGGCAGGGCAGCCAGGGCACTGACCACTAGGCTCTGGGGACCACGAGGGGCAGGCCAGGCCAGCGATTCTGAGTCTAGGCAACGGCATCATGAAGGCCAGAGGCCGTGTGCTGCTCAGACAAGTATTAGCTGTGTGGCCTTGGGCAGGCGGCTTAACCTCCAGAGCCTCAGTTTCCTTACCTGTAAAGTGGGTTATAATATGCCCCCCTTCACAGGGCTGAGAGGAAGAAGTAAGATAATAAGTGTAATGCTCAGCACATGGCTGGGCACATGGTAGACCCTCAAGAAATGGCTCCCTCTGGCTGCTCTCCCCCTTCTAGCCCCTTCCCCCACCCACTGCCCCAGACCCAGACCCTTCCCCAGGACTCACAGGCAGGCAAGGGTTCCTGCCGGCCACCCTTGACCTTGTCTTTCTTCTTTGTGGCATCCCAGCCTTCAAAGAAGCTCTGCCAGAAGGGAAAGTAGGAGTCAGTGGGGGAGAGAAGCCCCTCCACTCATCAGACCCCTGTCCTGTCAGCAGGATGCAGTGGGACCAGGATGAGGGCCATGCTCGGGGTGAGACCTGGAGCCCGGGGTAAGGCCACCGGGGATCCCTTCGCCAGCTTGGCTCAGAGCCACGCAGTGCAAGGGGAGGAGAGTGAGAAAAGGGAAAAAGAGAAGCAGAGTTCAGAGACATTTTAGAGTGAGAATCAGGTTTAGGTTATATCAGGTTTGACTTGGGAAGAAAGTCAAAGTGAGGGTCCAGTTCAGATTAGGACACGAGTGGCGTCCGAGTCCAGACAGAGGTGGGATGAGATTCGATGAGTTCAAATGGCGCTCAGATAAGAGTCAGGGTTAGGTCTGAGGTCAGAGTCAGTGTGGTGGTGGTCAGGTTCAAATGCAGGATAGGATAAGGAGTGCGATCAGGATCCAGATAGAAATCAAAGAAAGATTTGAGGCCTGATTTCAAGTCAGGGTTAGGATTCAAGTGAGAAACCAGATTAAGTCTGAGATTAGGATCGAGATCAAGGTCAAAAAAAATTAGAATGAGTTGGGACTGTGAGAGCCAGGGTCCACTGAGACTGGGCTGAGGGTCGGCAGGCTCAGGGTCCATGTGAGGAGCCAGACGCAGCCCTGGCGGGGTCCTGGCCGGACGGGGCCCTGCACCTCGTACTCCTGCTTGAAGCCGTAGCCCTCGGCCGTCTTCATCTGGTTGATGTGCTGCAGGAGGTCGGCCACACGCACCGCGGGATGCAGCTGCCCCGTGTGGTACGGGGAGCCCTTCCGGCCACACGGGCGCCGCGGAGAGCCCCCCAGAAGGCTGCTGGCCTCAGTGACCCCACCGCCACGCTGGTCCCCTGCAGATGGAGAAAGGGAAAGGGTTGCTGACACACAGGGGCCCCAGCCTGGGGAACCACAGATGGACTAGGGCAGCGGTCCCCAACCCTTCTGGCACCAGGGACTGGTTTCATGGAAGACAGTTCTTCCACGGACTGGAGTGGGGAAGGATGGTTTCAGGATAATTCAAGCATGCTGCATTCACGCTCAGCTCCTGCTGTTTGACCCAGTTCCTAACAGGCCTGGACTGCTACTGGTCCACAGCCTGGAGGTTGGGGACCCCTGGACTAGAGGGGGGAAGGGAGCACGGGCAGGGAGCAGTGCCGGGCTGTTCACTGGAGCCAAGCAGCCCAGCTGGGCCCACCCATGTGACCCTGGGCCAGTCCCTCCCCTGCGGCATCTCTGTTTCCCATCTATAAAATGCGCAGGTCGGATCACGTGACCTCCCAGGGCCCTTCTGGCCCAGCCTGGCCTGCTGTAGTCCCCTCACTCCATCCCGCTCCTCCCCAGTCAGGACCACCCCTCTGTGACTTCTCTGAGATGCCTGCGTGGGGCACAGCCTGTGACACTCCCCTCCTTCCTCCTCTTCTTCCGGGGAACAGTCTGGAACAGTGACAACTCCCAGCAATTACCCCCATTCAAAGATAAGCAAACCCTGAAATTAGGTGCTGAATCCACTGCCTTTGCCCATGAACGAGAGGCACCTGAACAGAGGCATTTGTCCTGCATAAGCATTTCCATTGTCGGCCTGTGCAGCGGCCTCAGCCAATCAGGGAACAGGTGGAGAGCTTCACAGTGTCCCCCAAAGAAAACTGTCCCCTCCCCCGAGACCAACCCACTCCCTGGCCCTTCCGGTCAGCCCACTGAGAAAACAGCCCACTCACCCCACCAGCCTTCAGACACTCCCTCCCACAGACTTACTGAACCCTCCTTCCCTCCTGTCCCAGGTAAGGCGAGGGGGTTATTGACGGCCCACCCCCTGCCTTTCTTACAGCTGTTTTCTGCCCAGGTCTGAGCTAGCAGGGGAGAGTGGGGCACTCCCAGTGGGGCCTGCATGCCAGCCTCCACCCTCCCCTCTGCCTTCACACATGCTGTTCCCCCTGCCTCCAGCGCCCTTCCCCTCCTGCTTTTGCCTAGTGAGCTCACACTCATCCTTCAGATCCCAGCCAAAACGGCCCTCCTCTGGGGAGGCCTCTCTGGCGCCTGGCCTCTGGTTCCTACTCATGACGAACTAACAGAATGAATGGCTGAGCACCAGGACAGACCCTGGGCAGCTCGGCTTCCCCCACCGCCGCCCACGCACGCCTGCCCCTGCTTGCATCCCGCCTTCCGCGCCATGGTTTGGAGGCCGGCCCCAGGTGGAAAGGCGGCTCAAAGGCGGGGCTCCACTCTTCTTTCAGGAATCAAAGTCCTGAGCGGCTGTCACCCACTGTCTGCAAACAATTACTTCACATCCTTTATCCAGATTTCTAGTTGCTTACAGCTGGAGGGCAAGTCCAGTGCCAGATGCTCCAAACCCTTCATTTGACAGATGAGGAAACTGAAGTCCAAGGACAAGAGGCTCACCGGACCCAGGGGTCGCCGCAGGGCGTTCCAGGAAACATCAGTCACGCCACGTGACTAAGGGGCGCCCCATTAAAAAGATGGTGAGAAGGAGGACACGAGGGTTCTGTGTTCTAAGGAAATCCCGGAAATTCTGTTTTAAAAAAATAAGTAGGTTTTTCTCCCTGTAAGACCTGCTAGGGCTTCCAACATGGTAGCGTGCATTTTAAATCTCCAGGAGATGGGTGGAAAGAGCGATGTTTCACCACTGTCTTTCACCGTGGAGAGATGTTTTTGTTTGCTTCATGAAACACGCTCACTGACCATGGTGCAGTTCGGCGACTACGGGGCGGGCTCGGGAGTCAGGCCCCAGACCGCACCCCAGCCCTGCACATGACCCTGGGGATGTTCCTTACTCTCCCTAAATTTCGTGTCAAATGAAAAAGCTGTTACTCTCCAATAGCATGATGTACATAGCATGATGTTTTCCCGTGTCAAATGAAAAAGCTGTTCCTCTCCAATAGCATGATGTACATATTGAATAAGACAATGCACACAGAGCACCAGCCCAGCGCCTGACACGCAGTGAGCACCTGCAGAGGCAGCTACTGACCTGAGAGGAGTTTCCAGAAAAGGGAGGAGCCACTGAGTCCCAGAGAGCCGGGACAGCGGGCTGAGAAGAGGAGGCTTCCCTGTCTCAGTCCCTCTCCGCCCGCGCAGGGCCTGACAGCTCTAAAGAGCATCCACAACCAACACACAAGGACAGGGATTTCGAGAAGAAGTGATTCTGCTGGCTGGAAGGACTCGGAAACCACACTGGCAGCTCTGCAGAGGGCTCCCCGGGCGGGGAAAGGGCTGCAGGAGGTGGCAGGGAAGCCGGGAGCTGGGCCCGGAGACCCTGAAGGACTGGCAGCCCCGACGCAGCCTCACAAGTAGGCACGGGTCACGGGTCAGCTTGATGGCCAAAGACAAGCAGAACTCCCACCTGGGTGAGGTCCTACCTGGAACCAGAGCCAAACCTGGACGGCCCCCAGCGAAGCCTGAGAGAGACACAGGCTGGTCTACAAAGGCCACCACAGGACAACAGGAATGAGAACCGATGGCACGGCCAAGAGGACCCTCCGTGTCCTGGATCCAGAGACAACCGGTCCCTGCTCTCCTTGTCTGTATAACCCCATGGGATTCCACACACGCATTCTCTCTCTCTCTCTCTCTCTCTCTCTCTCTCTCTCTCTCTCTCCCCCCTTCCCTACTCTCCCTCCTCACCCCCCCCCACCCCAAGGACCAGCTTGCCCACAACTGGCAGCCCCTAACAGGGAGGAAGAGAGGAAGCTGCCACCCAGGGTCCACCCAGGGTCCTCCCAGGGTCCTCCCAGGCTCCACAGCTCCATCACGACGGCGGGGCACCTTGTACAAGGAACCACTCAACGGCCGATGTTTTGTGGAGAGGACCGAGGCCCGGAGAAACGAACACCAGGTCTGAAATCAGAGAGGCCTGAATTCAAATTTAAGTCACTTGATCTCTCTGGGCCTCAGTTTCCTCATCTGAAAATGAAGAGCCTCAGACCGTCCTCAAAAAATGGGCCCTTTCCGCATTGCCATCCACACCCCGACAAAGACAGGCCCCCGGTGATACGATCTAGTAGCACGCTGTAATTTTCCTTCACTGTAAGCAATTAGCATAAACTTGAAAGAAACGCGGGCGGTAATGACAGCTAACAATAACGAACATATTGAGTGCTTTCATGTGCTTGGCATGATTCCTAAAGTCACTTACTCCTTCGAACATCCCTATGATGCAAGCGCTATCGTTATCTGCCTGTCCAAACGAGGAAACCGAGGCCTGGGAGGCCGAGCTGCCTGCTCAGGAGGTGGCAGCCAAATCCAGGACCCAAACCCAGGACCATCTACCGTCCACCCTGCTCTCTCTGACTCACTCCTCCTGACAAAAGGACATTTGTGGTGACGAGGGAACCTGGCACTTGTTTGGCAAACCATTTGGCCGGAGCCCACTGGCACCCACAGGGGTCAAGAGCTCGCGTGGCCAGAGCCCAGAGGCTGTGAGGGTTGCCACAGGCAGGACTTCAGAGACAGCGGGGGCGCAGCCCGGCCTCTCGGGAACATCCCGGCCGGCTTCCTCACAGCCAGCCCCCACCCTTTACACAGCATAATTAGTCCCTATTTTAAAATCCACATACCGAGGAGGCATCAAAATCCACATGGCTTTCTGTTCTAAACCACGAAAATCTGGCCTACCCTGTCTGGAAAAGAAAGGCAGAAAGTGGAGGCTAGACCAGTGCGGGGCCTGGGGAGACGGAGAGAAGGCTCTGAGACCCAGCTCGGTCTCCGGAAAACGCCGGGACCTGCCCCGCCTCAGCGCCCACTCCCTCCTCACCGTGGGTCAAATCTGATCCGGCCCAGCCCCAGCCGAAAAAACCTGGCCACCCCTGCCCACAGGTGTAACTTCTCAAAACACTGGCGGCACTGATTGTCCCCACCACCCACACAGCAATCAGCCTGGTGCCGCCACCCCCAGATCCGCCCTGTCTCCCCCCCCCCATCAGCAAGTTCCTCGGGAACAGAGCCCAGGCTTCCTGCCTCCCCGTATCTCTCCACAGGACGCAGAGGCAAGACAGGCGCCCCCAGCCCCACTCTCCCCAATACCCACTTGAGTTTTCGGGGTGATCAGACCTCTCCCTGTCTTCCTTCTGTGCCCACCCCTGTGCATTTGCACGTGCTGGTGCCCATCCACGAACACCCTTTCTTCCCCATCTCTGCCCATTCTGGTCCTAGCTACCCACTCAAGGCCCAGGACGGCATACCAGGAAGGTCTTTCTGCAACTCAGAAAGACCCGAGCTGCAGCCCTGGCTGTGCGCTCCCTGGCTGTCAGACCAGACGTGCAACTTCACCTCTTGGAGCTTCTGTTTCCTCACTTGAGTTTCTTATTTGTTGTTGTTGTTGTTGTTGTTGTTGTTTTTAATGTTTACAGAACAGCCCCAAACCGGGAATAACCTAAACATCCATCCCAGGACGAATCTGCAGCATAGTGTGAAGGGTTGGTAATAGCCCCCTCCACTCCGTGCACGGCCATGGCAGAAGCCTAGCGAGGGGGAATCACAGAGAGAACACGAAGAGTGAGCGTGTGTCAGAGAGTCTGAAAAGTCAGACGCAATTGGACAAGTTCCTAGACGAAATTAACTTCCTAAACGTGGCTCGAAAAAAATAGAAAGCTTCAATAATCCTTTACTCCTTGAAATAGAGTAAAAAGTTTAATTCTTTTTCATAGAGAAAACAACAGAAAGAGATCGTTGTACAGATGAATTCCATTGAACTGTCAAGGAGCCAGTTACCCCAATCTTCCGGGATAAGGAGAAAAAGAAAAAAGACCTCAATGCATTTTAGAAGGCTAACCAAATTTTGATATCAGAATCCAGAAAAAGGATAGCACAAAAAAAGAAAAATTATAGGCCGATCCCACGCAGAAACCAAGCTTTAAAATCGCGAACAGTATTATAATTACACTGAATCCAACAACAGATAAAAATGTAATACATCACGACCACGCTGAACTGGCTCAGGACTTAAAGGTTACTTTCACATTGGAAAAGCTAAAAATGTCACTCGCCTCATTAACAAGCTAAAGGGGAAAAAATGATAAGGCAGAAAAGGGGATTTGATACGTTTAATGCCCATTTAAAATAAAATCTCGTAGCAAACTAAAAACCAAAGGAACTTTGTTCATCGGGTAAAACATTTCTACGAAAAACTCCAGTCAACTTCACTCTCCATGTTTAAGGTTGTAAGTGCGCCTTTTAAAATCAGGGTAACATGACACGGACCCCTGCTACAGCCGATCCCACTCAAAGCCACGCTGGGGTTCCCCGCCAGCGCTACCCAGAAAGACAAGGGAAGGGACAAGAACAAAGAAAGAAGAAACGGGATTGTCAGTACTTGCAGATCTTTTCATTGTGGTCAAAAGATCTGAAAGATTCTACAGACAAATTAAAATTAATAGGAAAGTTTACCAGGAAGTATGGCTGTAAAACCTATATACACACAGAAATCAACTACATATCTCTACATGAGCAACAACTAGACATGCCATATTTCAAAAGTACGCCGTTCTTACAGGGAACGCTGAATACCCACATACCACAGGACGAAGCCAGACCCTTACCTAACATCACATACAAAAATACACTCAACGAATGGATCAAAGACCTAAATGTAAGACTATGAAACTCTGAAAACTCTGGAAACTCTTCATAGTTTCCTAAAACTATGAAACTCTTAGAAGAAAATACAGGGTGGCAATGATTTCTTGGTTATGACACTGAAGTCACAGGCAACAGGAGGTTTAAAAAAAAAGACGAATTGGACTTCATGAAAATTTTTCACTTTTGTGCACCACAAGATATCCACAGAATAAAAAGGCAACCCACAGAATGGGAGAAAATATATGCAAATCATGTATCTGATAAGAGATTAACATCCAGAATATACAGAGAGAGAGAATGCCTGAAACTCAACAGTAACAACAGAATAAAAAATGTGACTCAAAATGGGCAAAGGGCTTGAACGGTCATTTCTCCAAAGAAGATATACAAATGGCACGTGCTCAACACTATATATTAGGGACACAAGAATCAAATCTACGAGATATCACCCACGTTCCTTAGGACCAAAAACAGAAAACAAGTGTTGGTGAGAAGATAGAGAAACTGGGAACTTGTACACGGCTGGTGGGAATGCAAAATGGTGCAGCCACTGTGGAAAGCATGGGAGTGTCTCAAAAAAATTAAACTTAAGAGTTACCACATGATCCAGCAATTCCACTTCTGCACATATATATTTTTTAAAAACACTGCAAGCAGAATGTCAAAGACACCCATTTCATACAGCATTATTCACAATAGTTAAAATATGGAAGCAACCCAAGTGTCCACTGACTGATGAATGGATATGAAAAATGGGGTGTGTACATACAATGGAATATTACATCCTTTATAGAAGGGGGGAAGTCTTAAAAGGCGCTGCCAGATGGAGGAACCTTGAGGGCATTATGCTCAGTGCAGTCAGCCAGTCATGAAGCACAAACCCTGCACGATCCCACTTACACAAGACAGAGCAGTCAAAATCAGGGCAATAAAGGGCAGGAGGGGGTTGCCAGGGGCTGGGAAGAGAGGGGAATGAGCAGTCACTGCTCCAGAGGCACAGAGTTCCAGTTTACAAGATGGAAGAGCTGTGGGGGTGGATGGCGGTGACAGCTGCACTGTACACTTAAGAATGGTTAAGATGGGCCCTGGCTGGTGTAACTCAGTGGATTGAGCTTGGGCTGTGAAACAAAGGGTCACCAGTTCAACTCCCAGTCAGGGCACGTGCCTGGGTTGTAGGCCAGGTCCCCAGTGGGATGAGAGGCAACCACACATTGATATTTCTTTCCCTCTCTTTCTCCCTCTCTTCCCCTCTCTCTAAAAGTAAATAAATAAAATCTTTAAAAAAAGAATGGTTAAGATGATAAATTTAATGTTACGTATATTTTACCACACATACACACAAATCTGCCATTTGCAATAGAAATAAAAAATATAAGGGACCTTGGGGTATACCTAACAAAAAATGGAAGAAGATTTAATGGAGAAAATGATTGAAGGACATTCAAGACCTAAGTAATTGGGGTGATATATATCACATTCAAAAATGCAAAGACAATCTCAGAAGATGTCAGTCTTTCCCCAAATTGATCCATAGATTCAATGCCAGTCCATCCAACCAAGTTTTCCGAGGAACTGATAACTGTAGACTTTGTAAGACCGAGGACGAGAATAAATAGAGCCAAGACATCCCTGATGAAGCACAAAGGTGGGAGGGCTCGATGTTTCAGGTGTGAAGACTTAGGTCATCACAGGCCGTGGAGAAGGTGGCACAGGCATCACCACACGGGCCAGTGAAAGAGAATGGGGGCACAAACAGGACCCACATATACACAGGAGTGTGGTGCGGGATAACGGTGACCTGGCAAATCTGCAGTGAAAACATGACCCACAATAACTGATGCGGGGACAGCTGGTTTTCCCTATAGGAAAAGTAATAACATAAAATCCTTCATTCATGTCACACACAAAAATCAACTGCAGAGAGATAAAAATTTCAATGTGAGTCCTGGCGGGTGTGGCTCAGAGGACTGAGCGCAGGCTGCGAACCAAAGGGTCACCGGTTCGATTCCCAGCCAGGGCACATGCCTGAGTTGCGGGCCAGGTGCCCCAGTACAGGGTGCGCAAGAGATAACCGCACATTGATGTTTCTCTCCTTCTCTTTCTCCTTTTCCCCTCACTCTAAAAATAAATAAATAATAAAAATAAAATCTTTTTAAAAATTTTAATGGGAAATGCAAATTATTAAAAGTTTTAGAAGAGGTCAAGCTCTAAAAAGACTGATGAACTTCACTAAAGTGAAATAAAAACCTGTTCATCCAAAGACACTATAAATAACCCACAAAGATGAGTCACAAATTGGAAGGAGATATTTGCAATTCATAAGTCACAAATGGTTATCATCCTAAATATATAAAAAACTTTAAAAAACCACTAAGAAAGCAACAGAAACACCAACAGAAAATTAGGTAAAAGACATGAACACGCATTTCATGGAAGAAGAAACCTGAATGGCCAGTAATGATTTGAAAATACATTCAACCTCATTAGTAATCATAGAAATGCAAATAAGACTATAGAGAATTACCATTTTATGCAAACTAGTTTGGCAAAAGTGAAGAAGGCTGGCAAATTCTGATCTTGATGTAAAGCAACGGAAACTCTTAGGCTCTGCCACAGGGAGCGAACTTGGGCAGAGCCACTCTGGAAGACAATTTGGCACAGTCTCCTCGAGCGGAGCACGCGCACACTCCATCACCCAGCGGCCCTAGCGCCCCCTGTGCAGGTGCATCTGGAGACACATCTCGGAGCGTTCGCAGCAGCCTCGTTTGTAATAGCAGGAAACTAGAAACAAAGCAAATGCCTACGGACGGCAGAATAGAAAAATAAACAGCAGCACATTCAAACAATGGAAAACTACACATCAGAGCAAATAAATGAACTGTAGCAAAACATCCACCTGGGTCAATGTTAGAGTCATGACGTGCAGTTGAAAAATAGAGTGTGATTTCATTCTTATAAAGCTCACGAGCAAGCAAAATTCTACAACACCCGGTTTGGGGGTGTATGCACACATGGCAAAGCTACCCCCCCACAAGGCGAGAAAGTAGAAACACAGATTTCACGGGGACATTTACATGTAAAAGGGAGAAGAGGGGCACCTGGAGGATGTTGTAATTCACCGGCAGTGTTCCCTGGTGTTTGTTATATTGTTATGACTTTATGACCTTTGTAAACGTTATATATTTTCTTTTGTACAAATCAGCACTCCATGGAATACAAAGATGTGTGATGAAGCGAGTTATGACAAGTCCCTCGCACACACACCTGACTCTCCATGCCCTTCCTGCACGCCAGGTACAGCCCTGATGACGTATGCACATTACCCTGACTTAGTCTGCAAGCAGCCCCACCGGCAGAGGGAAAGGAGGAAGCAGACGACCACCAGAGAGGTTAAGCAACTTGCTTCTGGGGTCTGAGATGCACATCCAGGTCTGTCTGGCTCCAGGGCAATCCCTCTTAGCCACTGAACCCCAGCCTCTCACACAGCAGGAGGGGCTCCCCAAGCCAGGAGCCTGCTCGGATGCCCTCCAATCACCCAGCGTCACTGCCTCCTCGGAGTCCCCGGAGCACTTCCCCCAATCAACACACATCACCTCGAATTCCCCCTCTTTGAGTCTGTGTCTAAGTCCTCCATTTTCCAACAGCTCCTCCAAAGGCCACACCTCTGCCTTCTGTCGCTAGCTAGCAGGGGTGCAATAGATGCTTCGATTTGGGTTGGGATGTCACAGAACTCAGCGAATGTGAGGAGCCCCAGAGCCGTGAGGAAGGGGCCACGACCAGGCACTCACCCCGGGGGCTGTAGCCGTGGGCATCCATGAAGGACAGGCCCAGCCGCTCGTCCTCCTGCAGGGTGCTCTGGTCCGTGAAGCTCCGGTCCACGGCGCTCATCATGTGCGTCTTCTCCTGGCGGTAGTTGACGGTGGCCTTGGTCATGTTCACAGGCTTCCTGCAGGGGGGAGGTTGACGGGACACGTGGGTGCTGAGCTGGGCAGGACAGTGCCCAAGGCAGATGAGAACGCCCAGCAGTCAAGAGCCCTGAAGCCAAGTGCAGAAACCATGCTAGAAGCATCTCTGGATGCTGAGAGGGCTCTGCCTCCCTCCTTCACTCACCCGACCCAGAGAGGGCTGCCTCCCCCCAAAAGGGACTGGGCAGGGACCCTCTCCTGGGGACCTTTGCTAAGAACAAGGGATGGAGCAGCAGTGGGGACCTGGCCCCAAGGGCTCAGGAAATGGCAGGAAGAATCACTCTGGTCCTATTTTGGTGTCGCAGCAGTCACCCCCCCCAAACTAGGAAGACGGCTGCACCCACTCCACCCCTGCATGCCCCCTATCCATCGTCCTTTCCCCTGTCCTCACCAGTCACCTGCCCTGGGAACTCCTTTTTCTCATGTAATGAGATGGCCCACAATCCTCCTTCTGGGCAGAGGGTCTGGCCAGTGCTCAGCCGGTGCTCAGGAGTCCTCCCCTGGGCCCGGAGCGAACTCCAGCCATGGCTGCATCTCACCCCCAGGCTCCCAGGACGAGCCCGGCATGGCCACACTAGACTTGTAAAGAGATCCACACAGGTCCATCTCCCACCACCTAACCATTGGTCCATCCAACTGCTAGAAGCAGCACCGGGAAAGACAAGAGGCCCCACGCCTCGCGAGGGCAGAGCTCCGCAGAAGGCCCTGGGCAAAGGCCCTGCACGGCCAGGTCTTCAGCCAGATGAGGAAGGCGGTGTGCGACTCGGGCAAGTCAGAGTGAAGTGGGAGGGGGGCGCAGGATGGGGAGGCAGGGACAGACACAGCTCCAGGACAAACGGGTCGAGCAACAGGCAAGGACTCGGGACTCACTTGAGATTGAGGAAGAGCAGGGGCACAATCACATGAAAGGCTCAAGACAAGAGAACTATCACCCCTGGCTGGGTAGCTCAGTTGGTTGGAGCTTCCTCCCAATATGCCAGGGTTGTAGGTTCAATCCCCAGTCGGGGCACATGCAGGAATCAACCAATGTGTGCATGGGTGGGTGCAGCAACAAATGGATGTTGCCCCCCCACCCCTTCTCTCTCTAAAATCAATAAATAAATTTTTAAAAGTTTTGAAAAAGAGAGCTATTCACTTGCTTGGCCCTACAGCATGCAAAATGTGGGGCAGACCTAAGAAAGGACTTTCAGGTTGTGAAGGCTCAGAGACACTGATGATCACAGAGATAAAAAGGCGCGTGAAGGCGTCTGTCCACACAGGCAAATTCCAATTAGCCTGTCCTGGCCCAAGAGCTTCTGGGGCAGGGAGAGGACAGGAGGACCTCTGATGCCCCTTCTGCCAGGACCCCAATGTCCTTCCTGTGCTAGCAAGATGGCTGTGTGTGCACCCTGGGGGCCGATGCTGCTGTGCACCGAGAGAGGCACAGCCTTCCCAGCCTGGACCAGGGACAGCTCAGTGGGCCCAGGCCTCCTCCTCCCAGCCCCGCCCACAGGCTCTGGGCATCACCCTCACTGCAGCCCAGGGAACAGCCAAACACCCCTTCGGGGGCAGATGAGGAGAAGCCTCTGTGGCTGTGACCTTGACTGTCCAAATAAGAGAGAAGGTGTAGGAAGAAGAAGGGAAGGAAAGGGAGGTGAGGAGGGAAAGAGAGCGGGTGAAAGAATTAGGATACAGAGAAGGGAAAGGGGGTAGAGGATGAAGAGAGAATAAAGGGACAATGACAGAGAGAGGGCAAGGGAACAGAGGGGTGTGTGGAACAGAGAGAGGGGGGGACAGGTGGGAAACACCAGCAAGCCACAGTAAAGACAGAGGACGGAGGACAGCCAGTCAACCCGGCTGAACAACGGTGCCCAAGGAGCACCCGTCGAGAGTAGACACCGGCCTAGAAGGCAGTCTCCGGTGCTGGACCACAGGGCTCTGTCCCCGCCCTCCCGGCCCACTCAGAAGAACTGCGAACACCAGCCAAGCAGACCCCCAGGAGACAGAACCGGGAGGGACGCCGAACAGGGCTGGCCTCCATCTGGTCTCAGGGTGGGATTAGCAGACGGAATGTGACAGAGACACTGGAAAAGTTCTGCGTTAGTTCAACACTGGACCGCACAGCGGAGGGAGGAGAACTGCCATGTCAGCAGCTCCTGGAAAAGCTGAGCTGGGGGCTCCCAGTGAGTGGACGTGGGCGTGGTTGCTGGAAAGGCTGGTACGACTCTGGGAAACGCTGATGCAAACAGAGGGTCCAGGGAGGAGGAGGGGAGAGACCACTGATCTCTGGGCTGGTCCAGGACCACCTGAGCCTGCTCTGCAAGGAGGAAGAACAAGCAAGGGTGGGGGCAATGTTCTAGAAGGCTTTCAGAGTCAGGGAAGACAGAGCAGCATCAGGAGTCAGACAGGGGCCTGGGCGGTAGCCCCAGCTCTGCACTTCCTATGACCTCTGACAGGTCCCTCACCCTCCCTGAGCCTCGGTTTCCTCATCTGTAAAATAGGGTCACAGTTCCTCCCTGTCAGGGCTGGTGTGAGGACTCTGTGTGAAGAACTGAGCCCAGAGGAAGTACCCAGGAAAGGGTGGGTCTGAGAAGCCGGGGGCCACCCAGCGAAGAAAGGCTCCTGGAGACCTGAGTGCTGTCTGCACTGCACGGAGAGCCGCCGGTGTGGGGACAGCTGCCCCCCACACGCACGCGCACACACACGGCTGTGGACCCCAGAGTGGGGCTGCGTGAGGACCCCCCTGGACGAGGACTGTGGTCTGACCAGCAGGAATGGCTCTCGAACACGAGGGGCTGCCTCGGGGGGGGGGGGGGGGGGGGGGGCAGGACACAGAGCCTCAGGGTGGGTAAGAGGCCAGCCTGGGGTGACTCAGCAGAGCCAGGTCTGCACCCCAGACTCTGGCTACAGAGCCAGCGCCTGTGTCCTCCACTCGAGGAGGACAACACAGAGAAGAGAGTCAGAGCAGAGGAGGGAGGCCCAGAGACAGAGGAGGCTACGGAAGCCGGAGTGGGTGGGACGGGGTCTCCCGAGGAAGGGCTGGGACGCAAGGCCTGTGGAGCTACTTACGGGTAGTAGGAGTAGGCATAGTGGTCTCTCCTGGCAGCGTGCAAAGAGAACAGCACAGTCGGGCCCGAGGTCCTTCCACAAGGCCAGGCCCAGGGCCACACACAACAGCGGGGAGGGGCTGGAGGGGGCCTGGCCCGGGGACCAGACAGGTCAGAAGGGCCTTCCTTGTCCCAAGGGCTGGCCAGGCTCAGTCATTTAGGACCAGGATGCACGCCCCCCTCTGGAACCTTCCCTGAGCCTGCTACTGGAGTGCAAAGGAGGTGGGGACAGGGCCCGGGAGAAGCAGAGCTGTCGGCCACTGGTACATGTATACACAGAGAGAAATCCACGGAACTGCACACCCACACAAAGGCAGACACACTCAGATGGATACACACTCACTCTGTATGCAGGTGGAAACACACACAGACACGATATGCACTCACAAATACACATGGACCCACATGCACAGACACATGTATTTAAACACACACTGACACACTCAAATACATACACACACAGTTGTGTACACACACAGACACCCCCACTCACACACCCTGCACACAGGCCCCCACCCTCAGTCTTTCCGCCCCTGAGGGGACAGCCCTTTGTGTAAACCTGTCCCTGGGAGGGAACAAGCGGCTGGGGCAGGGAGGGGGCAGGGTGGGGAGGGCTCAAGGGAAAACCTGGGGTCCCCCTCGCCCACCCAGACCGCTCCCCATGTGGATTCCACTAAAGAAATGGGTTGCCTTTCACACGCACCCAAAGCACAACTTGGATCAAGGACCCTGACGTGACCACAAAGCACCCACAGACATGAGCCAGAGGGGGTCTGACCCCACTTCCCAGGTGAGGAGGCGGAGTCTCAGACAGTCAGGGTCTGATGGGAATCTCAGGGGTCCCTAGCAGGGTCGGGACCCTGACCCCAGAGCCAGCTCTCTCCTGAGGCCCCACCCAGGCATGCCCAGGGGTCCCCCATTCACCCACCCCCACGTCACCTGTCGGCAGGACCCTAACTCACGGCCTCCCAGATGGCCTTGCACAGAGAAATCCTGCAGACTGGGGGGTGGGGAGGAGGGAGGAGGGTGGAAGACGGAGGCCCAGCGAGGGCAGGAGCTTGGCTGGAGGTCACACCGCACACCCCATCCATCCCAGGGACAGAGGGGACGGTCCAGGGCACTGTGGCTGCTCAGAGGCTCTGAAAGTGGGGGCGTGGCTGGAGGAGGAGCACTCTTCTGCGCTCCTCGAAAGGTCGCTACTTCAAAGGGCCCTCCCGGACCACTCCCCCACAATCACTGATTACATTATATGCCCCTTCACTCTCTCTCTGCCCCCAACCTGGGCCCCCTGTTCTCTTCACAATGCATAATTATCCCTTTGTGCTTCTAATTTAATGCAAGGCGCCACGCTAACTACAAAGCACAAGAGAACTCTGCCCACCACTGGATCCCCGGGGCCCAGGACAGTGTCCAGCACATTATAATCTCTTGATAAATAATTCATTGAATGAGTAATCAATAAATAAGGGGAAATAAATAAAAGATCTCCACCTCCATGAGCTTCCATTCCTCCTCTAAACCAGTGATGTTAAGAATACCCCCACCTCCACCTTCCCATCCCCTGGGGCTGTTGTGAGGTTCAGGCAACAGGAAGCATATGCTCAGCTCCGCACTGGGGGATGCACAGCCAATGAGACAGAACCTTCTCTGCCCGCACACAGTGTTCAATCTGGCAGGGAATATGAACATTGAGCAAAGCACTGTATGAAAGTAACTGAAAAAAGTGCAAGGAAAAGAAAGAGCTGCAGAGGGAAGGGGAAGGGGCTGGAGAAGCGGAGCAGGGAGATCTGACCCAGCCCAAGGTCTCTCGCCTGTGCTCTGGGGTAGGCCAGGCCTCCCCTCCCAGCCCTGGAGTCCCGGGCAGATTCACTGGGACTCACTGTCCACGCAGGCAGGGCAGGATGGAGAATCTGACATCTCCTCCCATCTGGCCCTGACTGTCTCCCATAGTTCCCTGCCCCCAGCCACCTCCTTCCTCCAACGAGGGTGCACAGGGGGTAACTGAGTAACTACCCTCCTACATTACATTACATTACATTACATTTGCACCCCAAGTTGATCTGAATACCCCGCCCTCTGCCAGGATTGCCCTGTCCCATGAGGCCCCGCAGTGCAGACTGGAGGAGCCTTGAGGGCCACAATGCACCCTGAAGGCCAGGTAGAACCGGGGCGGGGTAAAGAGGGGGGTGTGGTGACATGCTGTAGAATGGGCTGAGTGGCGTTTAGAGGAAGGGAGGGTCCTGAGGCTTCTAGAGCTGCCCGAAGGGTCTATGGGGAAGCAGTTGTGTAAGCAGAGGGTTTCCTAGGGAGGACCTGGAAGCACCTCCGGCTCATAGTCTCCTGGGCCCAACGCTCCCTCTGCAGGGGTGAGTGACATCCCCCACTTGGCCAACCCTCTCTCCTTGAGGGTAGAATGTTTAGGGCCTCAAATACCACCCGCAGTCCCCCAGCGTGGGAGCCCTCCCTCACACCCCTCTCCATCGGTCCCACTCCCCAGTGATGTGTGCGAAGTTCCTAGCACCTAGTAATTACTCAACAAATGAGGCTTTAAAATATTTTGCATTTGAAAGCTACGTGGAAAGCAGGGCAGGGAAAAATCAAGCCTAGTGCCCTGGACAGGCCACCGACCCCGCTCCCCACACCACCTCTCCACTGCGGGCATGCCCTATCCCCAGATTCTTCTCCTGCTGGTGCCTGGCCTCAGGTGAAGGGGCCCTCGCCAATTCTTCCTCATCTCCCTAGATCCTGCTTATCTGCTGCTGGCAGCCCAGAGACCTGGCGCCAACTCATCTGTGTGTGCCCAGCCTGGCAGCAGCAGGGGCTGGAGACGCCAGAGCCCAGGTGGAGAAAGGATGGGGTAGGCTCTGCCTCCGATTCCCCGGGTGACCTTGGGCAGGTCTGTGCCCCCTCTGGGCCCCAGCATCTCCATCCCTCAATTAAGGGGTGCACGCATCAGTGTCCTAGGGCTGCCTGGTGGGGAATTAGGTAAGGAGGGGTCTCAGAAGCCCCCATCAGGCTCCAACGAGAGGCTCAGCTTCAGCTGCTCCATGCACTGGGCTCCCAGGGGAGGTTTGTTTGGTGTTCTGAAGACAGGTCCTGTTGCTTTAAAAAGATCTGACACCCAGTAGACTAGATGTCCTTGAACTACCTGGCAGCTCTCACTTTACTGGGCTCTGAGACTCTACAGTTCTAAATTCTGACTCTTAGAATCCCAAATCCTGGGTCTATGAAACTCCAAAACTCCTTGTTTCTAAGTTCTGAATTCTAAGATGTGCTGGGATTCCTGCTGCCCACTGCCAAGTGCACCAGGACACGCAGCCCTCGCAGACACCGAGGCTGGACCTTTGAGGCCTGGGGGATGGGAGGGGCCACAGGGAGGACTTCTCTGAGTCATGAGCCCAAGAGGACTCCTCAGGCATCAACATAACAGGGTCTAAGGCAAGCTGAGCCCAAGGGAAAGTGAGGCTCAGGGTCCTTGGTTTGAAGGGCAGTGAGCACCTCCCTCCCTGCTCAAGGTCAACACCACAATCCCACGGTCGGGGCAGACAAGTTGGCAGAAGGTCTGCAGGGGGGTGGGGATTCAAAGTCACATCACCTCCACACTCTCCCCCCTGGCACAGCCCAGCAGATACAGGAGAGCCGCGCCTGCTACCAGCACAGCTCCTGGGCAGCAGGCACCAACCCAGGGCCCTTTCCTGGACAGCAGCACCTGGCACCAGCCAGACCCAGGCTCCAGCCAAGCTGCTCAGGGGCAGCTCTGTTTGCAGAGTCTCTGGCTTCCCACCACCCGGCTTGGGTCCATCCACAGGCCTGACGCCCAGGCTGGCAGCCCTCCACACACCCGCCAGGCGGCCCCCTGCCAGCCCCCAGCCCTACCAGTCTCCAACCATGGCTCCTCTACGCCTGCCAGGCCTCTGAGGGGCAGGAGCCACAGGTGGGCCAGGGCACGGCCTCACTCACCCCTTGCGGATGATGATAATGATGGCCCCCAAGAGGAGTATGAGGACGGCAAGTCCCCCAGCACAGATGCCCAAGATGAGCCCCATCTCCTCTGATCTCTGGGACACCTCCAGGGGCCGCTTGCTCTCCTTGCAGGCAGCTGGGGAGAACAAAGCAGGGCCAAGGATCAGAGGGGAGAGAGGGGCCACCCACGCCCTGGTCTGAGCCACAGGGGATGGACCAGGCTGCACAACACATGTGCACCAAGACACCTGCCCCTCTCCACAGATCGGCTTTGCAGCAGACCTGCTGCCTCGCCGCCCCTCACTCCTTCCAAGTCCCTGAGTCCGCTTCACTGGCGTCATTCCCCTGTCAGCAGTAGCTCCCATTTCCTCGACTATCTCACACCCTCCCCATCCTACAGTGAATGGGGGACCTCCAGACCCACCTTCTTGCCCTCCGGGGAGGGGGCAGAAGGAGAGAATTATGCACCTAGAGTGTGGCCAGGGCATCTCAGGATGGAAACCAGCTGTTTGGGAGCCAGGACAATCCCCACACGGCAGGGTCCACCCTACCCCACCACAGGAAAGGGAACAGATAGGGACCCAAAGCTGTGCCCAGCATCCATCACTCCCGTGGCCCAGCCATAATGGCTGCCCATCCACAGGCCTGTTCCAGGCCCCTGCCGAGGCCCTGCTGTGACCATGAGCAGTGGGATAAGGGACAGAGCTGTCCCTGTTGCCTAGTCTGGGAGAAGGAGCTTGGGGTGGGCACATGAGGGCCAAGTAGGGAAATGTTTTCGGACCCCAGGCAGGCTGGACGACCCTCCTCTGCTCCCACAGCCCTGGGTTCTCAGGGTCCACCTCCCAAGGCCCAGCAAGTGAGAAACGCCCCCAGACCCAACAGGGCTTACCTTTCCTGGCGATGCGGATGCAATTCAGCCGGGTCTCCTGGAGGTACAGATGGGGGCCTCAGCACCAGTGAAGCCCGGACCTGACCCTCCCCAGCAGGGAGCCTCAGGCAGCTCATCCTGGGCCTGGTCAGGGCTTGTCTGGCCTGGACAGTAACTAAAGACACCCCACCCGGCAAGGGGACCTGGGGGAACCTGGAGGGAAGGGCTGAAAGGGGAGGGACCTGCAAATAGGGCAAGGCCTTAAGAAAGAGGAATGAGACTGGCTAAGGAAGAAAAGGGGCGGGGCCCCCCAAATTAGGGTAGGGCCTAGGCCCAGGGATCTAATTGGGAACGGGGAAGCCAGGGTAGGAGAGATGGCAGCTGAGAGAGGAGCCTGGGGAAGGCCAGGGCTTGGCGAGCAGGTGGGTTCTAGGCCTCCAGGTCTGGTGTAAACAGAAACCTGAGATGGTCTCCTCTGGGGAAAGAGGAGCCTAAGACAGAAGACCGTGGCCTCAGGGAGGGGGCGGGGACTAGACTGGGGGCTTGGATAAAAAGGAGTCCTGTTTTTAAAAAAACCCTCAGGAAAGCAGTAGAGCTGGAGGATCGGAGACCAGGGTCAGGATGGCCCGGCTCAGGGGGAGGGTGGAGGGCGGGGCTCAGGTAGGGGGCGGAGTTCACCAAACAGTGGGAGGGACCTGAAGGAGTGGGTCCTGGGGGAGTTTGTTCCTGTCAGGCAGAGAACCTGGCTCCAAGGTGTCCCCAGCCTGTCCCGCAACCGCTCCCACGCGACCTCGGCCTGTCCCTCACCCCCTTCAGGTGGCTTGTTGCTTGGAAGTAGATGAGGTAGGCCTTCCTGGGCTCAAGCGGTGGGTTCCAGAAGCCTCGATAGGTCTGATTGTCGCCCACAGTGAAGGGCATGGCCTCAGGCAGACTGCTGGCCGCCAGTTCGGCCCCGAAGTAGTGCACGAGGCCGCGGGCCAGCGCGGCGTCGAAGGTGAGCGGCACTGGGAAGCAGTCCTGGCCGCCGGGCTCCCGCCGCAGCCTCCTCGGGCGCTCCTCCTGCACAATCACCTGGTACACACTGCAGGGGGCAGGAGAGCGCAATGATCACTGGGGCAACGGTACACAGGGAGCGCAGGGAGAGCTACCTGGGGCCAGGGCCATGGGCTCTGAGGTCAGGCCCAGTGGGGGGCTGATCTCGGCTCTGCCTCTTGCTAGCTGGGACAGTCACTGAACCTCCCTGGGTCTCAAGTTTCCTCCTCTGCAGAATGGGAGCTATCATAGGGCTGTTCCTTGAGGTAGACGTGGGGAAGGAGGCAAGCTTAGCAAGCCGCAGGGGCCTCTCAGCCGTTGTTCCTGTGACTAAGGAAAGCAGAAAGAATGCGGGGCCTGCTCAGGTGGGCGGTGCCCTAAAGGCCCCATGAGGACCCCGCAGTGAGTCCCGCAGTGCCTGCCACAGATCTGAGAAACCCCGGGCCTCAGGCTTCACTCTCATGACCGCTGGCTCCCTTCGGAGCCTCCTCAACGAGAGTTAGACGAGATGTTTTCACTCATTCAGAAAGTGTGCGGTGAGCTCCGACAGCCGGCCTGTGCTGGGCACTCGGGGATCTGGTGACCTCGTGCTGGAGAGGCTGTCACTGCCCAAGCCAACGATGACACACTGCCACCACTGCACCCCAAGTACCCTCCCGGCCAGAGGCAGCCCCGAGTCTGCAGCTCTGAGCCCAATGCCTCCGGGTCCTAATGGCTGATTATGTTTCCTGGTCCGTATTCCCTCTGATTTGTGTCTCCTGGTCCCGACTTGCACGTTTCTATTTATTTTTACCACTTTACTGAATGGCTTTTTTGCTGTGAGCGCCTCCAAATCCTCTGTGGAACAAAGCCAACCGTGACTAAATGAATGCTGACAAATTTAAATATTTCAAGCCACAGCCTTGATCATGTCTCGGCGTGTGACACCCCACACTGACAGCCTGCGCTCTGGGAAGCAGCGTTGCCTCTGCCTTGCTCCCCAGCTGTTTCTTTCGAGCTTCCAAACTGCGGGAGAGTCACCCCAGCATCCTGGCATGTGGGCCACACAGGTTCACTCCCTGTCACTAGCCTGTTGCAAACACCAGCCCAGGGCCCTCTCAGCCTCCATTTCCCAGGCTCTGTTCAGGCCTCTCCTGGCCCTAAGTCCCGCCAGGAGACGATAATAATCAGCATTAGCCGTGAAGAAAGCACCTCTTGAGCGGGCGCGATCCCCATCATGCATGCAGACAAGGAAAGGGAGCTCATTCATTCTGAATGAGTGAGGTAATTCGTTACCCTCAAGAGGTAAGGACATACCCAAGGCTGCACAGCCATCACACCTCTCCCCGCTCACCGTGTCCCACCATCACCCCCACCCTGCCCAGTCTTGACATCAGCATTCCGGAGTCCTGCTGACCGGGCCGGCTCGCAGGAGCCCTCGAAAGGACAAGGCAAGGAGGTTTCCCAGTCCCTCCCAGACTCAAGTGCACCCAGGCCCTGCACTCCTGCAAAGTGCCCCTCAGGTGCCCCGATGTTTTTCTGGGTCTCCCCCGAGGGTCTGGGAATCGACGAGGGACAGGCTTTGCAGTGCAAGCATGGGGGAGGCACAGCAGAGAAAAGAGCCGAAGGGAGTGAAGAAGTGAGTGGAAGGGAGTGAAGAAGTGAGTGGGAGTGAACAAGTGAGTGGAAGGGAGTGAAGAAGTGAGTGGGAGTGAACAAGTGAGTGGAAGGGAGTGAAGAAGTGAGTGGAAGGGAGTGAAGAAGTGAGTGGAAGGGAGTGAAGAAGCGAGGGGTGTCCAGGGCACCTGAGCGACCCACTGCCTTCTCGAAGGGCTTGCTAGGCCCCGCCCACAGCCAAAGACAGGTTTTCACCTTCTTCCCGAGCATGTACCTTTGTGAGTGGAGAAGATGGACCAGAGGTGCAGGGAGGCTCTGTGACTTCGAGAAAAGGCAGCAGCTTTGCAGACAGACCTGGGTTCCAAACCCCAGCTCTGTCTCTCCCCAGCTGTGTGGCCCTGGGGCCCAGTTCTTTAGGCTCTGAGCCTACTTCCTGATATGTAAAGTAAGGTACTAGTACCCCCTCCGCAGGGTGCCGTGAGGACAAGTGACTGTGCAGGTAAAGTCCCTAGCACGGTGTCTGACTGACAGTGAGTGTGTACACATACCCCACAAATACCCTCACACTCTCTCTCTCTCTCATACACACACACCAACTTGTCTCCAGCACCTTCTCCCCAGTAGAGGCAGCCCCATCAGCACCCCAGTGGGGAAAAGGAAGTGGAGAAGCCAAGTTCTCGGCCACTCCAGAGATGTGGCCCTACCCAGCTGGCTGCCCTAGCCTTCGAGACAGCCCATCCCCGTGTCTCCCTCAAATGAACCCTCCAGGAGATGAGCTGGAAAGAAACAGGGCCCCCGAGTGCCCTTCTCCAAGGGGCCGGAGGGAAGGCTTTCTGGAGCTCCGGGCTGACACAGTCCAGAGATCTCATGACGATCACACCTGACCCCGTGGCCTCGGAAGGGAGTGGCTACAGGCATTCCGCCCGCCCAGGATCAAAGGACATCCTCCTGCAGACACTCCGAACTCTGAGTGGGAGGCTGAGGGAGGAGAGGGTGAGCTGGCCTGGGCAGTGGGCTCTGGGTCAGAGCAGGGGCCTCCTCCCAGTGACCCTGGCCTCCCACCCCTCCCTGCAGGCTCTCCCACCTGATGGGCGCACCACGGCCCTGTGCGGGCCTCAGCAGCACGGTGATGGTGTTCTCGGACTCTCCCAGGGGCGATGGCATGTCAGCATAATCAAAGCTGGGAGCTGGCGGAGGGGACAGGCACGTAAGCACGGAGCCACTGGACCAGAAAGCCAGGCCTCCAGCCTCCTTGACCCCTGTCCTTAGAGCTCTTCCCCTTCAGCCTTAGGCTCCTTGTCCCCTCTCACCTGAGCACCCCTGACCCCTGACCTCAGCCCTCTGATTCCACTGGCCACAGTCTCCTGCACCCTCTGACTTAATTTTCCCTGACCTCAAACCCTAAACAGTTCATTCATCTCAGCAGGATCCAACTGTAACCACCCCCAGGAGGCTCTCTGCCCACCCCACCTCCCATGGAGCCCTAGGATTCTGGGTCTCCTGCGAAGGGGCCAGGCCAAGGTTGCAGGGGCTCACCTGAGATGTTGGTGGTGATCTCCGTGAGGGCCGCCTGGCCGAAGCCTTTGCCCGTGCGGGCCCGCACAGAGAAGAGGTAGGTGGTGCCTGGGTGCAGGTTGGAGAAGACGTGGTAGGTCTCATTGCGGAGCTTGGAGATGGTGCGCCGTGGGCCCGGCACATTCACTGCCGGGTCTGACGACTCGATGCTCTGGTAGCTGATCTGGGGACAGAGGGGCAGGTAGGCAGGCACAGGGATCGGGGAAGGCATCGCTGGCCTAATAGCCTCCCATCCATTAAGGTTAAGGGATGAGGCTGGGCAAAGGGAGCAGCTCGGTGGGACTGTGGGGGCCGCTTAGCCCAGGCTGCTGGGAACTTTCACCTCCTTCTCCTGCCTTCAGGTCCCTTGTCCCTATAACCCAGGGGTCCCCAACCTCTGGGCTGCTACAGACCAGTACCGTTCCGGGTCTATTAGGAACCGGGCCACACAGCAGGAGGTGAGCCTGAATGTAATGTGCTTGAATCATCCCTAAACCATCCCCCCCCACACCCAGCCCATGGGAAAATTGTCTTCCACAAAACTGGTCCCTGATGCCAAAAAGGCTGGGGGCCGCTGCTGCAACCCACAGACACTGATCAGAGTTGAAGGACCCTCAGTGGCCACCCCAGTCCCCACACCACGCTCCTCCCTCTCCAAGCTGTGTGTCTGCTTCCACCGGGCGCCCCCACAGTAAGGGGTCCACACCCACCTCATACTGAGTGATGAGGCCATTGGGTTCCTGTGGCTCCTCCCACTTGAGGAAGATCATGTCCTCCAGCGGAGTGAAGGTGAGAGACTCGGCGGCGATCCCACCAGGCACTGCGAGGGGAAGGCAGCAGGGGGCAGGGGAAAGCTGGCTTTGTAGCCAGAGATCTGAATTCAAGTTCCAGCCCCACCATTTCCAAACAGGCACGCTTGGACTACTCGACCTCTCTGAGCCTCGGTTTCCCCATCAGTGAAATGGGGGTGATTGATAACCTTTCCCTCACCAAAATTAAATCATGTGATGTACATAAAGCAGTTTCCTGTGGCTCAACCTGCTCCTGAGTACTCCAGAAGCTGCTGGCACTTACATCACTCTGCAGGTTGCATTCCTCAGAGAAGGATGTTTAGATGGTCTCATTTCGACCCAGTTGAGTAGTTTTCAGAAAATATAAACATTTGCCAGAGAAATGAAAATAATTGCCTTAGTGGGTAGACACATTCTTTTCTAATTACGTAAACAATATGCTCAATGTATAAAATCAAAATGAGCGGAAAGAAAATTAATGGCACCTACAATTCCATTACCCGAAGAGTAATACTGTTAACATTTCGGCAGAACCCCTTTCGGGCACAGTTTTGTTTTGCTTTGTCTGTTTTTGTTCTCATGTATCATCTTAACAGCAAGTCACAAGATGTTTCTTCTGGGAAGAGAATGGTCTTTGTTTGGGAAAACACCTTAATCAGCCGCTGCTGGGAAGCTCAGCTCCTGGGACAGGGGAAAACTGAAACCGAGATCACAGTCGCCGGAAGCCGACGTGGTCTGCGTGACATCGAGCGGTTGGCGAGGCAACACCACCATCCACCCGCCAAAAGCATGAAATGAAAAAGACAATTCCAAGTGTTGGTGAGCACACAGAGCAGCCAGTTTCCACACTCCTGCTAGTGGGCGTGTAAACGGGTAAAAGCACTTGGGAAAACTGGGTCTATCTACTGGTTGTGAATAAGTCTACTGAAAATATTCTACAAAGATTTTTTCTTTTCAGCACAGTTGAAAGTAGCTGAACATGGAAGACAACGCCAACGCCCAGCGACAGTAAAGAAGATACGTAAATGCAGGGCCTTCACGCAGCGGTCTGCTCAGCCGTGAGAGTAAATTCCCCAGAACCGCACACGCAACATGGCCGAATCTCTCATGCAAAAAGTTGAGAGAAAGAAGCCGAGTGTTTTATACAGTGTATAAAAAGAGCACAGGCTGCATGGTTCCACTGATATATGATTCAAAACCGAGTGGAATTTAATCCACGGCACTACGGGTCTGGACGCCCCGGGAGCCTGTGGGTGGGAAGGTAATGGAGTGGGTCTCCTGGGAGCTGGCGATGCTACTTCTTGGTCTGGGTGCGGGTCATCCTGACGTGTCCCGTCTGTGAGAACCCACTGAGCTGACCCCTTAGTGTAAGCACACCTCCTCTAAGTACTACACTCATCTTAAGTGAAAAGTAACACATAGTAAGCAGTGTGCAGTGGCTGGGAGGAGGAGGGAGGACAGGGGCAGAGAAAGGAGAAAGAAGCCCAAGCCGCCCGAGTGCGGCCTGGTTGGAGGGAGGCGAAGTCTCAACGCTATCCCTCGTGGGCGAGCAGGGCAGAGGTCAAAAGGTTTTAAGAACAGAGTGATCTGATGTTGAACTTGAGGTCGTTTGTGAAGGGTGGCAGAGTATGTTGCCCCCAGACATGCCGCTTGGGCTTCAGGATTACTTTGAGCTGAACTGAGAGGGGAACTGAGGAGAAGCAGATACAGAAGGTCCTTGAATAAGGTCTTTTCATCCAACACGGCTTTATTATAGTGTTGACCGGGAAAAAAGATGGCTTCCCGGCAGGGGCCACCGTCTGTGTGGAGTCTGCAGGTTCTCCCCATGTCCGTGGGCGTTCTCCCCGGGTCCTCCCGGTCCTCCCCACACCCCGCAGACGTGCATGTGGGGCGAGGCACTGTGTCTAAGTGGTCCCAGTGAGTGTGACCTGCCTGAGACGGAAGGGCGTCCTGTCCAGGGTGGGGTCCCGCCTGGGGCCCCGAGCTCCAGCCATCCTCTACCCTGAACTGCGATAAACAGGTTGGAAAATAATTATCTTACTTGTCTTTCATCATCTTTGCAATGTTTACTATTAGAAGTGCTTTGGGTCATTAACTGGAAATATGCCATAAGAGCCTGATTCCTGTTTATAGCAATTAGCCTGCGGTAAACCTGGTGTTGTTCCATGTTGCTTCACTGGAAGTCACGTTGCCGAGAACTTATCACTGACGTTAAGCAGGGACTGTGTAAGAAAAGCTCTCTGCCCTCACCCATGTGCCTAAAAGAAAGACACAAATTTGTAGAGGTGCGCCCCCTCCCCTCTCTCCCCTGAAGGAAAGAAGTTCATCAATGAGACAACGCTACACTAGAAAAATCTACACAAACTTTACTAAATAGCCCTTCTCTACCATTAGTTTCCCCATATTTTTGCCTTCGCATACTCTTTTCCTCTGTCTTGTCACCTCTCTAACAATTCACTGTTCTTTGGTTACGATGCCATCGAAGCCCAAGTTCCAACCAGCCCTTCGAGTTACTCATCGCTGAGCACGCGCTCCTGTGTGTCTGCGCCACGCACATGGTAATAAACTCCCATATGTCTCTCTTGTTAGGCTGTCTTTTCTCAGTCCGATTTACAGAGTCCCGGCCAGTGAAGCTAAGATGGAGAGAAGGGAAAAAGTCCAGCTTTTCCTTCTCTACATTGGCAGTTCCAGGGGTAGACCCCTGGGGTCCTCACCCCCAGCCCAGCAAATCCTCCCCATGTCTGCACGGGGCACGGGGCACGCATGCTGCCTCGGGTGAGCAGGGTTTGGTGAAAACCAAGGGAAGAGCTGAGCCTTGTGTCTGGTCGCTGCCGGGTGCAGCAGGAAGCTGCACACATGGACAGGCAAGGAAAACCATCCGCCAAGCAGCTTCGGGCACCCGGGGATTTGCAGGAACCTGGGGAAGGCTCTGGGCCTGTGCTGGCAGCGGGGCTGCCAGGAATGAAGGAAACTCTGAGGCAGATGCTGGGTTTACAGCCCAGCTCTGTGACCCATCCACTAGCTATGTGACCTCATCTGTAACATGGGGATGGTAACCGTAACCTACCACGTAGGGCTGTCGTGGAATTATATGCACAAATAAATACATGGAAAGCATTCAGAATAGGGCTTGACGTGGGTAGTAAGTGCTGGCTAAGTATTAGCTGCTGGGCGTCAGTAGAAACAGGTCACCCAGCAACGACAGAATGCACGTTTTCCCAAATGCACGTGAAACATTTACCAACATTTAACTATAGGTTGGGCTGCAAAGCAAGGATCAAATTTCAAAAGACCAGAATTAGAGCATGTACTCTGCCCACAGTGGAATTAAGCTAGAAATGAATAACGAAACAATAATTAGAGAAGTCCCAACTGCCCGGGAATTAAGCAACATAATTCTAAACAATTCTTGTGTCAAAGAAGGAATCATGACAAAAATTAGAAAATATTTTGAACAGAATGACAATAAAGATGGGACTTATCAGAACTCATGAGTACAGCTAACGCAGGGCTGATGGGGAAATTTATGGCTTTAAATGCATATATCAGAAATGAAGAGAGTTCAAAATTAATGCTTCCTTTGGAAGACAAAAGGAATAAGCCTCCATCCCAAAAAGCTAAAAGAACAGCTGATCAGATCCAAAGGCAGTATAATAAAAAAGGAAATAAGTATACAATAACAAAAATCAACTAAGCCAAAGCTGCCCCTTTGCAAAGGCTAATAAAATGTATAAATCTCCAGCAAGAGTGAGCAAGTTTTCGAGTCGGGGGGGTCAGCTCTGAATCCCGGCTCCACCAGGTGCAGCAGGAACCTCCTGGCGGTGGAGTCGCTGTCCTTCTCCGAGCCTCAGTGTCCTCAGCTCCCCAGTGAGACCACGAGAGGCCCGACCGCACAGCACGGCTCTGAAGTTCAAGGGAATGTGTGTGAAGCATGTGCAGCAACAGCTAACACCCAATGGGCCCTAAGAAATATTAACTATGGTTTTGTTTTAATGACACAGTTCACCTCCTGAGAGAGCAGACACGAGTTACCATATCAGGAATGAAAAGGGGGATATCATTTAACAGACGTTCAATAAATATAATAAGAGGATTTTATAGCCAACTTTATGTCAAGGAATTTGACAATTTAGGTGAAAGGAAGAAATTCCTTAAAAACACAGTACACCAGAACTGATACAGGAAAAATTCTGAATATCCTAAAATCTATTTTAAAGATTAAAACTGTCACTTAAAAACACTGCCACAAAGAAAACTCCAGGCCCATGGCTTCACTGCTGAATTCTTCCAAACATTTAAGGAAGAAATTATACCCATCAACCCAAAGGCTTCCAGAGAATAAACACTAGCTATCATGACTTTGCTGTCACAGAGTTGATTTGATCCCAAGCAAAGACACTCCCTACGTACGTGTGGGTCCCAGACCCAGGGTGTCTGCGGGAGGCCCCGAGGGCCCTGGGGACCAGGGCGGGGCCCTTACCGTCCTCGTCCGTCTGGAAGGTGACCTCCTTGCCCTCCTTGCGCCCCTCGGGGTTCGTGAGGGCCAGGCGCACGTGGACATTCCGGTAGGGCAGCAGGTTCTTGATGGTGTGGCGGCTGACCCCGCGCTCCATCTTCACGCACTCGCGGACCGTCTGGTTGCGGCTGCTGCCCAGGGTGTAGTGGTAGCACAGCGACACGGTGTAGGTGTGGCAGCGCGTCACGTTGTAGCCCAGCGGCTCCCACTGCAGCGTCAGCTGGCGCGCCTGGACCTCAGCGAGAGCCAGGCCTTTGGGGGCCCTCATGGGCTCTGGGGACCCCGGGAGAGAGAGAGAAGAAAGCAGAGGCAACGGGAAGAGAAGTCAGAGAGGAAACATCTCAATCAGTGGACTGAAATCATCCCTCCTCCGTCCCCAAGAGCTCAAGGGGTCCCCTAGAAGTGCACAGGTGTGTGTTTTGGAGCCAGATGGGGCCACATCTGAACCCTGGCTCTGCCGCTGGCCGCCGACAATCACGGGCTGAGTCGCTGCCCCTCTCTGAGCCTTAGCTTCCTCAGCTTCAAAACGAGACAATGATAAGCCCTGCCTCACAGGGCGGTTGTGAAGTTTACGGTGATGCGTGCAAAGGACACGCAACAACACACACAAGAGGCCCCACAAAATATTAGCTATAATTCTGTTTTGATAACTCAATTTACCTCCTAACTCCTGGACCGCATCAGGCCAGCCTGAATCAACCCATTGCTATATGTTTCCTAAGAGATTGATTCCAAAGTTGTTCTGCAATATATGACACAATAATATATAGAAATCAGGATGATAGAGGAAACGAGAGCCAAATAGTTTGAAAACGCCAGAGAGTGTTAGGGGAAACAGAAGCACATGCCATTATGCGGAATCTAAAATAAGATTCAAATGGAGTGACGAGTACCCTGGCTACCACAGCAACAAGAGAAATACGGTGTTATATAAGGGAAATACTAATAATGGCAGTTAACGTTTACTGGGGGCTTTGTATATGCCGGCATTGTTTTAGAGCCTTTAAAATGCTTTATTCCTCTTTTCCTCCCTAAAATCCAACAGACAGATGCTATCCTTAGCCTCATACAAACGTGCAAGTGGACACACAGAGAGATTAAGTAACCTGCCCGCAGTAGCACAGTCAGGGAAGCGGTGAAGCTGGGATTTCCCTCAGCACAGACTGCCTCCAGAATCCGTGATCTTAACTCACCACCACCACCCAACCTCCCTGCTAGAAATTCACTGTCCAAAAAAAAAAATCACACCGATGCCTCAGGAGAGACAGCTACCCCAACACAGGGAAGGAGCATGCTGTAGCCTCTTGATGGCTCTGTGGGGCCATAAGCATGTCCCCATTGGATAAATGAAAAAAACTGGGGCTTCTGCAGCGAAGCCAGCATGGAACCCAGGGGCTCAGCCCCAAGTCCAGCATCTTCATTGGCCAGCGGTGTGATCTCAGGCGAATCCCTGAGCCTCCACCTCCGCACCTGTAAAACGGGGGCATGAGGGAGAAGCCAAGATTACTTGTGAGGGTCCTCTTCTCTCCTGCACCCAGACCCCGTGAAATGCAGTTTTTTTGCCCTCAAGTTCTATGAGCACCAAAGTGTCCCCAGTGGGACCCCAGTGAGAGGACCTCAGGAAACGCCTTAACGAACCAGAGAGAGAGCACCACTGCTCGGTCTCTCAAAATGATTACGTCCCTATCGTAGTTTCGTCTGTGATGGGTGTGCTCAGGACACACTTCACAAAGAAGGTGCAGAGGGGAACATCAGCCCAGGCTGCTCGGTACAGGGACACGTGGGCGGTACAGCTTTAGAGGCTGGCCCCAAGTCCCGCATGGTACAAGTTTCTGTCTCCACCCTGGAGCTCTCCTTTCTTCCCCGAGCCCCAGGCAAAGACGTCTTCAGGCATGTATCTGGCCACCCAAGAGATATTTCTGCACCTGCTAGGAGCAAGGCCCACCCCTTGACTTCTTGCAGCTCTGGTTGCCTCCTCCCCACAGGAGGCAGTGGCAGACCTGGTCCCCCCCACCCCACGAGGACATGAAAGGGCTGGCTCCTGCTGCTCACTGCAACTGGAGGGCTGCAGACTGCAAGCCCACTCACCACACTTAGGTTTCTCCTGCCCGGACCACAGAGATTTTCCTAATGTTTTTCAATGCAGTCTTGTTTCAACCCATGATTCTTATGTGTCTGGGGTAGAAGGGGTGGATTTTGTGTGTGCTGACTCTGCCGTCTTTTTCAGCGGTCCTAGGTTTATTCCTTGACTTCCTGGCTCTGCTCCTGGCGGCCCCACCTGTTTTGTCCCGAGGTGTCTGTGGAGGCCGGAGCAGCGCTGCCTTCTGTGCACTAATGAGAGGAGGCCTGAGCAACTCTGCGCATGCCGTCCCTGCCCCCGGGAATACCTGCCCCACATTCCTCTCCATCCTTCCGCTCGGCCGAAGCGCTCTGCTTCCTTTGCCCTCCCTCGGCATTTAGGGGCGGGCGGGGAACGTTACATGTGAACTGGTGACACAGACTGGGCCCGGGAGTCTGATAAACAGGACAATGAGCACCCCGTCCAAAACGGGCAGCTGCTGCCCAGCACCAGGCGAGGTCACCAGGCCCGACGACAGGCTCAGGGTTGCCAGATGCCCCCATTTTTTTTACAGAGAAGCCAAAAATTCAGGTTTTTATGTGAAACCTCCAGATTTTTAAACACTGGCAATCTGCTCAGGTCCTTTAAAACCACTTTGCAGGGCCCTGGCTGGTAACAGTGGATTGAGCACAGGCTGTGAACTAAAGGGTCACTGGTTCGATTCCCAGTCAGGGCACATGCCTGGATTGCAGTAGGGACCATGTGAGAGGCAACCACACACTGATGTTTCTCTCCCTCTCTTTCTCCCTCCTTTCCCCTCTCTCTAAAAATAAATAAATAAAATCTTTTTTAAAAAAGACACCACTTTGCAGGGCACAAACAGCAGCCTCTAACTCAGGAGGATGACATGTCCACCCACATGCAGGGGTATCCCCTTCTCCCACGGCGGTGCCAGCCCCCACCGACCTCGCTGGGCCGAGGGGTCTTTGGAACGAAACCTCGAGTTTCTCCTCACTCCCCACCCTGATCAAATCTGGGCAGATCCAGAGGCTGAAAGAGTTTGTTGACTACAGGCTGATATGTTGATTGAGGGGTGTGAATTCATGAGTCTCTGTGTTTCCAAAACCATCTGGCACCCAGACGCACTCCCGCACTCCCGTCAGCTGCCAGCACGCACTGGCAGCGCAGAGCCTGGGGGCCTCCAAGCCCCCTCCCTCTGAATTCCACAGGCTGCAGGCCGCGCAGAGACCAGAGGTCAAAATGCACATTACAGCAAGGAGGCT
This sequence comes from Phyllostomus discolor, assembly GCF_004126475.2. Classification (NCBI taxonomy): domain Eukaryota; kingdom Metazoa; phylum Chordata; class Mammalia; order Chiroptera; family Phyllostomidae; genus Phyllostomus; species Phyllostomus discolor. Next base: position 18,745,510 of record NC_040907.2, on the reverse strand, counting down.
AACAGTTAGCATCTGTTCAGTTGGTCCAAAATGCGTTTATTTTAATAATTCTGATGAAGATACAGTAACCCTGAACCTTTCAACTGTTTCTGGTGGAAGGGACTTTGGGGTGGGGCCAGGCGCTCCAAATGCAAACCCTACGTCCACCCCCTATTAGTTCTGTGACGTCAGGCAAGTGACTCAACCCCCTTGGCACGTGAGGTCCGTGACCAAAACAAAACGGAGGTGACAACACCCACTTTGAAGGGCAAGTGCGAGAGCTCCAGGGGAGGGGTCAGGCTGCCCAGCCCGAATTCATGAATTAAACAGGTGCGCACTAAGGTGAGAGACACCGGTGGCAGTGCAAGTTAGTACAAGCATTTTTTAAAGCACTATGTGCCAAAGCCCTTTCTTAAAGCACTTCTGTCTACTTATCCTCAAGAAAACTCAGGAAGGAGAGGAAGCACTATAAGCACTGTTTTGACGTCGTATTATTTATACTAATGGCAATCTAGAAATAAACAGTCCAGCGATATGGAGATGCTCAGTGGACTTCTACACCCACTCAACAACGCGATAAACAACCTAACACGTGTACCAGCATCCAGCGAAGGAAGCAGAATACAAACACTTTCTACATCCCAACAACAAGGGTGTAAAAATGTGCACATGGGCAGAGAGTGGAAGAAGACAGAAAAACTGAAACAGCTGCTGGGCTAGGGCAGCAAGATTGAGAGCGATTTTTTCAGTGCCTTTTACTGACATTATATTATTGTTTTTATGGTAAACGATGTTGTGGGAGGGGAGTGTCAGGGGGACAGAGGAGATGACAACACAGCTGGCCACCAGCACAACAGCCACCGGCCCAGGCGCCTGAGCAAGGAGGAAGCGGCTGTGTGGGTGAGGAGAAGCGTGCAATTAACAGGGGCGGGGCGAGCTGCTTGGGTCCTGCCTGCCTGGTCCCTGCCCCGGCTTCCCTCCTGGCCGGCCTGTGTCAGATGGTTCGCAGTGCCCGGCACAAAGCAGGCACTCAGCCCATGCTGGCAGCTGTTTTGATGTTGTTTCAAACATTGGATTGGAAAGCAGGGCATTCGACCTTTGGTTCTGACTCTGCTATGGACTCACTGTGTAGATTTGGGCAAGTGACTAGGTTTCAAAATCTCAAGTTTACTCATCTGGAAAATGGGATCAACAGCCATTACCAGGAAACCTGGAATCTTAACCCACTCGGTGGCCACAGGCAAGTGCCCGCTCCCTCTGGCTTTCCCCCTGTACACCAGCAGGGGCAGAACGGAGATTCTCTGTGGGTCCCCAGCTCTGATTTCTTTCATTCTAAGTACCTACCTGACCGGAACTGGCTTTGAAGAGTTAAAAACACCATAATGATGACAGTTGTCATTTATGAAGTGCTTACTGTGTGTTAGGCACCATATTTCCCATGTATTTAATGCATTTGTATGCAATTACCAGCACTTAACCCCAAATACTGGAGGGCCCTAGGGTGCAGACTTCAAGACTTCACCAGTCCTCTCTTTTCCATCTGCACTTACGCCAGAAAACGTAAGGGCTAAGTGTGGGGTTCTCGGCCTCGGCATTATCAACATTTTGGACTCGATAATTCTTTGCTGTGGGGGGCCGTTTGTGCATTGTAGGATGTTTGGCAGCCCCCCTGCTTCCTCCACCCTTTAATGCCATTGGCAACCCCCACCCCCTCCCACCCCCTGTTGTGACAAGCAGCATGTCTCCAGACACTGCAAATGTCTCCTGGGAGACAAATCACCCCTGGCTGAGAACCACCCGCGTAAAAGACCTCATCTGGTCTCAGGGCTTTAAATACCATCTACACCATGTCTGCTCTGATGACTTCCAAACGTATATCTGCAGCCCGAACCTCTTCCCTGAACTCCACACTCGTAAATCCATCTGCCTGATGAATGTCTCCACTGACCCTCTAACAGGCTCTTCGGCGTCCACAGCTCCAGCCCCGAGCTCCTGACCTGCGACCCGGCCTCACACCCGCTCCTCCCGCGGTGTGTGCCTTCTCACAGTCAACGACAGTTTCGTCCTCCCAGCTGCTCAAGCAAAACACCTTGGAGCCATCCTTGACTTCTCTCATTTCCTTCTCTCTCGTCACATATCCAACCCACCGGCGAGCGTGGTCAGCTCTACCTTCGGAGTCAACCCAGAATCCAACTGCTTTTCACCACTTCCACGTGCCTTCCCGGCTCTCAGCCTCCAGCGTCTCTCAGCCAGAGCGTGGCTGCAGCCTCTTCACTGGCCTCTCCTATGGTCCCCTTGCACTTTTAGAGTCTATTCTCCACAACAGGGCCAGAATCGTCCTTTTAAACAAAGCAGGTGGTGTCACTCCTGCCCTCCAAACCCCACAGTGCCCCCCAGCTCACCCCGAGTAAAACGGCCCTGAGTCCTACATCCCCAGCACGGTTGTGACCTGGTCTCCAGCCCTGTCCCCCTCAGTCACTAGCCAGCAAGGACACCGGTCTCTTTGCCGCTCCTCACCCAAGCCAAGCACACTCCAGCCTACACGGAGCTCACTCCTCCCCATCAGCCAGGAATGCTCCTCCCCCAGCAGTGCCTCCAGCTTCCTGCGTGGCCCAGTCCTCCCCTCCTTCAGGTCTCTGCTGTAATGTCACCTTCTCGGTGAACCGGACCCTCGAGCCTTTTCACAATGACATTCTTGCTACCCCCACACCCCCTGCCCCTCCCTGACCCTTATCATCACTTCACAAACTATATAGTTCCTTGCTGTCTGTCTCCTGCTGCCAGAATGTGAGCTCCACACGCAGAAGAACTCACATGCAAGCGGCCTGTGTCCATCTTGGTCCCAGTCCTATATCCCTGGCAACTATATAGTGCCTGACACATGACAGGCACCCAGTAAGCCTGTTTGGATGAGTCTTCACAGTCTGTACGGTAAAGGTTATTCTCATTCCCACTTTACAAAACAAGGCACCAAAATTCCAAGAGGTTAAGTGACTTGACCTAGATCCCGCAGCTAGAGAGTAATTCCCACTAGAACGCTCTGCCCCACCACCCTCGGGTCTCCCCAAATGTAGCATTAAATTGGATTTTAGCTGGTTCCCAGATCAGCTTTTAAATAAAGCAAAGAACATATATTACTTGTAACTGTAAAAGTCAATATATGCAAATGAAATATGAAAAATCTTGCTGTTACGGATAAAAAGAAACACTTAAGAATATGAATGGCAAAAATAAATAAACCTCAACCTAACACCTTGTCCCTTATTCAAAAATTAATTCAAAATGGGTCATGGACTTAAGCATAAAACATAACACTATTTTACAATTTCGTTAAAAAAAAAACAGGAGAAAATCTTTTGACTCTAGGCTTAGGCAAGGAGTTCTTAAACTTGACACCAAAAGCACAATTCATAAAAGGAAACTTTTACAAATTGGCCCTCATCAAAATTAAAAATGGTCGTTCTATGAAAGACCAGGTAAAGAGGGCAAAAAGACAAGTTAAAAGCTGGGAGAAAAGTATTTACAAAGTATATCCCCAACAAAAGGACTGGATCTAGAATGTGGAAAGAATGCTCAGAACTCCACAGTAGAGAGTGAATAACCTAGTTAGAAAATGGGCAAAAACATGAACAACTGATTGACGAGGAATACGGGTGGCAAATAGCGCACGAAAAGTTGATCGACATCACCATCTTTGCGTTTGAAGAAACGCAAATTAAGACCAGAATGCAATATTACTATACACCTCTCAAAGTGGCTAAAATAAAAAAATCCGACAACAGCAAATGTTGGCAAGAATGCTGAAAACTGGATCACTCACACATGGCTGGTGTAAATGTAAAAACCCCAGCTGCCCTGGCAGTTTCCCATAAAACTAAATATGCCATTACCACATGACCCATCCACTGGGAGCATCAATCCCAGAAAGTTCGTGTCCATAGAACCTCCACGCAAATGTTCACAGCAGCTTCACTTGTCACAGCCAGAAAGCAGTACCAGCCCAGATGTCCTTCAACAGGCAGAAGGTTAAACAAATTGTGCCGTGCCCATACCACAGAACACTACTCAGCCATAAAAAGGAATGAACTGTTAATATACACAACAACTTGGATAAATCTCCAGGGGATTATGCTGAACAAAACAATCACTCTCAGTGCCAAAACAATTCAACCAGAAAAGAAGATTTTTTTTCAATAAATGGTGCTGGGACACCTGGACATCCACGTGCAAGAGAATGAGGCTAGGTCCTTACCTCACACCATATACAAAAATTAACTTAAAATGGGTCAAGGGTCTAAATGTCTATGAAACTCTTGGAAAACATAGGGGTAAATCTTTGTGACTTTGGATTAGGCAGTAATTCTGGATATGACATCTCAAAGCACAAATTGGCTTCATCAAAATTAAAAACTTTTTATGCTTCATAGGACACCATCAAGAAAGTTAAAGGACAACCCACAGAAAGGAAGAAAATGTTTGCAAATATATCCAATAAGAGTCTAGTATCTAGAATATATAAACAACTCCTATAACTCAATAACAAAAAGAAAAAAAAACAACTTAAAATGGGTAAAGGATCTGGATAGACATTTCTACAGAGAAGACACACCAATGACCAATGAGCACATGAAAAAATGTTGAATGTTATTAACCATCAGGGAAAAGGAAACCAAAGCCACAGTAAGATACCACTTCACACCCATGAGGAGGGTCATAATCAGAAGACAGACAATAACAAGTGTTGACGAGAATACGGAGAAATCAGAGCCCTCATACACTACCAATGGGGATGTAACATGGGACAGCCACTCGGAGGTAGTTACTGTGTGACACACATGCTATATACCCAGAAGAAATGCAGACATACATCCACACCAAAACCTGTCCCTGAATATTCATAGTGACATTCTTCATAATAGCCAGAAAGTACAAACACCCCAAATGTCCATCAGCTGGTGAATGGATAAATTGTAGTATTGTCCGTACAACAACAGAATATCAATCAGCAATAAAAGGAACGAAGTACTGACACATGCCACAGGATGGACAAACCTTGAAAACATTATCCTAAGTGAAAGAAGCCCGTTGCACACACAAAAAAACAACTATATATTGTAAGGTTCCATTCACATGAAACGTCCACAAAGAGGTAGCTCTGTAGAGACAGAGGAAATGACTGCTCGCCTAGTGTCGGAGGGCCAGGGAGAGATGGGCGGGCTGCTGAAAGGTGGGAAGTTTCCTCTTGGGGAGATGAGCGTGTTTGAAAACTGATGGTGTTGACGGCTGCCCAGCTCTGTGAATGTGCTAAAAACCACCACGTCCTAATGAGTGAATCGTATGAGGTGTGAATTATAGCTCAGTAAAAGTGGTACCAAATGTAAAAACCAACTCCAAAAGGTTATATAATAACATCATGATTTATATGCCATTTTTGAAATGACATTTTAGAAATGAATGACAGACTGGCAGTGATCAGGGTCTGGGGCACAGGAAGGTCCGGAGGTGAGTGCGGATGTGAGAGGGCAGCACCAAGGTCCTCAGGCTGCCGGGACTGCCTGGCATCTTGACTGTGGTGACACATACACACGCCCACACGTGTGATAGACTGTGTAGCACTAACTGCATACAAATGACTACAAGCGAAACGGGAGAAGTCTGAATAAGATCTGTGGAGTGCATCCATGTCAATATCCTGGTTGTGATATTATGCTACAGTTTTGCAACGTTACCATTGCAGGAAACAGGGTGGAGTGTATAGGGGATTCTGTCTGTGTGTTTTTTTCCTTACAACTGTGTATGAATCTACAATCATTGCAACATAATTCCAATGTTAAGAAAAGCTGAAATCACAGAATGAAAAATTGTTCTTTTTTCAATTTCTCTTCAGATTAAAATGCTTTACCCTTTTCAAGGTGCAAGAGCAGACCTCAGGCTCAAATACCTAGACCAGAGAACCCAGCTCCATTTAATAACACATTTTTTTATTTAACAGGGGTTAGTTGTTTATTTTATCTAGATGATATGATACAGAACAAAGAACACAGATCCTGGAGACAGTCGAGGGTGGCAATGCCAGCTCTGCCACCTACTAGCCATGTTACTTTGGACCACTTAACATCTCTGAGCCTCAGTCACTTCATCTCCAAAACGGGTATGAGCAGAGTACCGAGACCATGGGGTTGCTGTGAGTTTTACATCAGTAAGAGTGTGTGTGCACACACATGTGTAAGTGTCTGGCACAAAGTTACAAGTTAGCCATCATTCTTATCTTTCCCATAACAACGACTGAGGAAAAATCACGTCTTAGCAAGTTTCAGAAGCACAGATGCAGCCCGCACGACCTCTGGGATTGCGCCACTTTCCCCCTTGGATGCCCTGAGCCGGGACCGGGTGTCTGAGGGAAGGAGTGGGTTCAGGAAGCACACACCTGCGCACTTGGTGCGGCTGACCAGGGGCGGCCCGGGGCGGCCGGTGCCTCCCTCACCCGGTCGTGTGAGCAGCACGCTGATCTCGTACTCCGTGTCAGGGTCCAGGTGCCACAGCTTGTAGGTCTGCAGGTTGACCGCGTGCACCTCTGCCCACGGGCCGCGCGACATGCGGTACTCAATCTCCTTGCGCACTATCGGCCCGTCCCCAATAATGGAGTTGGTGTTGAGCTGGATGATGAGGTAGGTGGGACCGGCACGTAGCAGCTGTGGGGGTGCGATGGGAGTGGGGGGCTCTGCGAGGACAGAGGGTGGAGGAGGAGCCGAAGGATGTTGCTGTGAGGCCCCGGGCCCCAGGTCCCCATCCCGTCACACCCAAATCCTCAAGAGCCCTCCCTGTCCTGCCAGGACCCTCGCGCAGCCCCCAGGTCCTCGACCAGAACGCTTCTCCCTTCCCCATTCAATGCCCAGGCCCTAAGGGGCGCCCCGCTCCAAAGGCTGACCCCTACCTAACCTCTCAACCCACACCCTCTCCCTCACTTCCCCTTGGAAGCCCCAAGTCCTCGCCTCCAGGGACTGATCCGGTACCAACTCGGGTCAACCTGGGTCCCTGCTGCTTGATCCCGCCTCGCCGGGCTCACACTTGGACCAGGTGGTCCCGCAGGCCCGTCTCTTGGTCAGACCCCACCCCCTCCATAAAGACCTCCTCAAGAGAGAGACCCTTCTAGCTCCCTAGGCCACGTTTCCTTTGGGTCAGACCCGGAACCTGTAAGACCCCGCTCCCCAGCCCCCCTCGGCCTCGCCCTCCGCGAGCGAGCGCGTGCGCTGACCCTTGACGATGAGCTCTGCGAAGTTGGAGACGCCCGCGCCGCGCGGGGCCTGGGACACACAGCGGTACAGGTCCTGATCCGCGCGGCCGACCGCGGCCAGCGGGAAGGTGGCTAGGAAGCGACGGTGGCTGATGTGCCGCACGCCTGCCGCGGGCACCAGCGCCCCGCTCTGCCGCTGCTCGAGGAGAGGGGCGACAGAGTCAGGGACGCCAGGGAGAGAGGGTCCCAACCTCGCTCTGACCCGGCCGGAGGGAGTAGCAACTGTCCTGGCCCCCGTTTAGCCGTCCCTGCTGCCTACACTGGGGGCACAGGGGGTTGCCGGGGCCCGCTCCGCCACAGGAAGGTGGTCGCTCCGCCTTTGATGGACAGTGTGGCTGGGGGACCCTGGGGCCGCGCTCTGGCCTGGGGGGATGCAGGCACCCAAGAGGGCAGGGCAGAGCCAGGGTCCCGAAGAGGCCCCCAACGCACTGCGGCCAAGGTTCCCTCGCGCCCCCTCACCTGCAGGAGGAAACGCTCCGCCTCCGCAGCTCGGCCCGCGGCCATGCACTGGAAGGAGGCGTTCTGGCCGGCATTGACCTCCACGTCGCCCAGGCGGGAGAAGTGCGGGGCCTTTGCTGCAGGAACACGGCCACGGAGTGAGCTCGGTCTATGCCCCCCCGCAGGCAGAGCCGCGAGGGCCCGCACCCCTCACCTTGAACCCCCGGGGTCTGGAACTCACCGCAGGGGTAGCTGAGGAGCAGGATGTCGTCTAGGCCCATGTAGCCCCTGCGGTCTGGGGAGATGAGGGCCTCGAACAGCACCTGGGAGAGGCGGGAGGGCCCCTGTCACGCTGACATTCCTCCAGCCCTGCCTGGGGAGGTGTCCACAAGAGCCCCCGCCCAGCTCTGCTCCAGCCCCATCCTCAAACCAGCAGAGGTCAGCCCTGCCCGCAGTGACCTGTCAGCACCCAGAGCTAACAAGGTCAAGGCCAGAGGCTCCATCCTAACCCTTCAAGCAGCAAAACTCTTCCCAGCCAGACAGGGGCACAGTTCCAACTCACCCTTGACCCCAGCCGCAGACTATCCCCACCAAGAATGACCTCTGATGCTGAGCCCAGACTGAACCCTCACTGAAAAACCCAGCACTGACCACACACTGACCCCTGACCTTGACCACAGATTGACTCTGACGCCGAACAAACTAATCCCAACCTCAGTCTGGCCTCAAGGGGACGCCCCTCCAGCCCCGCCCCAAAGCATGCGCCGACCACAGACTGCACGCAGCCTACCTGATACTCATTGGGCCAGAAGGTGCTGACAGCCATCTCCGCCTGGTGCCACTGGCGGCCGTGGGATCCGGTCATGTTCCAGACGGGGCTGCCCAGGGGGCCTCCGTTGACCCGCACGTAGATGCCCAGCGTGCCCGGGCTGTGCCCGTCCCGGCTGTACAGGAAGTAGCTGAACTGCACGCAGTGGGTGTCGTTCTCGCTCAGGCTCTGGAAGATGATATGCGCCCGCTGGCCTGGAGCATGCTGGGAGGCATTGACCAGCAGGTAGGAGCCTGGAAGGAGAGGGGGACGAGTCAGGAGCTGAGGAGGGTGCCGGGGAGCACCGAGGTCGGGGGGGCACAGAGGAGGGGGCTCAAACAAGGGACCCCAGGCATGTGCACCCGCCGTGGGCCAGGGGTTCTGAGTTCGGGTCCCAGCTCTCGTTCACCGGGTTCCCTGCACTTCCCTGCATCTGTTCCCCAAAGCAGAGGGCTGGAGCAGCAAAAAAGCCCCAAACCCTCTCGTGCTCCTCTCCCCCTACCATCGCCATCCAAACTCAGGCTGATCCGAGGCTTCCCCGTGTTCGGAGCTGTCCCTCGAGGCAGGGACTGGGCCACTCACCCCTGCGGTCAAGAGCCTGGCATGACTGGCCCTCAAAGGCCGCCTCTTCTGGGGTTTCACCCCCCCACATCTTTCTACGGGCTTCCCCGCCCCCGGCCCTTGGATCATTAATAAAGCCGTGTCTGTTGCCCAGCAGCCTGTGGTGCCTCGGGCCTCCACGGTGTCCCCAGCACAGGCTCTGGACCCCAGCCGAGTGAACATGCAGAGCAGATTGCAAGGAAGGACTCTAACTTCTCTTCCAGCACTGCCCCCCTCCAGCCCCAATCTAAACTCCAATTCTCTTGGTTTCCAACCTGAGGAAAGGCAGCCCCGCCCCTTCCCCAGAGATGCAGGCTGTGGGCAGGGCCTGGGACTGGGGTGAGGGAGTGGGCGGGCCTCCTGGGGACCTGGCTGAAGGGTCATGGCTCCCCTTCTGTGGAGAGAAGGCCCCAGCAGCTGCCAAGGGGGTGCCCGCAGCCACCAGCGCTGCCTCCTCCTGGGCTTGGCCGACAGCCAACACAAACTCATTCAACTCCCAGCTCCGGGAGGACTCCCCAGGGACTCCACGGAGGCGATCTCATTCATCTCCGCGAGCCAGAAGCCTGTGGAGGCTGCTTGGGGTTCGGCCCAGGCGGGTTCGTAAACAAAGCCCCAGGTCCCCGTCCCCTCTCAGGAAGGGACAGATCCCGGCCCCCAGCAGCCTCCCTTGGCCCACTCCACGTCCTCCTCTCCCCTCTCCCTGTCAGCAGCTGTGTGTGCCGCTCCCCACTCCATCTGACACTTTGTTCTTGCTTCTTCCTTCTGCTCCCTCCGCCTCTCTCCTTTCTCTAGGTTTTCTCACTGGGCATCCCCCACCCTTCTTTCATTTACTCCCGTCATCCTGTGGCTCTGCCTTCTCCTGTCTCCTGTCTCTGTCCCTTCTCTCTCCATCCTCCTCGCCCTCCCCAAGACGGACAGCACCAGGAAAGCAGAGACTGTGTCCACCCTGCTGACCACTGCATCCCCAGGATCCAGCCCAAGGCCCACGTTATTTGCTACATTTCTCTCTCCCCTGTCTCACTGGATACGCCTCTGCTCACGTGTGTGAGAGAGGCACAGCCCGCACTTGGGGGTCAGGCCTGTTAGAGGTGAATGCACATCACCTCGTCCCTGCCTGCCAACCACGCACCAGACGGAGCCAGGGCCCTGGGGACACACAGACAGTCCACACAGGGCCCTACCATGGGGGGTGCCTTGACAGGTCACTGTCACACAGGTCAGACTTTGACACCTGAGGGTACAGAGGTCAAACAGAGAGCTGGGAGCCCTGAAGAGGCAGAGAGGAAAGCTCCAGGGAGGGCGCAGGGTGCAGAAGGGGAGGCGGGGAGGCCTCCAGGAGGCAATGCCAGCGAGGGAGGTGAGGACTGGAGGCCATCCAAGCCAGGGCGTGGAGGGCATCTCTCCTGTGGGCTCCCACTCCTGGCCCCGTCACGCAGGAACTTTGGTGCCCTTCCCCCTTCCTTCTCCCCCAAACCCTCAACAGCAGTTGCAATCCTGGCCACTCGGAGAGCTGAGCTGTTGGACCCTGGCCCCCTACTGTGATAGGGCAAAGAGGAAGGGCCCACAGGCTGTCTGTCCCTGAGGGTCCCTCAGCAAGCCCGTGCGGTTCTCACACTATCCTATCTCCTCCCACCCAGTCTTCATCGGTAAGAAGGTCGGTAATTTGGCCTCTACTTGTCTTATCCCTTTACTAACTCCCAGTTGATTCTGCACCCAGCGAAGAGGGGTGCTAGTAATTGGGCCCCCTCAAATACCTCCAACAGCAGCAACTAAACATTAATCAAACCCCTACATGCCATCCCATGTTATGTACTTTATCTAAAACCCCTGTGGGGTGAATTACTCTCCACATTTTACAGTTAAGAAAATGGGAGCCACCCTGGCTGGCGTAGCTCAGTGGATTGAGCGCGGGCTGCGAACCAAAGTGTCGCAGGTTCGATTCCCAGTCAGGGTACATGCCTGGGTTGCAGGCCATGACCCCCAGCAACCGCACATTGATGTTTCTGTCTCTCTCTTTCTCCCTCCCTTCCCTCTCTAAAAAATAAATAAACCTTTTTTAAAATAAATAAATAAATAAATAAAATCTTTTAAAATAAAAAATAAAGAAAGAAATAAAAGAAAAGGGAAGCCCAGAGAAGTTAAGTGACTTGCCCATGGTCACACAGCTGATAAAGTGACAATGCCAGGATTAGATGCCCATTCTTCACGGTGCTGGGACCAGTGCCCTAGGGGCCAGGACCAGAGTAGGAGGCCAGAACTAGAGTCCACGTAGGTAATTTGTCTCCTGGCTCCGCAGTCCAGGGCTCACAACACCCAAAGTGCCCCATCCTGAAACAGCGGCAGGGCACTGCAGAAGGCGGGAAGGATCTGGGGCTTGCAAGAAAAAGGGGCACAGGAAGGAAGGTTTCACACATATATCCAGCCCCTAATGTTACTGCTCTGTCAGCATCTTCGGGTCCTGGGAGACCAGGATGCAGAGGGTTTCTAGGAGAAAGGAGGGGCTTTAATTACCTGGATCTACACCCACTTTACAGGGAAAACCACAGGCTGTGCACAGTTGGGCGGTGTCCAGAGAGCTCCACGTTCGCACTGTAGCATATGTTGCTACAGACGCCAAAATGCAGGAGGCACAGAGGCTGAGGGGTGCACCCGCGGTCACACGGCAGGTGGGCAGAATGCCCCAGAAGGAGATGCATGGGCAATGGCAGCTGAGAGGACACTCACCGTGGGGCAGGTCCGCAGGCGCCCGGGTGCCAGGGTGGATCCGCACCTGCTCCCACTGGAAGTCGTCGTACTGGGCCTGGCTGTACTCGCAGGGCACTGCTGAGTCACTTGCCTCCTCGAAGGTACAGCCGGCTGTGAGGGCGGGGCCTGGTTAGCAAGGCCAGGACAGGGCTGCCGGCCAGGAGGGCTCCTGGGTGTCCTCCAGGTGCCCCCACACTGCCCTCTCCCACCCAGGCCCACCCACTGCCACTCCCTCCCCTCACTGCGCCCTCCCACAAAACTCTCCCTCCTCCACCGTCCCCCTCTACCAAGACCCTCACTTCATCGTCTCCCCCCAATGCCAGGCCTCTGCACAATGCCCGTGCCCCGGTACTTTCCAGGACGCCCTACTGCTGCACCACCCATCAAAGACCCCTCGACAAGAGCTAGTTATCATCACTGCTCCAACATCAGAGTCTCACGACAGCTCCTGACAGCAGGACTAGAACTACCCCCATTTCACAGGTGAGGTGACTGAGGCCCTAAGAGGCAAAATGACCTCTTTCAGGTCACACAGCTGGTGAGTGACGGAGACGGAGTGTGAAACGAGATCCCCTGACTGCCAGTCAGCGTCCCGTCGCCTGCCCCTCCGATGCCATACAGGGGACAGACACAGCGGACCCCGAGACCGGCCAGGTCAGGAACACCCTACGCCAGCCCTGACAGCATGTCCTTCAAAATAACACTGGTGACGGGCTCACGACAAGCCCTGAACACTTCCGACACAGACGCACACTCAGGCCTCGCCTTCACAGCGAGCACCACCACCATCCCCGCTCGGCAGACGAGCTCCGGAGTTTCGGTCATTGCCCAGAGTCACCGGACTAAGGTCTCTGCCTGCAGGAGTGTGACACGCGAAAGCATAGTCGTGTGTGGACAGGGCACACGTATGAGTAGGGGAAGCAAATTCTCATGATTTGGAACCAGTATCTGCAGGTTACACGAGAAGAAGAGGAAGGGGGAGAGGACCGAAGTGGCCGTGAGACCTCTGGCTGGCAACGAGGGCCATAAATCTTAGCGAGCTCATCCAAGCGCTGAGACGGACACCGATGAGCCTGAGAGCACCACGGGATCGGAAAGTGACCGCACGCCGGTCCCTGCACCCACTCCCCAGCCTGTGTTCAGAGTCCCATGGGGGCAGTCGGAAGCATTCAACACTGGACAAGTGCCTGAGCGAGTGGCAAGGAAGCAGGCACACACGCACCAGCCCCGGGTGCCCGCCTGCAGGAGACACACGTGGTGGTGGAGGCTCCAAGGGGTGGAGGGTGCAGCCACAGTGTAACCTGGTGGACGGGTGAGTGGGCTTTGGCATCAGGCAGGCTTGGGAGTGAGTCTTGACTCTGCAGTTTGTGGGCAAGTCACTCCTCCTCTCTGAGCCTCAGTGTCCCATCCACACGTGGGTTGTGAGGATTCAGTGTAGGTCCACTTAGCACAATGCCTACAGCACATGCAAGTACTCAGGAGGAGACAGCAGCTCCTCACGCAGGCCGCTCGAGCCCTCATGAACAGCAAGCAGGATCTGAACCCATGTCAGTCGGTGGCCAAAGTCCACATCTCCCACCAAAAAGGCCTTCACTAAGACAGGGGGCAAATCTGAGCTGCTTCCCAGGCTCAGGAAGAGGTGGGAAGAGACACAGACAGCAGTTGGGGAGTGGGTGCCACGTGCCAGGAACAGTAGTGGCTTTGCACACGCAGCCAGCAACGTCACTGCAGGAGGCTCTTGTTTCATCTGCAGCAGGGACGCGCTAGGCTGTCATGAGGGTCACGTAAAGTGGCGTATGGAAACACGCCCGGCACGGACAGACACAAAGGGGCTCGCCGCCGTTGGGGCGTTTTCCCCTCCTCTCCTTGGACCCTATCGGTGGGCAAAATGATGAGAAGTGGGCATGAGGCTGGCACAGAGGGCATGCGAGGAAATAACAGAAGCCTCTCTGCAGAGCTGGAGCAAGACCCAGGCTGAGCTCTTTGTCTTTTTATGTGAAAAGCCCTGGTCAGCATCCTGTCCTGTGGCCGGTGGGAGGTGGGATTTAACCCCATCAGTGCTGGGAAGGCCTCAGTTCTCCCACTAGAAAATGATCCACAGTACAGCACAGAGACAGGACTTGGCCAGGAGGGGTGGTCAGGGAGGGCTTCCTGGAGAAGGAGATGAGTGAATTCATTCTGCCTGAACTGAGTCTGCTCCTGAGGGTCTTAGCCAAGGCCTCCCTGAGGGAGAGGGATTGCCAGGAAGGGAAGCCGAGGATTTAGAGCCCTAGCGAGGGCTCAGGCTCCTCCTTTTTCTTCACAGGCAACAAAGCAGCTGCCCCACATATCTCACCCACAGCCCTGGCGTGAGCCTGAGAGTGCCAGCTCCCTCCTTCCTGTGCTGCCAGGACTTCCAAATGGACTGACCTGGTCAGAGGGACTCCCAGACCATCCGACCTTAACCAGGGTAGCCCCCCAACTGGCTGACCCAGGTCAGTGACCCCGCACAGGTAGTCCTGAGCCAGAGCGGCCCCACTGCCACCCAGCTGACTGCCAGACCACCTGGCCTCAGCCAGAAGGACCACCAGACTGACTGACTGACCCCAGACCAGCTGACCATGGCCAGAGTGACCCCTGACCTCTGCCACATAACGGACCCCAGCCAGGGAGACGTCCCCAGCTGACGGACTCCACCCAGAGGGCCCCCTGGGGCAGGATGGCTCCCTCTCCCTGGCCCGTGTCCATCCCCAGTCCTGCACATCTGAGCCAGGCCCACTCCAGCCACAGCTCTTAGTGCGTAATATCCTCCAGGAAAGCCCCGCACCCCCGCAGCTCACCCTGGGATGGGAACAAGCAGCCCTCCCAGGCCCTGGGAAAACCCCCATGACCTCCAGTCTGGACGGTGCAGAAGCCAAGATCCAAAGCCAAGTCCCAGCTCCTGCCCGAGACCCGGCTGCTGCCAGGGGCCAGCAGCCCAGGAGGAAAAAATCTAGATCAGACTTTGGGTTCAGAGCAAGAATGGTAGCAGGGAATCCCTCTCAGCTCCACCAACACAGGCGTGGGCACAGGCGTGAGCACTCACACCAACACCACCACGAGGGGGCTGCCCCTCTCCCCTGTGACCGCCCGCACCGGTAAACCCTCACAGTAACTCAGAAGGTGTGTGCTATCGTTATTTCCGTTTAAGCTACAGAAACTGAGGCCCAGAGAGATGAGGTGGCTTGCCCGTGGCCACACCTTCAGCCCCAGAAGCTGGGTCTGAAGCCACCTATTTCTATTCAAGACGACAAGGCAGACAAAGCCAGGCCCTGAGCTACCGCTGGCCACAGGTGTTAGCTCAGCGCCATTCAGGGACAGTGTCCCCTGACAGAATGAGGCAGGGCCCGGGCTGGCACCACTGGAGACACAAGGACGGTAGGACCGCCCTGCCCACAGACCTCCCACTGTGAGTGGGGCGGGGGGACACACAAATGAGAGGTCGCAGGGCGGGATCTAAGAGGGAACGGTGCAGAGGAAAGGTTCCTGGAGATGGGTGCACCTGAGCAGGGCCTGGAGGGACGGGCACCGTCCTGGCCAGCACAGCCAGGTGGAAGGGCCCTGGAGGCACAGGGCCCGGCAGTGGCTGGCGAAGAGAGGCCGTGAGTAAACGCAGTTCGTCCATCTGTCGGGGCACAGAGAGGAGCGACTGCCCGCAGCAGTGGGGTAAGACTGGGGGGAGGGGGTCAGAGCTACAGCAGGGAGGCCTGGATGCCAGGGAGAGAGGGTTGGCCTTCTTTGAATTGGGAAGCCGCGGGCAGGCAGCGCTGGAACAGGGAGCTCCCGAACCCTGCAGAGACGGAGAGATGAGTCCTGTGAGCCCCGAGGAGGCAGGTGCCTCTCCACAGGGCACTACGGGACCAGGAGCCCGAGAAGCCACCAAGGGGCCGGGGGTCAGCTGCCAGGAACTGGTGAGGAAAGGGGCCTCAGTCCCCATCCTGGACGCAAACATCGCACACTCCAGTCTGACTCAGAGAGACACACAACACACTCCCTTACCCCTGCCTAGTCCGAGCCTCAGGGGCACAGTCCCCACTGCACTAGGGACAGGGAGAAAGCCAGGCCCCTCCCTGTCTCCGCCAGGACCTCCCTGAGAGGGCGGGCTTGATCAAAGCAGGACCACCACAAGCTCCCCCAGCCTCAGCTCCAACTGGCCCAGCCACATTCCTCAGCTAATCTCCCCAATCTGGCAGGCGGTTGCCTGAGCAACCGTCAGCCACAATTTGGGGAGGCAGGAGGATGGTTTATCCACATCCGGCTGGCTCTGGATGGGGTGATATAAGGGGCAAAGTAACCTCTGTAGGAGGAGCCAGAGTGTGTGGGGGGTTGGCCCTCGTGTGGGTGTGGTGCGTGAGGGTCTCTGCCACCCCACTGCATGTGTTCCCATGTGCTGAG
This sequence comes from Phyllostomus discolor, assembly GCF_004126475.2. NCBI lineage: Eukaryota > Metazoa > Chordata > Mammalia > Chiroptera > Phyllostomidae > Phyllostomus > Phyllostomus discolor. Next base: position 18,729,233 of record NC_040907.2, on the reverse strand, counting down.
GCGTGTGCGTCTGTGTACGCATGGCCGTGAGAGGGACAGCCTGGTACCGACTTACAAGTACCCAGGCAGGAGACCCGGATCTAACTCCTGCTGAGCCTCTAGCACACACCCCATGTGACCACGGGGCGGGTGGCTTGCCCTCCCTGAACCCCTGCTTCCTCCCTTACGAAGTGCAAGTGGGGAACCAGGTCACTGCTGACTCCACCTCCAGCACTCTGATCCCATTCGAGTGAGTACGCACGTGAGCAAAAATTACGTGACAGCAAAGATAGATGTCATGGTGGGGAGGCGAGACTGAGCCTGGCTGTCTCCCAGTGGCATCCCCCAGGCATGTGCTGTGAGGCTGTGGGTGTGCAGGGGCATACTCGTGTGCATATTCAGCGATATGCACGTGCCTAAGGGGAAGGTGAGCTGCATGGGGAGGCGGGGGTTGTGCACGCATATGTGTGTGTGTGTACGTGTGGGCACCACAAGCACGTGAGTGCAGACCCTCCTCCCCACCGGGCAGGGAATGCTGCTCTGTGCCCCCACAGCTGCCAGCCCCCACCGGGGGTCCTGAAGGCCCTGGGGGAGCAGAGTTTGCATGCAGTGAGATTTGTGTTCCCTTCAGTTTGTCAACAGAACATCCGTCCTCAAGGGTGGCCCCAGGAGAAAGAAAACTTCTCCCAGAAGATTACACATTGAGAGCTAGGGTCACACCCAATCCCAGCACAGCCCTGGCGTGGGAACCCAAACACCACCCCAGTGACAACACAGGCCCATGTCATCAGCCGAAGCCACACCTCTACTCCAGGCAGCCCCCCCCAAAAAACATGGAGCCAGCACCAGCCCCACCCCTGGACATCCCTGCCCACCCCAGCCCTGTCCCAGGTTCTCCACCCCAACTGAAGTCCCAGTTCCGACCCATCTTACCCCCACCTCCTCCCTTCCCGATGTTAAATCCCCAAGCCCTGTGCAGACTAGATGGCCAATGCGCTCCCCGAGATCTGACCCCGACCAGCCCCACCAGGCTCCAGGACCAGGCATGACCCCAGCCCAGAGACCTGACCCCGCCCACTTCGCTGATCTCCTTGTCCGGACCGTCACGTGCAGACCCCAGCCAGGGCTCTCTGCCGCTGCCCTCCAGAGCCCTGAATAATTGATGAGCAATTAATGAAGGGCAGAGCTGGCCGCAAGAGTCCACCTTCTAATCACACAGGCTTCGGCAGAGCTGCAACCAGGAAGGTCAACGCAAAGGCCAGCCGACTCAAAGGCCAGTGATACAACATCCCTCATCTCCACTGAGGCCAGAAGGAAGCTAACCACAGGAAGGGAAACGAGCCAGACCCACTCCCCATCTCCCTGACCAATAAGCACCCCAAATCCCCAGGCTAACCGTAGGGCCGGTCTACCGGCCATGTAAGGGAAGGCACAGGATGGGGCCAGACTCCTCGGGGAGGCAAAGGACCGCATGGAGGACGGTGCTGTGCAGAGGGACATGGGCCGAGAGGACACAGACCCCTGCCGTGCAGACACCCGGTGTCACACACAAACACAGTGCGGAGCAGGGGGGCAGAGGGCTGTGCACACACCGTGCAGTGGGCGTGCCGAGGGCGCAAGGCCACAGCTCCATGCTGCGCAGAGGCAGAATGTGGCCTCCAGCACGGGGTCCCCTGCAGACTCCAGCACGGGGCCAGGCATGTGGTTGGTGTCCCGTGCACTCTACGGAACGATGTGTCCGGTGCAGGCATGGGAACAGCATGGAGATTCGGGGAAGGAAAGGACACATGTGGTGCAGAAGGAGCTGCTGGGTGTGGAATACAAGCTCGACACAGTCCCACGGAGCAGGGTAGGTGTAGACATGAGGACAGGGGTAGACTGTGGCGCAAACCGGCCCACAAAAACCCAGGCCACTCCCCAGGCCCAACACAGTGGCCCCAAGCTGCAGTACCAGCACAGACCCCTGAGCAGCATGCACGGAGGGGTGGAGGGGCACCCAGTGATGGTGTTCCATGCAAAGATGCTGTTCGGCTGGGGCTGCCAGCAGAAACCCGGGAGAGGCCACCAGCAGGCACCTCAGCGGTCACACTGAGACGGCATGGGTCCCAGGGGGCAGGCAGCATGACAGAGGCAGTGGTGCACAGGGGAGGGCTAGGCCAGGCGCGGGCTCGCACCCCGAGCAGTTCAGCGCAGAGAAGCCATGTGACACGAAGACGCAGTGTTGTGGTGGCATGCCATCTGTTGGCACAGCACAGTGGTGCATTGCTAGGAGCTCTGCCCAAACCCTAGGAGAGTCCACAGCCCAACGCAACAGTGGCATCTGAGAGAGGAATACAGCCCAGACGGGAATGGCAGCGCAGCTGCAGGGCGGAGGTGCAGCCTAGCAAGACTGAGCAAAGGTGGGGCCTCCAGACGCTCGGCCAGTACAGTGCAGCATCCCAGCACAGTCCTGCAGCGCAGGGCGCCCCGGCCTGAGGGTCTGGGTCCAGGGGCCCCGGAGAGCACACACTCAGAGCGGTCCAGGGCCACGACACAGCGCGGTTATCAGTGTAAGGCAAAGGCGTGGCTCACCACAAAGTGGGGAGGGCTGCACCTGCTTCCCCATGATGCCCCAGGAGCAGCGAGCCCAGACCCCTGGAAACACCTGTGTCCAAAGCTCGGTCAGGCTGAGCTGGCTGCCCCAGGGGTCAGGAGCTGAGGCCTGGTCTGCCCCCCGGGCTTCCCTCTACCCCACCCCCAAGCCCCAACATCTTCCACCCCACAGTGGCTCTCCCAAGGCCCAGGGCGAACCGCCGCCACCCATGGGACGGGCAGCACAGCGTCTGGGCATTCATCTCTGAGCAGGGTCCCAGGGCACTGGCAGGCAAACAATGAATTCAGATTTTGCTAAAAAGCTTTTGGACAGCTAAGCACCTCTCCTGGCCCCCAGCCCAAGGCAGAGCAGGAGAGAGACAGAGGGAGACCCGCTGGGTCGGGCGCCGGCACAGGGCGGGTGGCAAGTGGGATGAGTAGCAGAGTGGAAGCCAGAGGCAAGCCAGCCCCGACCCCTCCCTCGGGTCACTCTCGGCCTCCCCACCCCGCCACCCCTCGAAGGCCGGGACTGCATCAGAAGGCGAGAACACACACACGGAACAACAGCTAACACAGGCAGTGCTTACTGTGGGCCAGGACCTGTTCCGAACTGCACACGAGTGCACGTGCACACACACACGCACACACACACACTACACCCTCACAGCAACCCCGGGCAGCGAGTTCCGGAATGACCCGCCTCACCGGTGAAAACACCTCAGGCCCAGGGAAGCCGAGTGCCTCGCCCCAGCGCTGAGCGGCCAGCAGTGGCAGAGCCAGGATTAGAACCCAGAGGGGCTTTACACCCTAGGTGAAGCGTGTATTCACACACATGCACAACCACAAGGGTACACACGTGCCCACACACACACGTGCGCACACTCTGAGTGACGCGTTTCCCACTCCCCCACGTGAGACCCGTCTGTCCTGTCCAGGTGGCCTTCTGACGCCTCCCAGTGGTCACCTTATCCCCCCCCACTGTCCTGCACCCCTGCTCTCCATCCCCCCCTGTCCCTCACACGTCCCCCAGCCTTCAGCTGTCCCCAGCACCGCCCAAGCCCTCACTCCCAGCTGTCCCCACCGCCCAATGTATCTTTATCACTAGTGACCTCTCACCCCCCAGCTGTCCCCAAATCCCCAGCTATCACACCACCCCTGGCTGCAATCTTGACCATCACATGCATCCTGTGCCCCAACAACGCCCAGTTTCCCCATTCCATGCCTCACACGCACACACACACATGCCTCTATCATCAACGCCAAACCGCGATGACCTCTCTCAGCCCCCTTCTCCTCCTCCCCACTGATTCACCACCAGGTCCTGGGGTCAGCACCTCTGGGGTCTGCCAAGACCTCCTGAGTCGTAGCTGCCCTTCCTGTGGTGTCCGCCCGAGGGGTCCTCCTCTCTGCAGGCAATGGCGGCCACTGCCCAGGGCCGGCCAAAGGGGCCTACCACCCCCCTCCCCACGACTGTCCCCTGGAACCCTGCTCCACCTTCCACCCCCACCAACGAGCGGCCCTGTGTACCCAGGGGCTCACACGGATGCAAACACTGAGTGGCACCTGCCACGGACAAGGCCCTGGGGACAGGAGGTGCAAAGACTCGGCCCCGCCCTCAGGGTCTCACAGGGAAGGAGACAGAACACCAGTGCAGCACACCGTGACAGTGTGTCTCGGAGCACTCGGACCCACTGGGCCGGAAGGGTGCGGGAAGACTCCGGTGGGGAAGGGACCCCAGAGCTGGACGCTGAAGGCTGAGCAGGTAGGCAGCCCCGGCAGGCAGCGAGGCCCGACCCAGGCAGTGGTGGAGAGTGTGCAAGGCCCTGGGAGGGGGCAGGGTCAGCACCAGCCTGGCGAGCCCGGAGCTTGTGGTCTGGAGAGGGCAGAGTGGGGTGGGGGTGGGGGTGGGGGGCAGCCACAGCACAGAGCTGTCACAGGAGGCAGGGGCTGGCCCACGCAGGGGCCCCACACAGGGCTGCATCTGCCCATGAGGGTTAGGGTTTCGTCTCGGGGTGCGGGAGAGCCCCAAGGCCGCAGCATGGCAGCCTCCCCTGACCACCTGAGAGAAGTCCCGCGGGTCCCCGGGCAACAGAGGTGCCAGCAGGCTGGTGGCAGAGTCAAGACCCAGGAGGGGCTGTTGCGACCGTCCAGGCAAGAAACGGGGGAGCAAGGGAGCAGGGGTTGTGGATTCAGCCAAACTTTCCTCAATGGCCACTGAGCAATGGTCCATCCAGACCCATCCCACCCCCTGAGGCATCCAGGCCTCGCCCCCCAGACCCGCACTGTCTACAGAACTTCCCACCGTGATGGAAATGCCCTCCACCACACTGACCAATATGGCAGCCACTAGTGACTGAGACTCTTGAGGACCTGAAATTCGGCTGGTGAGACTAAGGGACTGAATTTCTCTTTTAACGAATCTTAACGAACTTCAACTTAATAACCACATGTGACCACGTGGCCACCGTATTAGAGAGTGCAGGTGGAGAACACTTCCATTATTGTTAGAAAGTTCTGGTGTGTTGCGCCGCTCTAGACAGACCACACACGGGGACACGGAGCCACTGGGGCCTCCTCCAGGGGCTCCTGGCCTCGGGGTCTCCAGGAGGATCGGGAGACATGCCCCAGGGAAGGGGCGTCACAAGCTGAGCTGGCACAGTCCCAGTTCCTGGTCCACAGCTGGGCACAGTCACCAGGACATTCCCCAACCAGCTCTCGCACACCCCTTTCCTGAAGACGCTCACACCTGAACAGACAGACAGACACCCCGACCACAGGGCGCCCCACGGCCGAGCTCAAACGTGGGCAGTCCAATGCCTGTGCACCCTGGTGCTGGCTACAGAGACAGCCGTGCTCGGCTGTCCAGGGCCCACCTGCCTCACACCCAGACACCCAGGCTGGACAGCCCCACAGCTGGACACGACACAGAAACACTCCTGCACTGGAACACCCACTGCCCCGAGGACTCCCCGACCTCGGGGCACACCCACCTCCGGACACAGAGGCTGGGATATCCCTATGACGGCTCACCCGATCCTTCCCGTCCTGGCACTGGGAGGCCCACACTAGACACTGAAACACACCCACCAAATAGCTCCACATCCAAACTCCAGGAATTTAACCCTTCGATACCCAGACACCCTGGCATCAGGCTCCCCAAGGCTCAACACAGCTGGCTGCCTCCCTACTCCAAACTCAGGTCCTTCCACACAGAGTAACCAGATGGCCAGACACCCTGACGGGCCACATGTGTGTCCTGTGCCCCGGGCTAGAATCATTCATACACACACACACACACTCACACACACACTCCCCATTCTAACTGTTCAGATGCCAGAATCGCACCTGCCCACACCTTAGCTGGCCTCACCCCACCTGCAGGGGTCGTCACCACAGGGAGCAGCTCTCCCCACTCCCCTCAGGCTCACAGGCAGCCAGGACAGAGGCTGGGACCCCACCTGCCCACTCCCAGACGGGGGACCGAGGGAGTCTCCCCTCCCCACTCCGCCCCAGGCAGGCTCGCTGACGGTTGGGACGCAGCGGCTCTCACCAACTGCCCAACTGCCGAGGCCTCCAGCACAAAGGGCTGTCCACTGACGCCTGGCCAGCTGCTGGGGGTGGGGTTGCCGGGAGGTGGGAGGCAGGGGGGATCGCTGGGGGAGGGGCTGGCAGGCAGCGACCTGCTCCCTTCCTCTCTGCCAGGGACTTAACCTCCCCAATTCACAGCTCCCAGACGACACTCTCTTCGTGGCCTGTTCACACACCACATCATGCCCCAGCAGAATTTTCCAGATTCCTGGAGGGAAACGTCTTTCATCTCCACTTTCAGTGGAATCACTGCGCCCCCATCTGGCACCTCCAGCTCAGAATGTGACCCTCTGGACTTCATTCATTCTCTCTCGCCACCCATCCTTCACTCATCACGTCCGCGGGCCTCGCGCCTGGCACTAAGGATTCAGAGGGGAGCTAAGTACTCAGTCCCTGTCCTCACACAGCGCGCGGTCTGTAAAGGAAAAAGAACCAATAAACTGTAATTACAATAATTACAATGGTATAAAAAACCCAATCAGCCCCTCCTTCCCTTCCAGGGCTGGAACAGGGAGTGACAAGGAAGACTGCAGGCAGGATGTGATGTCTGAGCTGGGAACTGGGGGAGGGGGAGGGGCGCGCCGAGCGAAGGGACAGAGTTGGAAAGTGCAAAGGTGCAGAGAGGAGATGGAGGGCAATGGGCACTCAGGGAACACTGATAAGTGGGTCAGACTGGCCAGAGCACCGGGCAGAGAGGCAAGGGGCACGGAATGAGGTGGGGCCACACAGGCAGACAGGAGCTAGGGCAGGCAACGAGGCCGAGGGAGAGGGACTTAACCCTGAGGGCAATGGGGCGCCTTCAGAGGGTCTCAAACTGGGGCTCCAGACTTGTATTTCATTTTAGGCAGCTCCCTGGCACCATGGAGGGAGCGATGGAAGCAAGAGGCTGGAGCCTTCCTGCAGGTGAGAGAGGCTGAGGGTGGAGAGACGGGGACTGATGGGAGGTCCTGGGAGAGGGTGAGGGCAGGGTGCATCAGGATGCAGGGAAAGAGAGGGCTTAGAGGACGGGAGGGGTTGGAGAGAGGGAGGGGGCCCAAGGCACCCTGCAACTCCAGCTAACCTGGCCCCTGGAGTCTGGCTTGACTGATGAAAGCATGTAAGGGTGGCAGCATGCCTGGAGCAAGCAGGGTGCCCACCCTGGGTTTTCTCTGACACCTGAGCTGGGCACCCCCACTCTGGCCACTGTCACTGCTACCTGCGGAGTCCCCTCCCCTGGCCCCAGGCAGAAGGGCCAGCTGCCCAAACAAGCCTTTATTGCCCAACCTGAAACCACTGGGCAGCCTCTCCCTCATTCCTGCTGTCCACAGCTCTTGCAACAAAAAGGCCCAAACGGGCTCGAATGCAGAGGAAGCAACTGACTGCCAGATTTACGTGACGGAGGGGCCTCACCACCCAGACTAAGGAGGGGAGGGGGACGCAGAAGGCATTCAGGGACCCGGGTTGGCTGTATGTAGACTGGGGGCAGGGCTGATCCCACCCCTTCTACTAAGAGCTTCTGGATTAAGCTCTAACAGTAAGCAATAGCTGCAAGAGTGCCAGGAACTTTAGAAGTGAACTGACCCGCCCAAGGTCACAAGGACGGCAAGTGGTGGAGGCAGAGTTTGAACCAAGTCCCGGAGCTTCAGATCACAGCCCCAGGGGCACTCTGCCACAGCCCTCAAGTCCATCCCTCGTCCCCTGACACTCACAGACAGAGCCTTCCACACCACGTACCATACACCATTTCGATGATGCCCATGAAACAGAGGGAAAAACTGAGGCCTGAAGAAGGGAATTACTTTGCTCAAGGTCTCACTCTCAAAACCTCAGTTCTTGACAATCGTCCCTGCTGGTGGGAGTTGGGGCACCTGAAGAGTCTTGGAATCAAGGCGAAGGTGATAGGGGTGGGGAGAGCACACTGCCCCTTGGGTTAATCTCCAGGCGGGGGAGGGGGACAGAGCTGCTGTGGGGCTAGGGAGGCGTTGGGGAAGCACAGGGAGCAAGGTCGACTTGGCATCCTCTCAGGCCTGGCCAGGCCGAAGGTAAAGCTGTGCGTTAAGGCCCGGGAGCCTGAGAGCTAGTGCCCAGCGGGAGCCGGGAGCCTGCGAGCAGCGTTCGGAAGGCCTGAGAACACAGTGGGGCCCTGCATTCGATCCCAGGGAGGCCCGTTCTCAGAGGCAGGCAGCCAAGAGCAGCCTCTCTCTCCGGCCGGGGCCGAGGTGGCTCAGGCACGTGTTGATCCGGCACAGTGCTGATCCTGCACTGTGCTGATCCCTACCCCGGGCCTCTCCCTGTTATTCGGTGCCCTGGGTACCAGGCTGGAACCGCCCAACCGGTGGGAGTGGGGGAGGCTGAGGCCCCAGGGAGGCGGCTCGGTCACTCCTCCCCAGGGGAGGGGCCGGACACAACTCCGCGGGAGGGGGCCACAGTCTGGGATCCCAGGCCTCAGGGTGGGATGTGGGGGGTTTCGGGGGTGGGGGCGCACAGACACACGGTCCGCAGCACACACGGGCCCAAGACACAAGCTCCAGATACACGCGTAGATATCCGATCACACATACACCTACACACACACACACACACACACACACACACGCGCGCACGCACACCAAAGGACGCCAGACTCCGAAACACACCCAGAGCCGGCGCGATCGCACAGCAGACAGCACAGAGACGTGAACACGCTCTCACACACGCGAAGGTTCTGGCCGGCGGGGAGACAAAGTTGCGGAGTCGACCAAGGGAGTGTCCCGGGAGACCCCGTCGTCCGCGGTGCCTCCTGCGAGCAACCAGAGGGGGGGCCGTCTGGAGGCCGAGAGCCCGGCCCTGCCCTCGCCCGGACGTCGCAGCCCCGCACGGGCCAGCTTGTGCAGTCCCAGCCCTCCCCGCCGCCCTTCGCGTCCACCTCCCGCGTGGGGCTCTCCCAGCCGGCCGCCCGGCGCCCTGCAGCGCCGGCGCGGACTCCGATCAGCCGCCCGCCAGCGCCGCGCGGAACTTGCGAAACAACAAACGGCCCGACATGTCGGAATCGGAATCGGCGGCCGCTGGGCCCCATTTCTCCCTCCTGAGCCTCCAGCCCGGCCTGACCCGGGAGGGGCGGGGGAGACAGGCGCGACAACTTGTTCCGGGCCCGCGCGCCACCCGCACGCGCGCGCGCGCGCGCACACACACACACACACACACATCCTGCCACTGCCCCTCGGGCGGTCCCGGGCACACACTCAGCCACGGCCCAGGCGCGCACCACACTCACCACATTCCTGGACACGCAGCCAGCACGCACGGACACACTCACACACTCACATCCGCTCCAGACACGCTCCTGCACACGCATTCCGGGGGTCACTTGGCATTCACTCGGACCCACGCAGCCCCGGGTGGAGCACACCACCAACCCCAGACACTCCCACAGGCACACAGTGCACGGGGACACACGTTCCGGACCCGTTCCCACGCCTTCACACACGTACACGATCTCACAAGCACACACACCACACACGCGTTCTCTGATCCACACGCGGGCAGAATCCACAGAGCACTCCCGGCCACACATACAACACACAACACATGCTCAGGCACAACAAACATGCTCTGCCACGGCACACAAAATGCGAACAAATGCAACACTAAGCAGATACAACTCCAGCCACACAAACTCAGATGCACACACAACGGACACACAACCTACTTGGCTGCACAAACATTACACACAGGCAAACACACAGATCCTCTGTGCATACCCAGTGCCTCGATATACACAACATTCACTCCAACAAACTCGTGGACACACAACACACACAGCACCTTTTCTTACACACACAACTCATAGATACACAACATTCGCAGGCACAGAGCACCATAAACCCAGGATCGCACATCCAACACTCAGACACACACGGAGAGCAAGCTCGTAATGCCCGGTCATCCCAAACTCACACTTTCTTCCGAGCTGCGCCACGGGCCCGGGGACTCCGCAGGGCAAGCTTGGTCCGACCGACGCGCACTTACCTGCCGGAGTCTCGGTTTCGGGAGCACAGAGCTGGAAGGTGAGCGCCAGGACGAGAGCCTGGGCGCGGGCCATGGTGTGCCGCCGTCTGCCCGGGAGCCTGGCGCTGGGGGCGCCGCCGGAGCCCGAGCCGAGCCCCAGGCAAGCCTGAGCCCGAGCGAAGCAGCGCGGAGCGGACCGGGACTGGCGCCGAGTCCAGAGCGGGAGCCCAGGCAAGCGGGGCGCTGACGTCAGTCCCAGCCTCAGGTTCCGCGGTCTCGAGGCGCCCCCTGGTGGCAGCCTCGGCTTCTGGCGTCGGATACGGTCTAAGGCTGCCTGGGCGCTCCCCTCCCCCACTCCTGCACCCCATCCCACCCCACCCCCCCTCCCCCATCCCGCCTGGAGATCCGGAGTGGGCCTGGACTCCACGCGACTCTGCACTGAGCGATCCAATACCGACATCCTCAAGCGAGCATGCTCACGGTCCACGCCTACCGCTCACACAGTGCTCTCAGGGACAGAGACCCAAAGAAACCCGGCCTCTCTGTCCCGTTTGATGCTTGCACCCCCTCTACCTCTGCCCCTACAAGTGCGCATTCATGCATACCTTGAAGGACAGGAAGCTCACTGCCTGCCAAGAGCTGGTGGTTGGGTCTTTGGAATGTTAACTTTTAGAGCTGGTCATAGTATTCATTGTCCTTTTAATGTCCGTGGGATCTGTAGTGATGTTTCCCCTTCTTTCTGATGTTAGTAATCCACATCATCTCTCTTCTTTTCTTAGTTATCCTGGCTAGAGGCTTGTTTACTTATTGATCTTTTTAAAGAAACAGCCTGTGGTTTGTTTGGGTTTTCTCTATTGATTTTCTGTTTTCCATTTCACTGATTTCTGCTCTCAATTTTATTATTTTTCTTCTGCTTCCTTTGGATTTAATTTGCTCTTTTGCTTTTCTAGTTTCTTAATGCAAGAGCTCAGATGGTTGGTTTTAGATCTTTCCTCTTTTTCTCATATATACATTTGGTGCTATAAATTTTCCTCTAAGCACTGCTTTCGCTGAATCCCACACGTTTTGATAAGCTATGCTTTCATTTTCATTTAATTTTCACTGAGTTCAAAAAAGTTTTACATTTCTCTTGAGATTTCTTCTTTGACTCGTGTGCTATTTAGAAGTGTGTTATTTAATCTCCAAGCGTTTGGGGGGGTTACAGCTCTTTCTGTTATCCATCCAAGTTTAATTCCATTGTGCTCTGAGAGCAATCATCGACTGAGTTCTACTCTTCTGAATTTGCCAACATGCGTTTTATGGCCCAGGATGTAGCCCATCCTGGAGAATATTCCATGTGAGCTTGAGGAGAACGGGTGCCCTGCTGCTGGGTGGAGGGTCTATAAATGTCAGTTACATCCCGTTGACTGATGACGTTGTGGAGTTGGACTGCATCCTTACTGATGCTCTGCCCGCTGGAAATGTCCATTTCTGACAGGGGGGTGCTGACGCCTTCGACTAAAACAGTGGATTCGCCTATTTCTCCTTGCGATGCTGGCTTCTAGAAAGCTCTTCCTTTTCATTCTGTGAAGTCCACCTCCCTCAGGAACTCTCATTGGTTCTAGTCTACTCTCTGGCCACACAGGCCGAGTATTATCAGGGCTCCCACCCAGTATAAACCCTTGTGCCCTGACCACAGACTAGTTGTCCGTGACTGTGTCAGACCAGACACCTCCTGTGGGCTCGCCCGGTCCTCGGCCCTGCCATTCCCACTACGCAGCTGAGAAAACTGAGACACAGAAATAGAGGTGACTTTTCAAAGGTTACGCAGTAGCAGTATGCAGCAGCACCGAGATCTGAATCAGGGTCACCTAGCCTGAATTGCATTGGGGCTGAGAGCTGCCTTCCATCTGGAACAAATCAACGATTACTGAATACTGATTCATTCATTCAATATTTGCTATGAGTCAAAGAGTAGATGTAAAACAGACAAAAATCCCTAGGCTCGTGGAGCTTATAGCCAATGAGAAAACAAGGAAAATGAACAACCAAAAACAGCAAATTCTCTCGTATGTGAGACAGTGACGTCCCAGAGAAACGGGAGAGGGGGACAGTGAGGGGAGAAGCAGGTGGCAGCGGTTTTACACAGAGCATCCACTATACGGCAGATTCGGTATTTGTCTCCACCCCTAGAACATGAGCTCCCCAAGGGCAAGGGCTCTGTCTTATACTCCAGTGCTTGGTATCTGATGTAGTTGGTGCTCAATAAATAGTGAATGGATGAATGAGTGAGCAGTGAGCGAGCGAGTGAGTGAATGAATGAATGAACGAATGAATATAGACATTGTCTTTGCCCTCATGTGGTTTACATTGTAGGGGCAGAGACCAATCGCAAACATGCATGAAATATATCATTACACTCTGCGATGTGTACTCTAAAAGAAATGAATGGAGTGTTGTGATAAATAACTGGAGGGGTGGAGGGATCTGCTTTGGTTAAGACGACCCAAGAGGGATTCCCTGAGCAAGTGATGTGGTGACATTTGAGCTGAGGCTGAAGTATGAGAAGGAGCTGGCCTCATGCAATCACTGGCGAGCAACACTGCAGCCAGAGAAGACAGCCTGCGCAAAGGCAGGAGCTGGTGCGTCTGAGGAGCAGAGAGGCCACGGTGGCTGGAATGGAGTGAGTGGGGAGGAAAGGGGGGCCAGACGCAGCTGTGAAGGCTGGGAGGGCCTGCAGGTCACACAAAAGAACTATGAGGTTTTAGGTTAAACCATAAGAGCAGTGGGAAGTCATTGAAACATAAAGCAGGAAAATTAAAGGTTCTGATCTCTGTTTTTTGTTTTTGTTTTTTTTTTAAAAAAGGAAGGAAAGAAAGAAAGAAATGCTCCCTAAGCAGCCAAAGGGAGAACAGGCTGAGGAAGCAGAGGCCCCTGGAAGCAGATGGATCTAACTAGGTGGCCAGTGACATTGAACAGTACCTAGCAGTTCAAGGTGTATCCAGGCCCTTCCTGTGCACCGCCTCCGCCGTCTGCTGCCTCCGCACTGGGGCTGGCACCGCCAAGGTTGCCCTGGCCCAGAGGAGGCAGGACTGAGGATGCCTGAGCTCTTGGTCTCCTCTCTGGTGAGCCCAGATGAGCTCCAGGCTGAGCCGGGAAGGGGCCAAAAAGACAGCAGGCAAGGACCAGAGGCAGAGAATGAGAGAGAGTCACGGGGAGACAGACAGAAGCAAGAAAAAGGTGATAAGTCCCTGACTGGTGGTTGGGTGCAGTCCCGCAAAGCAAAAGATTGCCAGTTCGATCCCTGATCAGGGCACATGCCTGGGTTGAGGGTTCGGTCCCTAGTCAGGGTGTGTAAAAGAGAAAACCAATCAATGTCTCTCTCCCTCACACTGATGTTTCTCTCCTTCTCTTTCTCCTTCCCTTCCCCTCTCTCTATAAATAAATTCCTTATTTTAAAAAGTGGCGATGGGGAAGAAACGGAGACAGAGAGATGCTGGAGCAGGGAAGAGACAGAAGGCACTACCCAGAAAATGAAACTCAAGGAGAGAAACCTGGGGAACAGCGGGAACAACCAAGAATGCTGCTGTTTGCAGATGACGCTGACAGGGGCCTCCGACAGAGGAACGCCGTGGATTCTACTGGTTCTGGACGTGGAAACCAAGGCTCAGAGAGCATAAGGCACTTGCCGAAGGTCACATGGCTGGTACATGGTGGGCCCAGGACACAAACCTGCACCGGACTGATTCCACTCCCCTCCACTCCCTGTGCAGGGGGGAAGTCTGCAGGGCAGGAACTCTGGTAGAAGGAGGAGGAACACAAGCAACAGGTGGGCAAATGAAAAGAGAACATTCTGCTTTCCTGGAAAAAGACCACAAACCTCTCTCATCCTAGAGAAAAGAGGGAAGGAAGAAGGAAAGTCCTGCCCTGAGTGACCCAAATCTAAGGAAAAGGAGACAGCGCCACAGGCAGGATCAGGCCATGAGGAAATTCAATTACTTTCAACTCATGGAATATTCATGACACCAACCCTGCGCCAGGCCCCGTGTTGGGTGCTGGCGTCACGGAGATGCACCAAACAGGGTTCCACTCTTGCCTGGAGGGGGAAATGGGCACGTAAACAAAAGAGAGGCTGCGTCCTAAAGGCTGTAACACCTACCCAGAGAAAACACAAAGGCAACAGGGGTTGACTCAACTTAAGGATTCAGGAAATAACATCCAAAAAATAATGTGTGAACCTGGAGTTTCCCAGGTAGACAAGGCAGGGAAAAGCATATCAAGCAGAAGGAGCAGGCTGAATAAAGACACAAGACATGGAAGTTCTGAGAAATGTGAGTATCAGGTACAGTTGGATCATGGTCTGTTCACGGTCCAGTAGTAAGAGATAAAGTCAGTGTGGGAGACAGAGTGCAAAGGCCTTGATGCAAGCCCAGGACTATTGGACTTGGCCCCCCCAGATCAATGGTTTTCAAACTTGTCCCTGGGGGGGACCCAGGTGTTCCTCCAGCCAAGTTGAGGGGTTTTACCATTGCATTAAAACCAGTCATATTTTTTCTAATTCACAAGAAGGGAGGTTAATTGCATTGAACGTCATTTTTGGTTGTTGCTTTAAGGTGTCTTTCCTCCCTACATTTTTCTGAAGACTTCAGTAAATGTCAGTAGTGTGAGAGAATTTTAAGTTTAAAATATCCATTGTTAGTGGTGTTTTACAAAGAATATAGTTGCCGGTTCTCTCTAAAGGAAGGGGAGGCAGAAAAAAAGGAGGGGAATTCAGTTAGCGAGAAGCCGCTGACACAGTTATGATAGCTGAGGGCCTACACAGAAGGTGAAGGCGATCAGGATGCAGGGGACTAAGACCAGCCCCAAGGAGGAGACCTGCCAGGCTGCCCACAGAATTGAAAGGAGCCAATTTGGTAGAGAAGATAACGTCAACAGTTCGATGTCACCTAAGGAGTCTCACAAGAGAAGTCGCCCTGTGTGTCACTGTGAAAACAGAAGATAAGCAAGACTGGGAATGTGTGTGTGCATGTACATGAGTGCAATGTGCATCCAAGTCTTTCCCCCGTCATGGGACACCAACTTTCTCTGTCATGAAAGCAAGTACAGCCCTTTCCAGTGCGGCTCAGTTGGTTAGAAGTTGCCAGTTCAGTTCCCCATCAGGGCACATGCCTAGGCTGCAGATTCAGTCCCCAGTCGGAAGCATGTAAGAGAGGCAACCAATTGATGTTTCTCTCTGTCTCCCTACTTCTGTCTCGGAAATCACTAAACATATTTAAAAAAGAAAAGCAAATACTTTTCTGAGCACATCCTCTGAGCCGGATCCTAGTCTGTATATTTCACAGGTGATCTCTCTTATGTAACCTTCACAGTAACCCCCTAAGCACATTGAGCAAAAGCCCTCATGTGCCAAGCATTCTTGTGCTCAGTGCTTCAAGTGAAGTGAATAATATCTCACTTGATCCTCGAAACAGCCTTGAAACAGACGCTATTATTTCCTTCATTTGAAGATAAGGAACTGGAGACACAGAGAGTCAAGAGACTTGTCCAAAATCACTCTGAAGAGGCTTTAGAAAGTGGCTGAGCCAGGACTCAAACCCACATTGGCCCGAGTCCCGCACCTGGGCCCTTCATCCCAGCACTTTGCTTTCTTCTCTTCCTCAAAGAAAAGGCTCTGAATTAAAGAGTTTTGGGTCCATAAAATCCAGCAGAAGGAACTTTTCCTTATCCTTCAAAGCCCTGGCTCAGTGTTTCTCAAAGCCTCTTCCCTGGGCCACCTGCATCAGAATATTCTTAAGAGCTTCTAAGAAATGTACATTCTGGAAGGCCTCTCCAAGATTCTAACCCAGTAGGTCTAAGATGAAACCTCAGGTGCTTTTTGTGCATATGGAAGATTTTGAGTCACAGAACTGGTTCCAACAGCACCTCCTCCAAAAACCCCTCCCCCAGCCCCTTCCCAGATACCTCTCTCCTTGACTCCTACAGTGCCCAGGTCATGTTCTTAACCTTCCACTGGGATTTTAGTCAAACTCATGTCTTCACTCCACCAAAAACATGATCTAGTGTCTTTACTGGGCTACATCTTTTTACAAAGCACTTCCATTGTCCCACTTAATCCTTTTCTACACCAATTTTCAAACGGGGCCCTCCTCCTTGTGAACCCTCCCTTACATCTGACCACACGGCATTTTACAAGGCACTTCCCCGTCCACAGTAACATTATTCTACTGTTTCATCCTATCCGCACAACTGTCTTGAAGGAGGAATATTCTCTCCCTTGTTCCTAGAGGACGACAGACTCCGCGTTCCTGGGGACGACAGTCACTTCCCCAAGGTTCCCAACCTAGGAAGCAGCAGGGCTTAGTTTAGGACCTAAATCTTCTAACTCCAAAGCCAGTACTCTTGCCTCCACGTCAGCTTACATGTACTCTACTCAGTGTAGGGAACTCAGCTTTGCCTCCGTGTGCTATTGAAATCATGCTTTTAATGGCCTGGGCACAGTGAGCACTCTAAATGCTGGGGAAAGGGAGAAACTGAGGCCAGGGGAGGGGAAATGTCTTCCCCAAAATCAAACAGCAGATCGAAGAGTGCAGACATAGCTTTAGGCCAGTCTCAGGCGTTCCTTGTTGGGAAATCAACTGTGGTGGGCTCGAAATCTTCGCGACTCCCTCAAGTTCCCCCACCGCGCACCGCGTAACCCTCGCTTCCCGCGCAGCCTCACAAAGCGCTACAGCGCTACCGCGGAGGAAGGGGATGTCCCTTTAAAAGCAGCAGGGGGCGTGGTCAAGAGGTGGGCCTGGGGGCGGGGCGTCAGAGCGCGGTCGCGGGGAGATGACGTAACCTCGGCGTCCGGCTACGAGTTCTTGGAGTGAACATGTGGGTCAGCGGCACTTTGTGGTTGGCGCGAACCCCGGCCCTGCTGCGGCGGAGGTGGCTACCTGCCCCCGGCTGCCGCCGGTCTGCTGCCACCACCTACTCTGCATCTGCCGACCCCTCCCGGGTCCGGGCGCTGGTCTATGAGCACCACGGGCACCCAGCCAAGGTCGTCGAGTAAGAGACAGCGCCGAACCGGGGATAGGGGACTAGGGTTCTTGTAGGGTTTTAACACGGCTGTGGGGAAGGGGGCCGGGAAGGAAGAGTCAGGGTCCGAGGAAGAAGTCAGAGAATAATAGGACTGAAACAAGCCCAGGGTACGTTTGGTAGCTTGCAAAATCCGTGCTTCTAAGAATTAAAGACCCAAGGGGCACAGTTGTAATGGTAACAGTGGCTGACGTTTATGGGTCAAGGACTATATGTCAGGCAACCCCCGTGTAAATGGATGCTCTCATTTAATCGTCACCACAGCCTTTGGGCTAGGTACTTGACTTAGTCTGAGTTTTCAGATGAGAAAACAGGCGTAAGAGAGGTCAAATCACTTGCCCAAAGCCACACAGCCAATAAGTGGCAGAATCGGAATTTGAATCCAGGTCTGACTAACTGATCTGCCCGCGCTCTTACCTTCTATTATGTTTTGGAGGGGATTTTCAGAATACTTATATACCCATTTGGATCTTCAGTTCTCAGTAAAGTAGGTCAGAGATCATTGCTTCCATTTTACAAAGGACAAGGGACTTGTCCAAAGTGCTTTACTAATAAAGATTGGAACAGAAACGGGAAGCCATAGCTCCTGACATCTCTTCTCCTGTGGTTTCCTCTCCACTGCGCTGTATGTGTGTCTCTAGTTGCAAAGTGCTCCTGTTTTGGAGTCAGTGCAGACCTGAGGTCAAATGCATACTCCGCCTCTTAGTAGCTGTTTGATCTTGGACAAGTCGATCAGCTCCTCTGAGCCCTCATTACTTTCATAATAATGTCCTCCAAAAATTCTGGTAGATCTTAATGATTTTTGCTCATGATGATAAAGACAGTATGTGACTTGTCAACCATTATAAATATGCACATAAGTAACTACGGGCATACCTCGTTTTGTTGCACTTGACAGACATTGGGTGTTTTGCAAAATGAAGGCAAGACCCTATACCAGCGGTAAGATTATGACTCGGTTTATTGATAGACTCACTTTGTTGCAGTGCTCTGGACCCGAACCTGGAAATCTCCTGTGTAGCTACTCAAAAGGGCGAGTGTGGGCTGCAGTGGAGCTAAGGTGAAAGCCCTGATCTGGAATTCAGAAGACCTGGGGTCAAACCCTTGCCCTCCCTGTCTTAGCTGTGTGTTTGGCAAGTGACCGAGGTTCTCTGAGCCTTGGGTTCATCATCTTTAAAAATGGAGACAATACCCTCACAGCTCACAGTGCTAATCAGCGGAGGTCAATCTGGTGCCAGAAAGTACCTACACACTCTCCTGCAGCCCCCTTTTTACAGTTCTGGTCTCCAGCATATAGTGGGACTGTTTTCCAGAGGATAGGCGGAGGGGACTACTTCATGGTTAACAGACAGGCAGGCCAGAGTGCTCGCGTCAGCAGCACATGTAGTGAAATTGGAACGATACAGAGATCAGCGTGGTCTCTGCACAAGGGCGGCACACAGATTCCTGAAGCATTCCATATTTTTATAAAAAAAAAAAAAAAGACAAGGTGGATGTTTTGACAGCCCGAGGGGACACACTTCAGATAAATTCAAAGTCATTCACTCAGCCTAGCCACATCCATTTGAATTGAGACCAAAAGGATTTTGAGAAGACTCATCGGTCAATAAATCCCAAATTGTATGTTGCTCATAAGTAATAAATCACCTGTAAACCCTAAAGTGTATGTTAATCATGAGCAATAAATCACCAGTAAACCCCAAATTCTGTATCAGTCATAAGTAGTAAATTACCCCAAGGACTGTGCTGTAACGATCTGGTAAATCTCCGATGAGCACACCTTTTCCAAACAGGAACAACGCAGAGCCTTTCTCACAGGCTTGTGACACATTTATGTGTCTGCTCCGGGGCCTGCAAACAGGCGCTCCAAAAATGTTATTAGTGTGTGTCTGATTTCAGTAAGAAGTGCATCTTTTATTGCGTTCCGCGGTGCTGAGGAAGGCATCTTCGATGTTCAGAGACCCTGTGGGAAGGCCTGGGAAGGTTGGGCAGTGAGGGCAGTTGCCTTCTGATTGATCTCCTCTTGCAGAGCGAGGGGCACTGGAACAGGCTTGCTGCAGAAGCCACTTAGGGAAAAACAACAACTGTCTTGTCTCCTTCTGTGGAGCCCTAGTAGTAACTTCCCAGCAGTTCAAAGCACAATACTTCAGTGAACCATCGTATTCGGTCTTGGCTTCACATCCCAGTCACCTACGACACTCAGAAACTGCATATTCCCAGGCACCACCCCTGAAGTACTTAGCAAGGCTAGGATGGTCCTGAAATCTGTGTTTTTTAAAGCTCTCCAGGCGACTCTGATGTCTGGCCAGCGTTGAGAACCAGTACCCTGTGGATACGGACGGTCAGGCGGGCAGTTCTCCCTCTGCCTCGGAATGGCAGCTTTCCCGTCTGACCCAGATTCAGGCGGCTTGACTTGATCGTGTATGGACTTCGGCCAGAGGCCGGGATTCTCTTCTTTGTAGTCATGTCTTAGGAGGATAGGGTAACCGCACTGTCACGGAAAGGATCAGGTGTCCTTTAAACATCCTAGCGACTGGGTATGTGGGTCAGGTTACACCAGGTAGGGTCATGGAACTGCAGTCCAAGCAGAGCATTCCCCAGACTCCCGTGGTTCGTGGCGCTGGCACCGAGCGCTGGGAGCAGCGGGGAGGGGACGAGGAATCCTTGGGTCGGAGAGACTGCAGAACTTCTCGGAATGAGGCCTCCAGGGAGCTCCTGCTCTCATTTCAACATTCTGAATGTCATCCTCTTCAGTTCTGCCCCCCCCCACCCCCCGAAAACTGAGCTCTTCCCTCCTCTACTAAGTCTTTTCCCAGATATTTTAGAGTTTCTTTTCCCCCAAAGTGAACTCCCCCATGTACTTGGGCCTTCTTCCTTTAAAGAGGTGAGCTGCTGATCTAAGGAAAGTTATGCGCAGGACAAAACGACGACATGGGAGAGTGACAAGCATTCTAGAGATTGCAGAGGCCCGCGTGGCCATTACCCCTTGTGCAGAGTTCCGGGTTCTCTCCGATGTCCTTCCCTTTCTTTCTGTTCCTGAAAGTTCCCTTCCAGAAGTTAGCATTCGCTGGGGCTTCCGGTGGAAGCTGCTGTCATCATTCTGTACCCACCCTGTGGCGGGCACGGGGCTAAGTTCTCCACATATATTATGCAATTTAATTAAATACCCCAGTTTGGTCATTGTTGTCCCCATTTTACAGACAAGGTAACTGAGGCTCAAGAAGCTAGAAAGTCATTTGTCCAAAATCATACAACTAGGATGTTGCTTAATTCAAAGTCCTTGATACAGACGTAGACCCGAAGAAACAATGACGATCACCCCAGATGGTTTTTGAGACTGAGATGGGGATGGAACTGGGATGAGGCAGGTCAGAAGAGACAAGGGGATGACAGGTCTGCTCTTCACTGGAAGGACACGCACCCGGGGGGGAGATGGCAGGAATGCTGTCCTCTGTCTCTGCCTCTTTTCAGGATCCTGAAGCTTTCGTAGCACAGTGTCCTGGCCATCACGGGTCTCACCTGCCGCTGCTAGCTCAAAACGAGACGCAGCCGGAGAGCCCTTGGACACGCCCCCACTCTGCTGGCCCATGGAGTGTGGGGAGCAGGTGGCAGGCAGCCGGGCGGTGTGGCCGTAGGGGGTTCCCACTGCAGGGCGCTGTCTGTTCTCACGGCGTTTCTTCTTTTTCCAGTTGATGTGAGTGTTCAAACCCGGACTCTGTGCTGGTGACTTGGTTTATAAAACAGAATTGTGGTACTTTGAAAAAAATTAGCATTCTGGTTTGGCATCCTGTTGAAAACCGGGATTTTGTTTGTTTCGTCTCCTGAAGCTCTTTACTGTGGTCCTGAGTGAAGGGGAGGGGACAGAATCCACTAAGTTAGCCTGCATTCATTCTCGGAGGGCCTAGCTCTGTGTGGTCCTCGCCCTCAGGGAACTTGCGATCTAGTGCAGGAGAGAAAGTACAGAAATGTTCCAGGCAGGGCTCCTGCACGTGCAAAAACCTGGAGGGAGGAGAAGAGAGAACGTGGTGTGTGCCATGAACAAATACTCAGTAAGTGCCCATTAGTGACCCTCGGGGGGAGGTGCCTGCTGAAACGGGCGCAGAGGGGACCAGCCTGCACTCCCAGGATTCTGACTCGGGCTGGATTCTGCATCCTGTGGCACCTGAACATCGCCTTCCCTCTGGACTTCACACTAGGCTTCAGGGTTTGGGGCCAAGCCCTCCCCCTCCCCCGCCCCCACTTGCTCATTCTTGCCTCTAAGTGTGAGACCAGCAGGCACACCTCTGGAGGCTAAACGTTCTCCCTGTGTCCGGAGTGTCTGGGAGGAATGTTGCCCCCAGTGTGACCCCAAGTTACTGTGGCTGTCTGGCCCTGGCCTAGCAGCTCGGGAAGCTTCTGGTACGGTTCCAGGCTGTCCCCACCCTGGACGGGGTGGCAGGGTCCTCAGGTTAGAGAAGGACAAGCAAAGCAGATATGAGATTAGTCTGTGGCTCAGGGCATGTCACGGGGGACTGGCTGGGGCTCCGGTCCCCACTCTGCCACTCATTATTACAGCAAGGAAATTGCTCCAGTCTCCATTTTTGGGTTTTTGCTTTTTTCAGTTTCTTTGTTAAAGGGGTTGACCAAAAGTCAGCCGTGGTAAATGCAAGCATTCGTGCTGTCCCCACACCCCCACCTTCTGTGCCAGTGACAAACCTTCAGCAGCTTCCTCATTTATACACCCCAGACCCTGCACACCTCCGTACCCCATTCTTCCCGACAACACTTTCTCCTGCCAAGACAAGAGGAGGCCTCAGCAGTCTTCTCAGCACAGCACTGCAGCCATGGAAATTGTGAGGAGACACGAATCCTCCCGGATCCAACAATTATCTGGCTCCAACGATTCTATGAAACTGAAGCAAGCCTTGGACTGCCTGCTTGCCGGTGGTTGCTCTGGCAACCCCGGGGAGTGCTGCTGTGGCTAGAAATCTGAGGTCCTGGGCACAAGATTTCACTGGGGCCCCCCCTTTGCCATCGGTTGGTTACCCCGTCAGTAGCCCACCAGGCAGGGGCTGTGCAGTCACCTTTGCACGTGTCAGAGACAAAGCAGTGGCAGGCAGAGACTCCGCCTGCTGCCCTGGCCCGGTCGTGCTCTCTGGAGCAACAGGGAGAGTTAGGCCTCGGCAAAGCAAGCGGCGGGACTCGGCAGCTCCCCTCAAGCAAGCATCCTGACGTCAGCAGACTACAATATTGCGGGGCTTGCACGCTTCCTGGGCATCTTAATTGCGGAAGAGTAGGGGATTGAGAAGGAGGGGAGAGGGTTTCCTTGCCAACCTTGGGCAGAAACTTCCAGAAGCTGCCCCAAATCTCTGATTCCCTTTTGTTCAAAATGAGTGAGCAAAACGTCCTGGATGGTAGGAGGGCAAGATTTCTTTGAGTCGGGGAGGAAGGCAGGCGCACCTAGCACACCAAGAGACGTGGAACGGATGAGCTTTGCTCAGGGAAGGGAGCTTCCCTGAGGGCCGAGGACTCCTGTGGAGCCCCTCCCCCACCATTGAGGCCGAGGACATCCCCTGCTGGGGGGTGAGCTGAAGAACTTCATTCCTCCACGATTTCCAGGCTCTACTTATTAATTATTAATCAAGTCTCAGGACAACGTGCCCAGCACAGCAGGCGTTTGACCAAGTCACGGAAGAAGGCTTGTCTGTAACCAGGGGGTTGCAGGCAGGCCAGGGAGAGCTGCATACAATGTCAGCTTCCTCCACCCAGTGCGCCCTGTGACGGGACACGCTCTTTGCTGTCCATGGTGAGCAAGTGAGAACGTGCCCGTGTCCTCTGACTCACTCCCTGCCTGTCCGTTCTGCTCAAAATGACCCTGACCCGTGTGAGGGGACTGGGTGGAAGATGCAAGATAAGTACAAATGGCTGCTCATTAAATGCAGAAGGCGGGAAAGCTGTCCTAGCGGCGCTGGCTAGGGCCCGCCTTACACAGCAGATCTAACTGAGCAGTCCCCAGAGCCCTGGCCTCTTTTTCCCCTCTCAAAAGGCTCTTTCTTCGGCCTGCTTTTGTCTCCCTTGTAGTTCACATGGCATCACAGGTGTATGGCTGCAGCCTCAAAGGAGCCATTGTGACCTTATCCAGCCTGGGATCTGTGGCGTGGAGGCAGCGGCGTCCCTCCAAGGTGCGCGGCGCCATTACCCTCACAGGGGAAGGCCCTGGACATGCAGGGGGAGCAACTAGAGATCTAGCCAGGCTGTGTCTGGGTGCCCCATTTGCGCCCCACTGCGCAGCCACCAGTGCCTTTGGGGAGTTTAAAAAAAAAAAAAAAAAAACAAGAAGAAATTGCTGTCATTACACCAGAGGTCCGACTGCTGGAATTCAGACTCGCCCGCTTTCCTTCCTGTCTTGGCAGACTGGTATCCTTGACGACGCCGTTAGAACTCGGCAGGAGCAGCGGCGTCTGTGGTGTTGATGGCATTCCACGGGGCAGGCCTGGGCTCGTCTCCCCGGTGAGACGCAGCTGGTCCAACACACCTTCCCCCGGGCTCACAGTGTGTATGTCGGGCCTGCCCGCCGTCCTCGCCCACCTGTGTTTTGGCTTCAACTTTCCATCTCCTAGACCCTCGTCCCCACCACGTTCTCCTTCCCTCCCACCTCTGTGGATGTCACCAAGCGCAGAGCGGCCAGGCCCCCCAGAAGACAAAGAGGAGAGCTGGGAGCAGGCTGGCCCCGGTGCAGCACTTCTCCAACCGCTGTCTGGGGGCCACAGTGCCTCGGTGTGCGGTGAGACAGTGTCCCCGGCTGAGCCAAGAGCTCTGATTGCCCGGAGCCGCAGGGGTTTCTTTCCTGGAGGACTTCTCAGAGCCTTGATGACTCTGCTGCTGTGCTGTCTGGATCTTATAAAGGGGATTTAGTAGGCAGCGGTTCCCAAACGAATAGCACCCCAGGGAAGACCTAATAATAGCATCTCTCAGGACAAAATTCCACGAACAGTGGGGGGGGGGGGGGTGCAGGCTTCGAGTTCTGCAGTCTGAGCTGTGGAGTCGGTCTTCGGGTCAAGTCCTGCCACTTCCTAACAGGTCAGCCTTGGACAAGTTACTTACCTTCTGAGCTTCGGTTTCCTGTATGCAAATTAGAGTGATAACGTTCTCCAGGCAGATGTTTTGAGGACTAAACTGTGGGGTATATAAAATGTTAAGCGTAATGCCTGGAGCTTAGTAAACTGTCAACGTTAGTTGCCATTTAACTGTCCAGCCATCGCCCAAAATGTGTTCACTGCCCTAGACTCCACACCATTCGGCTGCGGCCTGCTGTAAGCTTTCTCCCCAGTCCAAAGCACTCTTCTTTTGTCCCCTGGTCATCATCCAGTTACCCAAGCCACAGGCCCAGGGGCCATCAAAGACTTCTCCGTCCCCCCATGTGGAGTCCGTTACCAGGTGACATCAATGCCACTCATTTAAGAGATTCCAGGTCAGGGGCATCAAACTCATTTTCACCGGGGGCCACATCAGCCTCGCAGTTGCCTTCAAAGGGCCGAATGTAATTTAATGCTGTATGAATGTAACTACTGCTTAACTAGGGGCAAGGAGCTCCGAGCTGCTGCTGGGTAGAAACAAGGTGCCGGGGCGCATAAAACAAGGCGGGGGGCTGGGTTCGGCCCAGGGGCCTTATGTTTGCCACCTGTGCTCTGGGTTGTCCGATCCTGCCCATTCCCACAGCTCCAGTCCCCACCACACCTGTCGCCTGGCCGTTTTCTGTGCCACTCTGTCCTTCTTCGCTCCATCCACCCAGTAGACTCCTGTTTATCCTTCGAACCCCAGTTAGACTATCACTTCTTCCCAAGCCCTTTGGCCCACTCCGTTTTCTTCCTCCAGCTGGTTCACCTCCCAGCCGCCGTTAGCACCGTGCGCCTGCCTCCGAGATAGCACTGCTCCCATGTGAGTGCCCACACTGTCAGGTCTTGGGCAGATTTTTTTTCATCTTTAAACCCCATGGTACCATACCTGACACTTAGTAGGACTATCGATAAGTATTTGTTGAATCAAATTCACTTGAATTTTCCAAATAATTTGTCTTCCTTTCAGTGATCCTTTACAGAGGTATGGCCAGCTAATTGTGTCAGAGGCTTCCCTGGACTGGTAACAGGCGCCACGTCGTCAGCACCCGCTGTGTACCGGGCACTCTGAAAGGTGCTTTATGCACGTTAACTCGGGTCACCCTGTGAACCGGGCTCCAGTGTCCTCCCACTTCCACCGACCAGGGTTTTAAGGTTTGCCTAGCTGGTAACTGACCAGGGCTGCATTCAAACCCAGGGCTGCCAACTTCAACCTGAACCCACACTCTGGCCTTCATCTATGAACTGAGTTCTACCTGGGTTCTCATCTTGACCACAGCCGTCTAGATCTTTAAGTTAAAGTGCCATCTTACTGCATATCCGGGCTGAACTTGCCTGTGAGGAAGGGCCATGGGTTTTTGCTCAGACCAGACTCTCTGAGAGGTCATCTCCGTTTCCTTATTTGCTCCCTTCCTTCAGGCCTGTTTTCCCTAAGAGCCCAGGATCAGGAAGAGCAAGTATAAGCCTCGATAGCCAGGTCCCTGTGGTTTGAGCCTCTCCACTGCCCTGAATGACTGGCATTTCCATGCCACGTTTTCTCTCTGGAGAAGAAACTGGGGTCGTCTCTGCACGGAGCCGCGAGCGCTGTCCTGGTCCCAGGCCTTGTGCTGAGACCGAGAGTTCTCTGCCCTCCGTGAGCTCCCGCTCCAACAGGGAGACAGCTCACTGTGACTACAGAACTAGGAGGTCAGTAAAAAGAGCACTGAACTGAATCTGAAGGACCCGGATCTAATTCCAAATTCATACCCACAACTCCAGAATGCAAAAAGCTCTGCACACTGATCCCTGTTTTTCTTTTTTAATCATTTGTTTGTGGTTTTTCATAACTCTTTTGGAGGCAAAGCCTGACCTCCAACACGAAGTTCTTACATGGTCGTTATTCATCCCCCTGAGTGTGAATATGTATGTGTTCTGCTGCAAAACAATGTGTCTGACCGTGGAATGCTGCCCCACCCCCACACGGGGTGTAGATAATACACGCTTCAGAACTCTGAGGTATGTACATCTCACCCCAAGTGTTTTGAAAAGGAATGTGAATTTGTGCCTTGTGATCAATTGAAAAATGTGTGTGAAAAGACTTCATAACCTAGGAAGCAATGAGCTCAGATAAGAGGGTCTTACGGTATGATCACTCTTTCTGTGTAATGGGAGTGCTCAGGATGGAGCCAAGAAGTGGGTCAGAGGATGTCTTGGGGGAGTGAAATTTGAGTTGGGTCTTAAAGGGTCAATTGAATTTTTCACGTCCTGGAGAAGCTGTGGGACAGTCTGGGCTGAGGCAAGAGCATATAGAAACTGCAGGAAAAAAATGGCTTAAATAGCTTGAGCGCATGGACTTTGCCGGCTTAGGCAAAAACTCCGTGTATGTGTCAGAATGCACGAGAGAAGCAGCACGGATAATACACAGGGGCCACTGGTCCCTAGTCCGTGCACCCTGGGCACAGTTTGTCTTCGCAGGGCCAGCGGATACGTGCATTCACAGAAAAGCATCGCCGCCTCCCTGCTTAGCCAGCTGGGGAGCTTCCGGCCCCTTCGCCTCCCCTGGCCCGTCCAGCAGGGATCAAGCCCGCTCACCACTCCTGGCTGGTGCTCTCCTTGCTGCCCTCTGCTCGGTCTGGAGGAAGCCGCTAACCATCTGGCTGCTCCAGCATCAGGCTACCAGGGTCATGTCGGATCAGCCGCTTACTACTTTTGGTGGCCTTGAGCAAGCTGTATCACTCCTTTTGTGCCTTTGTTCCTCAAGTATAAAATCAGAATTATAGTAGAAAGCTGGCGTGGAGAGCAAGCACTTAGCAGAGTGACGCGCTGGCAGGCACTCCGGCAGCAGTTAGTTCTCATTGCAAGCACCTCCCTCCAGCCGCACATAAACACACGCATTCCTCAGCGTTTACCAAAAGAGGGGGCGGGGGATCCCTCTCTGTTCTCTCTGCCCTGGTCATCAACTTCTTCCTGGTTACCCACTTTCTGTAGCAAGTATTTTTATTTTGTTTTTCTGTAGCTGTTTCTCAATCATGGTGAGGCACGGCCTCCCTTATTTTGGTCATAGTCTGGTACAGGGATTCCCACAATGGGACCCTCAGACCCCCAGGGCCCTTACAGGCAGTCAGCGGGGTTCCCAGGCTAATCTCAGGATGCTGGGGACAGGAAGGTAAATAAGAGCACCGACTTTGCAAGCAGGGAAGCCTCGCCATGGTCCAGGTATCTCACCCTGCCCAGTAATCCCTGGCAGCCTCCACACCCTGCCTGATAGAATGGAAATACTGATGCTTTCCTCCCAGAAGTGTTACATCTTAAGTCAGATGATGTATTTAAAGCCCTCAGCACAGGACACCGTGTACAATAAATACCTGCCTGCATTATTAGTATTAGTACAAGACATTTCTTGAAAATCACACTTTTACCTCAAGATGGAGCCTCAGATGTAATTAAAAGGTCAGATTTCCACAGGAAGTGGGCAGAGTTACATCAGTTTAGTGTGGTGACATGGGTGCCTGATGCTCAGAGCCTCCGGCCAGCAGTTACACGTGCCTTTAGTAAGTGCAAATGACGAGAATCGTTTAGCAAGTCCATTTGGGCAGAGAAAGCACCACAGACACGAAGCCTGAGGGGTGTGGAGAAAGAAAGGGTCCCGTAATGAAAAGGCACAAGGACCCACCAGTGTAGTACACTGATCAGTGCTTTCTGGTTGGCAGATCTTAAAAAACCAAAAGTAACACATGGGTATTCTAAGCCCTGGCTGGCGTAGCTCAGTGGATTGAGTGCGGGCTGCGAACCAAAGTGTCGCAGGTTCGATTCCCAGCCAGGGTACATGCTTGGGTTGCAGGCCATAGCCCCCAGCAACTGCACATTGATGCTTCTCTCTCTCTCTGTCTCCCTCCCTTCCCACTCTAAAAGTGAATAAATTTTTTAAAAATCTTTAAAAAACAAAAACAAAAGTAACACATGGATGTTGTCACCAGGCCGCACTCAGAAGCCCTGTGGCAGCTTTTACCCATTGACCAAAGCTCCCAGGGCCTCTGGGGCCCACGGCGATCAAAGGGAGTTGTCACATAGACTGGAAACGAGAACTGCTCCTGGAAGTGATCGGGTGCCAGCCCCACTCCCATCCCTGTTTTACAAGTGGAGAGACAGCCCAGGGTGACACCGCCATCACATGGCAGGGCTTTACACCTAAGATGCTTGCTCTCTGTCCCGTGTGCTTTCTGAGCAGGTTCCTCACCCAGAGCGGGCACCCCACAGGTGAGCCACAGTCGCCAGGGAGTTCTTTCTGACTGACAAAGGCCATCTCAACCTCCCTCATGCCCTCTGATCCTGCAGGAAAGTCCCCCTCCCCTCTGTGTCATGAGGGGGAAGGGGTGAAGGACAAACGAGCCAGCTCAGAGAGTCCTGGTCATGCCTGTCCCTGAGGCCTACCTGGGATGCCCCTGTCTGGAGGTTCTGGTCCGAGGGTCAGAGCCGGGGCCTGGAGCCTGTATTAGTGAGCATGCCAGGCGGCTGATGAGCGAGTTTTGGGAAACATCAAGTTCATCCAGGCCGGTGGGATCTTCAATTGTTTTTCTGTCCTAGAGTGGGCAGTGAGGTTGAGAGGTCACTAGGGATCTTCCCCTTGTAGCTAATGACAGCCTCAGCCTGCATCCTGTTCCTTCCAGCACCTTTCTCTTTTCTGACAGAACCTAGACTCCTGGGCGCACAATGGCAGCACACACGATGGTGCTGCCTGATGTACTCTGGGGAGGTGGTTTGAGTAGAAGATGCCCTTTCCACCGTGGGTGACATTAACCTCTCTCTCTGGCTTTGTGTGCAGACTGAAGAACCTGGAGCTCCCTGCTGTGGGCGGGTCGGACGTCCACGTGAGGATGCTGGCGGCCCCTGTCAACCCATCTGACATAAACATGATCCAAGGTAGCCTTGGTTTCTGTGCCTCACGTGAACTGGCTTCTTTTTTTTTGCTCAGCCACCACCTCGTTTTCATTCATCCCTCCTCAGGTGTGAGTGCGAAATTCCTGGGGTAGCAGCCACTGTCCCCCAGGTGGAGATACACGATCTGCAGGCAGTGCGAGCCCCTGGCCTCCCCTCCCTGGGTTGTGCGGCTCTTCCAGAGTTAGGAGGGTTGCGGTAGGAGTAAACCAGTCACAGTGATGTGCCTGCAACATACTGGGCTCTTTTCTTACATTATCTATCTTGTTGACTCCTCCTAATAACCGAGAATGCAAGAGAGTGTTGTCCCCTTCACAAGGGGAGCAGCTGAGGCTCAGAGAGGCCGGGTGGTCATTAACACAGCTGGTCAAAGGCAGAACCCAGGTCGGACTTAGGCCTGGCTTGAGAGTCCATGCTTTCACTGCCCAAGCCTTGTTGGGTGACCCTCTGCGCTCTTCTTCCTTAGGGAATTATGGCCTCCTTCCCAAACTGCCTGCAGTCGGAGGGAACGAAGGCGTTGGACAGGTGGTGGCGGTGGGCAGTAGCGTGACCGGGGTGAAGCCAGGAGACTGGGTGATCCCAGCAGCTGCTGGTTTGGGTGAGTTTCTGCAGGTACCTGCAGCCTTTTGTTGTTCCGGATCCTCGTTCACGCACGCTGTAAAGGTTTGCTCATTGGCTCGCTGCAACTAAGCAATGCAGGGTCCGTTGTTAAGTGCACAGACCTCACCTACCCTCAGGAGGAGTGGGAACTGGACACAGAGAGCAGAGATTCTGTCTCTTTTGCTCAGAAGGTGAGTTGCCTGCTCTCTCCTCTCTGTGGGCTCGTGTGGATTGGAGCTGTTTCTCTGAATCCCCGAATCCCTGCTGTGAGGTACAGCGTGGAACACAAGTAAGACAGCCCCTGCCCTCCAGGAGGTTAGGGTCCGATTGGAGAAATCTCCAAAGCATTGACCTCAGCATAGGGAGTGCTACAAATTCTCAGGGAGTGGAATACCCTTCTGGCGACTGTGCGCCTCTGTGCGCCTCTGGGCGGGGGAGAGAGACAGTCTTAGGGGAGGATAAGAGCTTCCTGGAGGAGGCTTGTAGGAACAGACCTTTGACAGATGAGCTTTGTCAGAGGGAGATGAGCCAAAATCATTGCATTTGGAGGAAACAGGAGCAAAAACACAAAGATGAGTTTGGGAAATGGCAGGAAATCCGGTGTAGCCTTAGCAGAGGATACGCCCTTGGGAGAGAGGATGGCATCAGCAAGAAGGTCACCAAGGTAGTGGGACCATGGTGGGGGGGGGGCCTGCAAAAGCTGAGCTAAGCGTTAGGGCCTCCTTTTTAGTGAGGGGTCATTGCTGAGTTATTTAACACTTGGTAGTTTGGGGGGCACGAACATGACACAAAGGAGTCCTCCCAGCAGCCACCACAGGGAAGCGGGACAGACATTGTCCACCCCATTGGGCAGGAGGAACTGAAGCTTGAAAAGAAGCCCTCACCCAAGCTGAAACAGCAAACTGGAAGAGAGCTCACCAGCCTCACCTCCTCTGTTTTCCCCGCTGCACTCCAGTGTTAGGACTGTATGGGTTATAACTTCCGGAGAGTCCACTCAAACTTGCTTTACAAAAAGAGAAGTTAATTGGTCTGTGGAACTGGGAAATGCAGGAGATGGAAGGCTTCAGGCAGAGCTGGATCCAGGAACTGCAGTGATGTCAGAGCTCTGTCTTTCTCTTGTTCTCATTCGTTCTTAGATGGGATCTCCCGCACAGTGATATAATAGTAGCAACAAATATTTATTGGCCACTCCCTGTGCACTAGGCACTCTTCCGAGGACCTTACATATATTAACTCATTTATTCCCACATGAGGTAGATACTGTTATTCCCTGTTGCAGAGGAGGCAATGGTAAATGTAAAGGATTAAGCAACTTGCCCGGGGTCATCTAGCCCGTAAGTGGTAGAGCTAAGATTCAAAATCCCCTCTGTTATACACGTTTCACAGATGGCCACCGGCAGCCTGAGGTTTAAACCATTCTGAGAACAAACGAATGAACACATCCTGCACAGTCCATTGAACACAGCCATATCCCTGCCCCAGAAGGGCGCCCACCAACCCTCTCCGGGTCCTTGCCCATCCGTGAACCCACCACCAGGGCGATAGGGTTGGGCCACTCCAATCGCTTAGTTGATTCTCTTGCCCATCTCTGTGGCGTAGAGGGTGGGCCTTGTGGTTGAGAGCCCCAGAGCTTAGGGTGCAGTAGTTCTAGAAGGAAAAAGGTGGGAAAAAAACAAATGAACCAGAGACAGAAGTCTACGAGAAGCTCCTTGCTTCTCTGAGATCAGGAGAGCTGCCAAGAATGGCCGCACCCTCTCCTCCCGCCGCCTGGCAGTGAAGGCACCGGGCTGGTGAGTGAACGGGAGCTGCAAGGGCTCACCGGACACTGACTGGTGCTGGGCCCTGCCCTGAGCTGAGTGAGTAACACATGTGGTGGGGCAGGCAGGGCTCCCGCCTGGGAACAGGAGAACAGCGGTAGGACACAGTATAGCGAGTGCCACCGTCACCTGACAACAGCACAAAGGCGAGTGTCCCTGTCTCAGGAAGCTTTAGGAAAGGCTTCCCAGAGAACTGACGATTGAACTTGGTCGGGAAGACAGTAGAAACGCAGCCAGCGGGCTAGGTGAGGAAGGGCTGCCCCGGCAGGAGTGCAGCATGGGCGAAGGCACGGTGCCGTCACCGCTGCAAGCAGCTCAGTGTGGCTGGGCCGGGGGAGGGACGGTGCAGAAGCAAGGTGAGGCTGGAGAGGCGGGCTGGGGCCCCGACATGGAGGGCTCTCACCCACGGTCAGAGGGTGAAGTGGTAGGAAGAGGATGATCTGATCTGACTCCTGCAGTGCAGAGAAAGTTCGGGAAGGGCAGCAGCCAGGTGGAGGCAGGAAGGCAGTAAGGAAATGCCCGGCAGCTCAGACTTCAGGTGATGAGTGTCTGAGCAGGACGGTGACGCAGGGTGGGGAGGAGACGTGGGTTTAAGAGGTGAAGTAACAGGACATGGCAATTAGACTTGGAGAGAGCACCGGAGGACATCT
Source organism: Phyllostomus discolor (assembly GCF_004126475.2). Taxonomy (NCBI): domain Eukaryota; kingdom Metazoa; phylum Chordata; class Mammalia; order Chiroptera; family Phyllostomidae; genus Phyllostomus; species Phyllostomus discolor. Next base: position 18,696,998 of record NC_040907.2, on the reverse strand, counting down.
GCCAGGTGAGTGGGTAATTGCATGGGGTGGGGCGGGGGGGGGGTGGCTAGTGGTGGCCACAACAGGGATTTCTCCCTGGAGGAAAAGTGAGTCGTTTAGACCAGGTGCCAGTCGGAGAGGATGAGGATTTTATGATTATCAGGACTATAATTAGCTCAGTTTATTCAGTAAACATTTTGTGAACATCTGTGGTGTACTGGGCCCTAGCATACAGCAGTGAACAGACAGGTCTTGGCGTGAAGGCTGCAGCTTAGTAAGAGTGGTAATTAGGTAAGCAGCTAAGTATTCAACTTGGTCATTTTTCATGGTATTGAGCTGCCCAGCCATGGCTGTGGCCCTAGCAAGCTTTTTCCCACACACAACCCAACTAGTCCCAAGGGACACTGGGCCAGAGAATGTGTGAACTGACTTACCCATTGCAAACACTCAAAACCTGGCTGAGGCCCTGGCTGGTGTGGCTCAGTGGGTTGAGTGCAGGCCTGCAAACCAAAGGGTCCCTGGTTCAGTTCCCAGCCAGGGCACATGCATGGGTTGCAGGCCAGAACCCCAGTAGGGGGCACACAAGCGGCAAGCACACATTGGTGTTTCTTTCCCTCCCTTTCTCCCTTCCCCTCTGTCAATAAATAAATAAATAAATAAATAATTTTAAAAGCCTGGCTGAGGCAGCATGGAACAGGGGAAAAGGCAGTGGCCTGGGAATCAGATGCAGGCTCTCCTTCCACCCGGCCTGTCTGGCCTTAAGTCACAACTATTTCACTTTGAGCCTCAGTGTGCTCATCTCCAAAATGGACTAATAGTCACTGCCCTGCAGCTCAGACGCAGCTCAAGTGAGGTAATGGTGCAGTGATCTTTACAAACGCTAAATCTCTGTGTGCATTAGATCAGGGGTTGGCAAACTCTTTTCTTGATGGCCAAATAGTAAATATTTTAAGCTCTGCAAAATGTACCACCCCTACTCAACTCTGCCATTTGAAGTAGCCATAAACAATTTTAGAAAGTGAGTGTGGCTGGGTTCCAATAAAACTTTATTTACAGAAATAGGTGGTGAGCCAGATTTGGCCCATGGGCTGTAATCTGCCAACCCTGCATTAGATGACGGAGACGGTGAAGGGTCAGTGGCACGCGTGTGAGGAGTGGCAGTGCTCAGAGCTAGGGCATAAGACTTGGGACCAGCAAAGGGGCAGCGCACATTTCCTGCCCACTCAGCACAGCGGCAGTCCGCACGCATGCCGTCACGTCGAATCTTCATGCTGCAGCGTGAGTGTTCTCCGAGTTCCACAGAGCAGGAAGAGTGGAACTCAGAAAAGGCGCAGTGAGAATTTGAAATCGTACCACTGGTGGGTGGCAGAACAGGGTTTTTAATCAGGTCTCTCCAGCTCCAAAGCCTAAGGGCTTCTCCTTTAAACCCCTGGAGGCCCGTGGGGCTGGCCTGGGCACTGTCCTCACCCCGCCCAGGTCCTTCTGAGCAGAGGGTTAGGGACAGTTGGGCCCCAGAAATCCACGTCAAGGGCCAAATCTCCATCATCGTGCCATTAAGGGGAATTAGAAGACAGCCTTGATTTCATGCACAGAAGCCAGGCACTAGGCGTTTGGCATGGATGAGAGTACAGTAAATGTGGGCTGAGATGCGGGGCGATGATGATGAAGAGCACAGTGAAGCCTTGAAAACCAGGCCGGTGAGGCCCAGAGAATGCCAGGGCCCCTCCTGGACCCCAAAGGAACTCTTCAGTTTTTCAGCCTCATTTTTATCAGTCACAGATCTGCTCCGGGATGGACACAGCCTTTAGTAGTGTCCTGCCTCTTGTCCCCAGTTCCTGGTCTCTAAAGTCCACATATTTTCTACCCTCCTGCAGCACAATTAGTAGTTGCTTAAGCTGCCCCTTTCCCCTCATAGCTGGGACGTGTGGCACCAGGAGACTGTTAGAATCCCAGCAACCAGGTAATGAGTACACACACTCGTGGGCTGCGGAAGTTTCGGCCCAGAGCCCCGAGACAGCACAGCCAGCAGACACTGAGCCAGCAAGGCTCCCCGGAGTTCCCCTGAGGCGGCCTCGTGAGCACACGGCACAGCCTGACTCCGAGGTCTGTCCCTTGCACCTCCACTTTGTACACGATCCTGCCTGCCTGGGTGAGCACCTGCCACCCCGCCTCCAGTGCCCTTCGACCCCTGCTGACATATCGTCAGCAGATAAGTCAAACCCATCTACTTCTCTCCATGCCCACTGCCGGCGTCTTGGTCTAGGCAACCGTCATCTCAGGGCTCAACCCCAGGAGAAGCCTCCTGATCGGGCCTCCCCATCTCCTCTCCGCCCCTCACCATGCCCCATCGCTGCCTTGCAGCAGCAAAGTGTCTTAAAGCATAAATCCAGCGGCCCCAGGGTTCTCTTAAAGCTCATTAGAAACTTCCCATTCACTCAAAATCTATTCTCTATGCCATGGCCCTGAGCTCTGTTTTTCAGACTACAGGGTATGACCCATTAGCAAAATCAGTCGAGTGGGTTGCAAACAGAATTCTTTTTTACTAAGGCAGAATAGAATAAAGAATGAGATGATAGGGCAAATATTGGTCCATGAAAAAATTTGGCTTCTGAGGTGTGTGTGTGTATATATAGGTATACACACACGTAGAGAGAGATACAAAAACACTCACTCAGCCCGTAATACCTCAGCTGCATCTTCACCACCCTTCCCGTCGCTCTCTGCGCCCCATTTCCACCCTGAGGCCGGGCCTGCCTCAGAGTCCCCGTGTGCCGTGTCCTCCTCTGCCTCGGGCATCCCTGAATGGCCTAGGACACCATCCTTTAGCTCTCGCCTGTCAGCCTGTCACCTCCTCAGAGAAGCTGTCGCTGACTCCCATCTAAAGTAACTCTCTCCATTTTTCCTCTGTCCCTCTATAATTTATAATTGTTGTATTTTCTTGTTTGTGTCTCACTTGTTCTACTCCGCTAGAATGGAAACTCCACGGAAGTCAGGCACGTGTCTGCGCTGACCCGTGCCTGGCTCCTAGCAGCCGCAGGGTGGGCGTCTGAGGAGGGAGGGGCAGCCCGGTTTCCAGGCAACTCTGGGCAAGCCGCTTCCTCAGTTTCCTGCCCTGCCGAGTGCGGAGGTTAAACTCCGCACTCTCAGGGGCCTTCTCAGCAGTGACGTTTTATAAGTCTTTTGTCTGGGACTGGAATGTGGGTTGGTAGTTCATGATCATTTCTTTCCAGTCTATGGGATTTTTTTATTGCCCGTATCTCATTTGATCTGTGCAGCTGCTCTCGGAGGAGGCCGGCCAGGCCCTTCTCGACAGTGTCATTTACCTACTGGAGTAATGAAAACTCAAGTGGCTTGGGGATTTGCCCAAGGTATAGCGACTGCCACCACCAGGTCCCAAACCTAGGCCTCCGACTTCTACTTTCGTGCGTTTTCCCATAACCCCACCCACGTCGCCCCCCCCTGGGTGGGAAGAACGAGGGCCCGGAGGAAAATGGGAGCTTTCTGGGCTTCTCATTTTCCCGGCAATGATGTTACTGTCTTACCCTCCAAGTCCAGTAGTTTGAGATTCTTAGCCACCTGCTGGGTGGCATTAGCTGAATCTGATGGTAGCTAACTCGGGAACAACACAATCTACACCTCACTTAACTGTGAGGACTCAGAGACACTCAAAAGGACTTCAGGATTGTCTTCGCTCTCTAACCCTTCTTTGAAATCTGCTGGAGGCCCATTCACGGAGGAGGGTGGGCGGGGCTAGAGGAGGAGTGGGCCTCCTCACTGCCCGGAACTCCTCCTCCGCTGACCCAGGAACCTGGCGGACCCAGGCTGTGTTCAAGGAGGAAGCGCTGATCGCAGTTCCCAGCGACATCCCTCTTCAGAGTGCCGCCACACTGAGCGTCAACCCCTGCACGGCCTACCGGATGCTGGTGGACTTCGAGCAGCTGCGGCCAGGTAGGACCCTGCAGGCGGGAGGAGCAGGCCAGCGTCTCCCAACTGGGCGTGACCCGCATCCTGGCACTGAGGCCATGGGAACTCACTGGGGAGGAAGGCGGGCCCTCACCTGGGCGAGTGTGGTGTGGTTGCTTTTGCTTAGAGAGACGTTAGTTTGGTTCCTGGAAAACACGCTGGAACCCCATGAGGAGCACACTCTGGAAAACTGCTGAAGGGTCACATTCCTAGAGCTTGGGACGGAATCCTGTCAGTCAGCAGAAACAGATCGAATGGGGCTAAACCCTAGGGACACAAAGCCAGGCAAGGCAGACACCGGCCCTGTGTTTGCAGTGGAATGCTGAACTCAGTAATTCCGCTCGGCATCCGCGTACCACTGCAGTTCACACAGGTGCCTTTCCGGCACTCCCACGTCGGATGCGCCCTGCGTCCAGTGGTCAGAGCCGCGCGGTAAGGGTGGCACCGCTGGCTGAGATGCGAGCCCCGGGCTGACAGCCCAGGCCGGCACTCCAGCTTCACCTTCCCCTCACCGGCCTCTCCAGTCATCAGACTTCGTAAAACGGAGGCTGGGAGTTCCGAGGGTGAGCTGAAACCCTGCGGTGTGACACTGGGTGAGGGGCCTGGCACACAGGGCAGTGACCACCCTGCTTTCACCACTCGTCCTTTTGAGGAATGAGGAAGCTGAGGTCCGGAGACGTAAATTATCAGTGTGAGATCCTCAGCAAGGAGTTGACAAAACCAGGTGTCTTATTTGGGGTTCCCTGATAGCAGAATCTGAGACAAAGCCTGGGGACGCACAGTTCACTGGGGAGCTGACCCGGGAAGCAGGAATGCGGGGGACGGGAGAGTGAGACGGGAAGGAGGAGACGCCAGTGAAGGCCAGTTACTGCAGTGGGCAGCCGGGGCTCATCCTGCAGGCACCCTCGAACGACCCTCAGAGAACCACCTCAGCATTAGCCTGCAGTGGCGGGAGGTCACCCACCGACTCTCCCATGTGGGAGGCTTCCCTGCACGTTGTGCATATCCGCAAGCCGGTGGGACCATGGAAGTCTCCCAGCTTACTTCTGCCATGCCAGCGAGGAACCTCAGGCCGAGAGGTGTTGGAATACAGTAAACTCAGGTGGCCGCTGCTGCCCCAGGCTGGCTGGCACCAGTCCCAGCTTCCCTCGGAGAGCAGTGCAGGTCTCACAGTGCTGGCAGAGTGGTCCTAGCAACCAATAGTGGGGAAAGCCAGCAGGCGTGACCGGGACCTTTGCTCAAGCCCAGTGAGTAGACACTCTGGTCACCTGCGTCTCATCTCTTCGGGTCACCCCTGATTCAGGCCACTGCTGTGGTGGACATAGCAGGACATGCTGCCACCACCCCACCTCAGGTGCCCATAATGCCTCTTCGCTTTCCTGACTCGAGGCTGGTGTGGCCCAGGCTACGTCGGCATTGAACTTATCATCATGACCCACAGTGAGAATTCCACTTTACATTAAAATCCAGTACCTAGACATGTATGAATATACATATAATGGGAACCAAAATTTAATGGAGCAATATCTGCCTACCCTCACTATGTGTACTGTTTTATTCTAGTCCCTTCTATTTCACTTAAAAAAAATGCTGCTTGTGACCCACTCCACTGATTTCACAACCCACTAATGAGTGGCAGCCTGCGTGCCAGCCCTGGCCACAGAGAACAGGCGTCCTTCCTGGACGTCCTCTGCCTCTTGCACCAGATCCTGCCGCCCGTCAAGACCCGGATAGCACTCCGGGGGAACAGAGCGCCTTCCCGGGCACAACAGCATCGGCTCCTCCAATTCCGAGCGTCCTGACTGATGCTCGCAGGGCTCCTGCTTTATTGGGAGGGAAACCAGTTCAAAGAGGCCGTGACCTGCCCTGTCTCATTCAGTTACCGTCATTGGTGAAGCGGGACTCATAGCCAGGCCCATCTCATCCCAGGGCCCCGTTTTCCCAACATACCATGCCACCTCCCCAGGAACTAATTCCAGATCAAGGCCTGGGCTTGGACCACAAATTATAGGACCCTGTTTCAGGGGCTGCTTAGCTTCTCCAGGATGGCTGTCATCCCGTTTCTAGGCAGTGAGCCTTTATTAAGCAGTACAGAGGGGGAGAAGGCAGGGCCTTCACCTCAAGGAGCTGCAAGCTCTCGGTACAATTGGACCCATATACAACCAAGTAGAAGATGAGGCCGACCGTGTGTATTGGCAGAGACAGATGCTTGCTGAGTGCTGTGGGGAAGAGTCTGGGAGGGCTTCATGGAGGAAGCCACACTTGCGCTGTACTTCAAAGGATTTCAGTAGGATTTCAAAACAAAGGGAGAAAGAGGAAAGCATTGCACACCAACGAAATAACCTAAGCAGAGACTTGAGGACATAAAAATCGGAGGATGACAAAGGATATAAAATCATTTACACAGCAGGATCTAAATTACGCCCACTGTAGACTCAGAGGTGCAAGTCTTAGGAGGCACCAAGAGTGTTGTGGAAGTTTGGGGGGCCGTTGGGAGAAGAGGGAGCAACACTCTAAGGTCTGAGAAGGCTCAGCAGCCAGGTCCTGGGGCCCCTTGAGCCTCAGCAGGCCATCTCTTGCCTAATGTGATAGGAACGCAGGCTGGAAGCCCTTGACCAATTACATGTCTCCCAGGCCTGATCTGAGTCTCTTCCTGGCTCCACAGGAGATTCTGTCATCCAGAATGCATCCAACAGTGGTGTGGGGCAAGCAGTCATCCAGATCGCCGCAGCCCTGGGCCTAAGGACCATCAACGTGGTCCGAGACAGGTGCGTGGAAGGTGGTATCCCAGATCCTGACTCGGGCCTTTACACCTGGTGTCCCTGCGTCTCCACCAGATGGCGCCCTTGCATAAGCAGGCTGCTTGCACGCACGCACGGACATCAGGAGAAACCAAGTCTGGACTTCAGGACACAGTCTCTCTCAAATGTAAAGGGAGGGCAGGAAGGAGGTGGAGCTGGTGGTGGCTGAACACTGGGAGTATTTGAGACTCTTGACCTGTGATAACCCAATGTTTTCAAAACCACAGTTCATATTTGGGAATGTTTTAAGCTGTGTTACGTTTTCTGTGAACTGTGTAACCCAGGGCCCTTTCCCTTGCATGAGCATGCAACTTCGAAGTGCACTGGACAGGGATTGAAGGGCACGGGGCGGGTTCGTCACCCCCGTTTTACACAGGAGGAAACTGGAGCTTCAGAGAGGAAGCGGCCTGCTCAGGGAGCCGCGCACAGTGAGCCTGTAACAGACTTCCTTTCCTGACTGGCTCCCCTTCCCTCAGATCGCCCAGCTCCTACGCCCCCTGTGCACAAATGTGCCCGTGTCTGTTGTGGAAGTCCAGGCTTAGGGGGAGAATTGATACTCGCCTCAGTTCCCCACGCCCTCGGGCGTGCTGACGGAAACCATCCCTTGCCGTGGCCGGAGAGCCGCAGGCCCACTCCTGGGCTGGAGTGTGTTTGCACAGCCCTCTGAAGGGCCCCTAGAAAAGAGGGGAGCGGAGAGGAAGTGGAGTCCATCTGATCCCTGGAAGAAATCAGGAAGTGAAATGACTTCTGGGCACAGACGGTTCAGAGCATCCCTGAGCTGGCGGGAGCTGCACAAACGGCCCAGCCTGGGGAAACCAAGGCCCAGAGATGCGGGCGCGTGATGACACGGGCAGCCAGGCCCCTCCGAGACCTGGCTGGAATGCGGCCCCAGCTGCCCGCAGGGAAGCTCGCGGCCTCACCGCAGCTGCGGAGGAGCCCTGGGAGCCTTGGTGGGGAAGGGGAGCGCGTGTGACTAAGGACTGTGTTTGCTTTCCAGACCTGACATCCAGACGCTGACCGACAAACTGAAGAATCTGGGGGCCGAGCACGTTATCACAGAAGAGGAACTAAGAAAACCCGAGACAAAAAACCTCTTTAAGGTACCTCGGATGCGGGACATCGCCCTTCCAGTCCGTGCTTGCCCCCTGCAGAGAGCTGGCTTGAACTAGCACAGCTAGGGCCTGGCTCCACTGTCCCTCTTCACATCATTTGTGTTGGGGCCACATCATCCCACACAGCCCACGGGACTCTCAGGACTGGGAGAGGAGCTGAGGACACTGGGGCACAGACAGGAAAGAAAAAGAAAAGAAGTAACATTTCCTAGGTACCTACCTTCCATTTTATCTGTCAGTCCCACAAAGTAGGTGCTGTCTATTTTATAGATGAGGAAACCCAGACTCAGAAAAGGTGAAGGATTTGGCCGAAACCACACTGTCAGTGGTGGAGTCAGGGCTGCCCCCAGGACTCTCTGAACTGAAAGCTCCTGAACCCCCCAGAGCGCCCACCCCAGCACACTCTAAGTGCCCAGACCACATCATCTCAGCCTCTTGCCACTGAGCCCCGGAGTGACCGAGCACACGCTGCGTCAGGAACGCACGCCCCTTGGGGACACTCCCGAAGCAGCGGGTCTAATGTGAACGGAGCTCAAAGTGCCTCGAAGAGGCGCGCTCGGGCAAACGAAGTCCTTGGGAATGGACCGCACATGTCCTTCCGCTCTCCTTTCCCAGAGAAGGCAAGATCTGAACGAAATTCTCGAACAGATCACAGGATTGGGTTGGTAAAGAAAAGGCCATTCCTGAGCAGGGAAAAAACAGAACTCTAAGACGAGAGCTTCCTGTCTTCTTCACCCTCCTCCTCCCGACACTCGGGCCTGGGAAGGGGTGGGTAGCAGCGTCAGCCCCCTACCCCGACCCCGTGCAGAGTGGAAGCCCCCTCAGTGCAGGCCCCTTGTTTTCCAGGACACGCCTCCGCCGCGGCTCGCTCTCAACTGCGTCGGCGGGAAAAGCTCCACTGAGCTGCTGCGGTACTTGGCGTGAGTCTCGGAGCCCTGCAGGGCCAGTGCGCAGGCGCCCCCTGGGCCCAAAGTCACGTCCCAGTTATCCAGGCCTTCCGGTCTCGGCCACCTTCATTACAAGTGACTGGGAGGCCCACCCAGCGCTGTTTTTCCCAGGGACCCACTGCCAGGCTCTCTGTGCGGGGGGAATGGTTAAGAACTTACAACCTACGGGCATCTTAAAAAGTCACTTAGTCCTAGCTTATTAGCTTTTAAAAATAGATTCTAATTTCAGAGGTAATACGATGCTTATTACAAGACATTTTGAAAGCATATAAAAGTACAAAGGAAAAACCAAAGTACCAGAGTTACCTGTTGTCCCACCACCGAGGGGTTGGCACTGTTGACACGGCTAACAGTGCGTGTCCTTCCCTTCTTTTTCCCTCTAATACACACTTGGGAAGAAGTGTGCCCTAAAGGACACTTCCCAGCTACAGCAGGAATCCCCTAAACTGTTTTAGTTAACATGTATTTGCTAGCATTCAGCCGCTACAGAGTATAGAGATGGCTGAGACGCTGGGGCAGAACCCTCTAGAGCTCACCGTCTAGGTGGGCAGATGGGTCAAAGATCTGGGAAAACAGTCACTGAGAGTTTACTGTGCACTGAATCTGTGCCGAGAGTTTGAGGTGCCCCTCCCCCAGCCACCCTGGCCAGGGGTGCTGTGCCCACCCCCTTTTAAACAAGGCCCCGAGAGGACAGTCACCTACCCACGATCAGAGTCAGGCTCAGCCCTGCTCCAGGCAGTCTCCCTGGGAAACTGCAACGCACGTGGTCCCTTGTCTGTCCTGTGTGGGAGGAAGAGAGGCCGGGTCTGGGCCGGTGTCAGCGCCTCGGGCTCACACCTGAAAGCCGAGCAGGCCCCGGTGAACGCAGGCCTTGACCTTTTCTCGGCGGAGCAAGCTTCCCTGCGGCGCCGCCGCCGCCTCACAGTCTGACTGGGCAGTTAGATGGGTGGGTCCCCAGCCCTGCCCCCACACCCATGTCACCCGGAGGGGCAGTGGTGGTTTTTAATAGAGACCCTTGCCCCCTGGTTCATTAGGTCTGGGGGAGGGCCTAGGAATCTGTATTTGGGACCCTTCCCAGGAATTCTGAAAACAAGATTTAGGCTTAGCGTTGGAATAGCAGCACTGTGGCAGATTCCAGAAGGGCCCCACACACCCACTCTGTTCTCTCTGACTCTTCAGGCCCGGGGGAACCATGGTGACCTACGGGGGCATGGCCAAGCAGCCCGTCATAGCTTCCGTGGTAAGCCCGTGCGGGGAGGCAGGCCTGGACACGGGCCAGAACCCACAGCTGTCTGAACTCAGGCAGGCCCGGTCGCTGGGGGAAGAATGTTTACTTTAAGTGGTATCTGAAGTGCTCACCCTCAGAGCCTCAGTGTGTCCTCCTGTGTCCCCAGAGCCTGCTCATTTTTAAGGATCTCAAACTTCGGGGCTTTTGGTTGTCCCAGTGGAAGAAGGACCACAGTCCAGGTGAGTGTGTGGTGGCCCCATTGCCAGGGGTCACACGAGAGGGCAGAGCCTGCTGTAGAAGTGACCAGACTCAGAGCCCTGGATAGGTGAGCAGACGCCCCCAGCCCCACAGCAGGAAAAAGGGAAACAGCCTCTGACTGCAGCTACACTTAGCAAACAGTTATCAGACTAAAGTGGGCTTAGTCCTTGGGGGGCGTAACATTGAGCAAGACATGCCCTGCCCCGTCCGAGAGGCGCTGGCGTGGGAAGACTGCCATGACCAACGACCAAGCAAAGAACACACATTCTGGAGCCGGCCTGCCTGGGCCTCCCGTTTCTGGTTAGAGGTTCTGCCTAGCCCACCTGAGGGACCTGGACAACCTCCGCCCCAGTTTAGATGTCACCACAGTTTAAACTGTTGTTAGCCCTGTTAGGCCGAAGAGGAAACTGAGGTTCAAGTGGTTCAGTAGCTTGCCCAAAGTCACCCCACCTAGGGAAGGGTACAGCCAGGATGCCACTAGCGAACCTCTCTGACCAGAGCCTGAGCTGGTACATTCTTCCCCTCCTGGGGGACTGGCTCCCCAGAGACTGACCCCCAAATTGAGACTGAGGGATGACGAGGGGTTACCCAAGTGAAGAGAGGAAAGTGGTGGATTAATGGGATGTTTCAGGCAGAAAAACAGCATGTGCAAACGCCGAGCAGGGAGAGCAGGAAACTGGCCTTACAGGTTGTGACCACCTTATAAAAGCCCTTATAATCTTCTTAAGGAGTTCAGACACTATCTTAAGACACTTAGAGAGCCATTGAAGTGTTCTAAGCAGAGGGTTTGATCAGCTGTGAATGGTGAATGAATTGATGTCAATGAAAAAACACTTCTCTCAGCCAAGGCCTTCACTTCTGACCTCCTTGTACCATACTGGGTTCTCCATGGGCAGGGACGCTGGTGGCCTCCGCTCCCGGGGTTCTGAGAGAGCCCGGGCTCTCAGGCAGAGCTCCATTCCTGAGCGGAGCTCCTCTGTTCCGCATCAGTGGGTGTGCCGGGTACACCCACCTCCCTCCCTGATCCCTGATCCTCTGCTGGCTTCCCTTTCTGGAGGTGATCCTGCCCCTCCTGCCATTCAGACTCCGGGTTACACCCCAGTCACGTTCTGTGGGTGCGAGCCACCAGTCTGCCTGCCTGTCAGTTCTGAGGCCACTCGCCTTGTTCCTCTGCCCCACCCTGGCTCTCAATGTCCTGAACTCCGGTGGGGCCCAAGCAGCCTCCACAGCCGCCCTGTCTGTGGGCGCGCCCTGGGCTCTCAAGGCTTCCCTGGCACATGCACAGCGAAGCACATGCACATGTGAGAGCGCAGCACCGGCTGCCACAGCGGGGGTGACCCATGTGCCATCTCTGAGCCCTGCCGCTGCCGCCGCACCCCTGTCTCACTGCCTCCAACCTCCCACAGCCCAGTTCAAGGAGCTGATCCTCACTCTGTGCGATCTCATCCACCGAGGCCTGCTCACGGCTCCCGCCTGCGCCGAGGTCCCCCTGCAGGACTACCAGGGAGCCTTGGAGACCTCGATGCAGCCCTTCATGTCTTCAAAACAGATTCTCACCATGTGATAATTCCCGCAGAGCCAGAGTGAAGTGGGAAGGGAAGGGGATCAACAGAACTGGTTTGGGCCCTTAGTCTGGGCCCTCAACCTTCCACAGGCTGCTCCTCTCCTCCCTGTGACTTCCCACCGGGAGAGCTGTGAAGCCAGCCGAGGCTTTCTCCCAGGCCAGCCTCAGGGTACCTAATAAGTCTGGGCTTCCTAAACACAAACAAGCAAAACCCATAGAAGTCGCCCCTTTTGAGAAGGGCCGTCATTGTCACTGTGCACCTGCCATCTCCCGGGACTCAGATGCCCCTCCTTGCCTATCCTCCGTCTCTTCCCTCAGCGACGATCATTTACTGACGTTCTGAAAGCAGAGCCAGGGTGAGCCTGGCAGGGACCAGAGCCAGTGAGACTCAATCTCTGCCCTCAGGCCACCCAAGCCCACGGAGGAGAATATTCTAAAAAGGCAGGCTGAGCCCTGGCTGGTGTGGCCAAGTTGACTGAGCACAACTGAAAGGTCACTGGTTCGATTCCCAATCAGGGCACACGCCTAGGTCGCCGGCCAGGTCCCCAGTTGGGGGCATGCGATATATATCTCTCTCAATTGATACATATCTCTCTCACATTGATGTTTCTCTCCCTCTCTTTCTCCCTCCCCCTCTCCCTAAAAGTAAATAAATACAATATTTTTAAAAATAATGCTGTATTTCTAAGAAAAAATAAATAAAAGTAAAAAAACAAGTTGATTCATTGTCAGGTGGTGTGCAGCTCAACAAAGAATCATCCAGTCCAAAATGCGATAGTGCCTCTGTTGGGAAACCCTTTGTTAAGCCAGTAATCCCACAACAGTTCCCACAGTGATCAGCGAGCTACCGAAGTGTGGGAAGGTCCGTGTGGGAAGGTCTGCAGGTGCCCTCTGGGTAAGATTTGCCACCTTACACACCTGGGTTCAGGATCCACTGCAAGTCCCCCCATCGCCCTGCCCTTTATCCTCAGGACTAGGGGGACAAACGATGTGTACAGAGCTTCTTAGGGCAGTGAGAAAAGCTGGAGAGGTGGTCAGGGGCTGCTCAATGGCTTTAGGAGCGAGAAGTAAGGTCAGGTTCTTCAGGCAGTCCACACTTGGGCTCACAGGGCGTGATAAGCCTGCGCAGAGAAGGGACAGGCCCCTGGTGTGGACCCGCAGGAGGCATACAGGAAGGAGTAAGGTTCAGAGCACCATGGTTAGAGGCCTCTGGAGGGCATTCAAAACTCCTAAAACAATACCCCTAGGGGCCTGGAGGTGACATTTGGGTTGGGCTTTAATGGGTGATCGTTGTTTTCTCAGACAGGAAAGGAAGACAAGCGTTACAGATTAAGAGACTAGATTAAGCAAACTTATAGAGGCAGAACATTTATGTTTGCATCTTCTGATTTTTCCCAAAATAGCCATTCTCTTCCTAGGAATTAAAACTGGTGACCTTTAGGTGGGCACATAGTAGGCTGCAATAAACACTTCCCTGCCTCCCTTGCAGCGGAGAAGGTCTGTCCCTTGTGACCCATGTAAGCAGATTGCGTGTCAGTTTCTTAGGACCCTCTTTGGAGTAACTGCCATCTCTCCTGAACTGCTTCTTCCCTTCCACCTACCGCCTGGCTGGGATGCAGACGTGACTCCTAGGGTTTGCATAGTCATCTTCGACCGCGTTAAGAATGGGGCAGCAGTGAAATCACAGGAGCCTGGGTGATACCCAAAAGCTTTGACTGTCCATCTTGGGAATTGAGAAATAAGTTTTCCTAAGAAATAAGCTTCTGTGATATTTAACCCCCTCGTGTTCGGGCTTTCTCTGAACCTAATCATAACTGATACGTATTCTACGATTCAATTCATATTGAAATCAAGTGAGTCAATCTGAAGCTGAAAAAGTGAATTGTGGCAGTTTGTGATTCCCAGCTAAGGAACGTGGACTTGATCCCATTGGCAGTAAGAAAAGATTTCTGGGCCAAAAGATCAAAAACTGCTTTGGAAAAATCCCGCCGGCAGCATGTTGGAAAATTTGGGGAAGGGAGGCACTAAAAAATAAAATCAGAAATTCCCATGCTCCTGAATGTTAGGTAAGTAAAAATCTCCCCTAAATCTCAAAGACCGACATAGGGGTTACCAGCGTTTACGAGGCCAGCAGAGGAAAGGAGACAGACAAAACAGTGTCAGAAGAGAATCTGACTTCAGCCCTAGTTGGTGTGGTTCGATTGGTTGGGCGTCGTCCCACAAACCAAAGGGTCTCAAGTTTGGTTCCTGGTCAGGGCCCGTGCCCAGGTTGCAGGTTTGGTTCCCAGTAGGGAGCGTGCAGGAGGCAGCTGACACATGTTACTTTCTTACATTGGTGTTCCTTTTCCTCTCTTCCACTCTCTCCGGACTCAATAAAAGAAAAATAAAATTTTTAAAGAGAATCTGACTTAAAATGGATCACCTCTCCCATACTTTACAAGTATGGGATTACTTCTCCCATACTTTACAAGTATGGGATTACTTCTCCCATACTTGGAGACTACTTCTCATTTTCAGGCTGAACAATCAATCTCTCTGTGGGGTTGAGACAGCTCTTCTGGCCCGCTAAGTAAGCAATGCCATATTTAGTGGTTATAGCAGGAACCTTTGGCTCCAGGAGGCTGACAAAAGACAAACCAGCATTACCTCCTAAACCAAAGTGTGGGCACACCTGACACCCTGAGGTTTTATGACTCTGGCTCTCCCTGGCGTCCTCTGGGAGCATCCATCCTGCGACCAGTCTCACAGCCACTGTTGTCATACTGATGACTGTCTTGTGTTTGGAAGATGAGATCATTAAGCCTGCTTTCCTCCGGGAAAGCATGAGGCCCAGAAGAAAAAGGTTCTTGCATCGACCTGTGTACACTGGAAGTGCTCAGTTGTACCCACCAGCCACATGCTTCTTGGCAGGTGCCATGTCCTGGGTGGGACACTGGGCCCAGCCAGAGCAGCTGGAGAAGGTAGAACACAGACTCCGTCCTGGTACAGCACCTGCCTTCGTCTGAAGGCAGGAAACTCCTGGGAGGGTAAGTGGGAAAGAGACACTGGCCTCCTCTGAAAAGGAAGAAAGTTTTCCCTACATCCTTAACTGTCTGCAGTGTGCGAGCACTTTGACGTGCAGCTTCATTTGATTTTTACAACTTCCCTGTATCATTGAGATTTTAATATCACCACTTCACAGAAGAGGAAGATGCTGAGAGAGGTGAGGTGACTTGCTCAGGATCACAGCAGGTAGCAGACCTGCCCCCAGACACCAGGTCCCTGATCCTGTCTGGGCACCATACCAGCCAATCCCAGTTCTTTCGGCCTCACAGTTGGCCTTGAGCTCCCTCTTTTCTCAGGACTCCTTGATCTTGTTCGATGACTATGAACATATCAATCAGAAGAGTTCAATTTTCCCTGAGTCTATGTCTCATGGGCAGCATTAAAAAAAAAAAAAAAAAACAGAATCAGGAGTTCATTGAAGTAGTCCATTTATTCATTCAGTAAATAGTCTGAACACCCATTATGTGAAAATCCCTGTTGTAGGTGCCAGGGATAAAGCAGGAGACAAAAAATACCCCACCAAACAACAACAACAACAAACTAGGGCCCCTGATACCAGGGAACTTATATTCTAGTGGAAAAGGGAAACTGAGTGAGTGAATAAACAAGGTAATTAGAGTATGATAAGTGCAGTGAAAAAAGTAGTATTGGGGGGGTCTTGTACTTGGAACAGGGTGGACAAGGAAGGTCTGAGGCCTGAAGAAGGAGCCAGCCATGTTCCAGACAGAGGGCGCAGCACGCTTAAAAGCCCTGATGTGACCCTGGCCTGGTAGCTCAGTTGTTTAGAGCATCACCTTCATATGCGACAGCTGTGAGTTCAGTCTCTGGTCAGGGCACATATAAGAATCAACCAGTGAATGCACAAACAGGCAGAACATCAAATTGATGTTTCTCCCCCTTCCCTCATCTTCTCCCTCTCTCTAAAAATCAATATATTACAAAACTTTTTTTAAGATTTTATTTATTTATTTTTAGAGAGGGAAGGGAGGGAGATATAGAGAGAGAAATATCAATGTGCAGTTGCTGGGGGTCACGGCCTGCAACCCAGGCATGTACCCTGGCTGGGAATCAAACCTGTGACACTCTGGTTCGCAGCCCGCACTCAATCCACTGAGCTACACCAGCCAGGGAATATATTACAAAACTTTTTAAAAACCCTCATGTGTGAACAGTATGATGAGGCTTGCTTAGTAAATGGAAGTGGAGAAAAGTAAATAGGTTCATGAATATTTAAAAGGAAAAATCAAAAGGACAGACTGGTAGTTGAAGGTTGAACTTTGGCACTTTGCTGGTTAGAGGCACCAGTCCCTGAGTCGGGGAACACCAGAGGAGGGACAGTGTTGGAGACGGGCATTTCCCCTCTGTGGGGCTCTTTTCTCACATGTACGACAGACTGAGCTTGTTCTTAATATTATGATCCTTACACTTTACTAAGTTCCAAATGGATCAAAGATTGCAATAAAAAATAAGCCCTAGAAGTAACAGAATAAACCAGGGGAGGTTTTGTTTTTGGTTTTGTTTGTTTGTTTGTTTTTTGTTGGTTTTTTCTAAACCTCAGTATGAGGAAGGCCTTTCAAACTACAGCACAAAATGCAGAATCAAAGAAATATAAAGAATGGATAAATTTGATCCCATAATTATCGAATATTTTTGCATGGCAAAAAAAAAAAAAAAAAACTAGGTGAAGTCAAAAGTCAACAAGCTGGGGAAAAATATTTGCAACTCATCTGACAAAGAGCTAATTTCCCTATTATACTGTCAGCTCCTATGGAAAAAAATAAGAAAAATGGTCAAAAGATATAAAAGACATAGAAGCTAAAATAGAAGGGTCTCTTAAACATAACATAAGGCTCACTCCACTCAAAATAGGATAATTTCAATTTATTGTACAGTACCCAAGATACCATTTTTTAGCTATCAGATTGACAAAGATCATAAAATTTGATAACAGTGTTAATGAGGAAAGGAAGAATTGAGCAATATCTGTCAAAACTACTTTTGCCCACACCCTTTGAGTACTTCTAGGAATAGATATAATACACACACAGTTACTCCTTGGAGCATAGTGTCCTTCACTAGAGCACTGAATAAATAAATTCCTGTGTATAAAATGTATGAGCTACAAAAACAGTCCTGAGGAAGCTCCTTTTGTACTCATATGTAATGATTTTCAAAATACCAGTGCATAACTGTATGTACACTACTATTTGCTTTATGTGTGTAAAATACCTCCAAAAGGGACATTTAACTGATTACACTGATTGCCTCTAGGGAGGGAAACTAAGCAGCCAGAGGAAAGATGGGAAGACTTTTCACTGTTTATGTCATTTGAATCAGTTAATGAATTATCTTTTCAAAAGTATAAG
The DNA here is from genome assembly GCF_004126475.2 of Phyllostomus discolor. NCBI lineage: Eukaryota > Metazoa > Chordata > Mammalia > Chiroptera > Phyllostomidae > Phyllostomus > Phyllostomus discolor. The sequence continues at coordinate 18,679,735 of NC_040907.2, read as the reverse complement.
AAATAAATACAAACAAAACCCAAGAACCTCTTGTGGTTCTAGGGAAAGTGGGTTAGTGAGAAAGGAACCAATATTAAGCTCCTAATGTTCAGTCCAGATACGGTTCCAAGCCCTTCCAACTACACCACCCCACTTACCCTGATATTCCATTGAAATGGGATGTTATTCTAATTTTGCAAGTTAAAAAGTAGGTTAAATTGGTCATGTAACTTAGTCAATGTCAAGACTAATCTCGCTCCAAAGGTCCAGGCTTCTCCATTTTCCAAACTGCTTCTATTTAAGCAAAGTGTCCTATTTAAAAATAATAATACTGGTATTATTTATTGGGCACTTGAGATGTGCTGGGAACAGTACAAAGAGCTTTGCGTAACCATTCTCAAGACAACTATGGAAGGTTGGAATTTCTAGCCCCCTTTCACAGAGAAGACAAACGAGGCGCAGAGAGGTGGCGCGTAAAGAGCCCAAGGTCACAGATACAAGACGATTACAAGCCAGGTTTAATTCCAAAGCTCCTATTCTAAAGTAGAAACCACTCCCGCCCGACCCAAATGATAAAAGCGGAACGCAGGCTGGGCGGGAGAGTTAAGTCGGCGGGAGGAGCACGGGCACTTCCGCCCGAAGGGGCAAAGCCAGCGGCTGCGGAAGGCGGCGTGTGTCCCGCAAAGGCGAGCTCGCGAGAAGATGTGTCGGGCTGGAAGGGGCCAAGGGCCTCCGCACCGCCTCTGCCGCCTGTCAATCACATGGCCCCGCCCCAAGCCGCGCACCCCTGGCAGGCTCCGCCCCCACCCCTGGCTGGGCGGGAAGCGAACGCGCGTTCCCTCCCGTTACCGCCCGCCTGCGGGGAGGGCGGGGGAGGCGGGAGGCGCGCGCTCGAGAACTGCGTGCTCGCGTACGTCGCCGGGGTTCGGCTGCGTCGGTCTTGCCGTCCGCCCGTTGCCGCCGTCGCTGCCGCCGCCGTCGCCGCGCTCTCGCTTCGCCGGCCGCCGCCTAAGGGGGTTGGGGCTGGGCCAAGCTACCGCCGCTGTTGCCGGGATGCCGCGGGTGTACATTGGCCGCCTGAGCTACCAGGCCCGGGAGCGCGATGTGGAGCGCTTCTTTAAGGGCTACGGGAAGATTCTGGAGGTGGATCTGAAGAACGGGTGAGGAGGGCGCAAAAAGGGCCGCCTGGCTGGGGACAGGGCCCCGGCGGTGGCGGGGATGCCGCGGGGACGGGAGAGGGACGCCTGCCGGGCTCGGAGCTGCTATCGGCCTGCTCCGGTTCCGCCATAGTCGCGGCGCTTCGGGGGCACGAGTAGGCCCGGGTTCCCACTGCGCCTGCGCGGGTGGGGGTGGTGGAGGGAAATGGGAGCAATGGTGAGGCTCGGAGTGGGACCGGGAGAAGGAAAACCCGAGTGGGATTGGGGCTCCAGGCAGAAGCGCACAGCTTCAGGGCGCGGAAGAGGCCTGGTTTTTCTCCGGCTAGGCACTGGGGCTGGGGACCGGCTTTTTTTCCGGCTAGAGACCAACCTTTCCCGCTGTACGGGCCGCTGGAAATAGACAGGATTTCCTGCTTCCCTTTCACCTCTTCCCCGGTGTAATGGACCAGACGGTCACAACGCATCTTTCCTGGAGATAGCAGCTCTGGAGAGAAGCCCTGTTTAGACTTGCCATGTGCCACACTTTGTTGAGGCGGGAGACTCCGGTTTGAGTAGTCTAGTGACAGTTTCGAAAGTATCGTCTTGCCATGCTGAAAGACTTCACCGTTCCCTCTACGAGGGTAAAGTCTTAACTCGTTATCTTTAAGACTCAGTACAGAGTTTCCAGGCTGTGGTTTCCGTTCTCCAGCTTGCCAAAAAAATTGTTTTGTCGTTGTAGAATTTGGTGGAGAATTGTGGCCACCCTGGCTAGTACGCGCGTCAACTAGCTACTGTAGGCGTAGACACACAGCGCGAAATTGCTTACTGCCTCCTTGGGTGTATGTGGTCTGTTACTTGTGTTCCTAATCTACTGTGGCAGAGCAGGGCCCGTGGGAGCTACATGTTTCAGGGAAAACCGATGGGGAGTCAGGTCGGGAAAAGACATTCAACAAGGAAAACTGTCAGAATCAGGAAAGTTTAGGTAGGATTTCAAAGACACGGACATAAAAATTAAAAGGAGTTAGGGGCAACATTTTAGGGTACTGAACCTTGGCTTTTTTTTTTAAAGACCTGCCTTGCAAAGGGTCTAACATTGCTACAGTTTGCGCCCCAGCATAACATTAGCAACTAACACTTGAGTAGTTAGGGAATATACCTAAATGTGAGTTGCATGTTTGAGGAAAAATTGGTAACTACCATATACTCAGAATGTTGACTGGGTTTTAAAAAGTCAAACCGATCTAGAAAAATCACTCAGGAAAATGTCCTCAATAAATTGTTTTTTATGAATACTGATTTCGTTTAGAGTAAAAGACTTAGGAAAATATTTTGTTCAATAGAGCTTTCTGTTCTTAAGGGGTTTTTTGTTATTGTAATATATAGAGATGTGAGAGAACAAGTTAAAATTCCCAGTTTCCTTCAAAACCCAAAGAAGTTGACAGAATAACTAAATTTTACGGGGAAAGCATGAGTTTTGAAGCTAGACAGACCTGGGTTAAATCTTAGCTTCACCACTTAGTATCTGTGGGCAAGTTACTTCTCAATTCTAAGTTCCTCACCCAGGAGAATTAGAGATAATAATTGTGAAGCATTTGGCTCATAGTTGTAAATGGTGGCTGTAATTACAGAGATTTGATCGTGGTGTTGACGAGACATCTTAGCTTGTGTTTTGTAACATAAAGCACATTTGGTGAGGCCTATTTTCTAAGGCTGCTCAAGTGACAGTGAGCAGGAAATGATGTTGATATTTAATGGGAAAACTGGTTAATTGAACAAAAATGTTGATAACCAACCAACAGGGTGTCTGCAAAGTGAATTGAGAAGGAGACAAAAGAATTCTGTTCTTGAACACATTAAGTGTTTATGGTTATAAAATGTATACTTCGAGTTAAATGCTTGTTCTCATTTTAAACTCAAACAAGTAAAACTTGGAATGGATTGTTTGAAAAGGATTTTAAAGAATGGATTGCCTAAGGCTTCAAAGGAAGAAAGAGGAATGCCTGGGAATAGCACATGCTGTCACAGGTAATGAGGGGTTAGTCCAATAAGGAATAATTTTGAGAAGTAATAAACAATCTAGTTTGGATTGACTCTCATTAAGGATCTAGAAATTTAACAACATAAACCAAAAACAACTATAAAATTTTATACTAAAAAATCAAAATCATAAATTAAGAATTCAGAGGCCTTAGAGAGAAAAATTGAGCAACCCTAGAAATGCTGGGATGAGAGAAAGGACGGGTTCCTCCGGGACCCTCAATGTCTAGGTCTCGTTTGAGGAACTGTTGGATCTTACAGTTCTGTTGCTGGACCGTGGCGTGCATGAGATCTGCGATTGAGAAGAGAAATAGGACGTTATTTCAGGGATTTGAAGACAGGTGTGACAGTCACCAAGCAGGCACACCTCCTGGAGTCATTACAGAGGAAAATGAGCCAAGAATCAATGATATAGATGTATTTTAAGTAAGAATTGCCTGGGCAAGATGGCAGGAGTGCCAAGGAGTCTGAAAGGAAGGAGCAGGTCCAAAAGGAAAAGGTGGCATAACACAGCAGCCTGTGTAAGCTCGTGGTTCTAGAAACAAAGGAGGATGGGAGGTCTCCCTGAGCAGTATTTTTGAACATACCTGGATTGTGATTAATAGTAATTGAAACTCAAAAGCAGATGTTGGGTGGTTAGGGCATTTAAGAATTGCTGAAGAGTCCAAGTTTGTAGAAGGGAGATCTGATCAGTAGACAGGCATGTTACCGTATTTTGCACATACAGTGCGCTCCTGTGAATAATGCGCACTCATGGTGTTTGTGCACATTACACACAGGATTATTATACCCGTGGTATGTAATCACATACCTATGTATAATGTACATCCTTATTTTTCCCTCAATTCGGGCAAAAAGGTGTGTATTATACTTGGATGGTTGTGGATAAAGTTCAGAATTAATTGCATAGGCATAAAGTACTGCTGTAGTAGAAAGTTGATCAAATGAAGCAGGTGAGCTCTCTAAATGAGACTTGAGTGTCAAGGAGAAGCTTTTATGGGCCCTCTTGGGATTTGGAGAAGATGGGTGTGTGTAGTAGTTCATTGTACCAGGCAACCGTAGTGTAGAGTGCCTTTGTTTTGGGAGAGGTAGGACCACAAACTTGATACAGCTCTCCCAGGCAAATCCCCTTAGGTGGAACCTGCTGCACTAACTCCAGCAAGAGTCGGGGGGGGGGGGGGGGGGGGGGGGGGGGGGGGGGGGGGGTCAAGGAAGCAACAGTATTAGCACGTGGTAACCTTTGCTGCCTCTGACTATTTGTGAATCCTGTGGGCTTTCTTTTTTATTAATAAAACCACTTTACATGTAAAGTGTAGAAGGTTTTTGATACAGTAGTTTCTCTTGTCACAAAATTTTGTGGTTTTAGTCAAAGACCTTTGTATCTTAATTTTTCCATATTTTAGTTAATGAATTAAACATCGCATCCTGAGATTATTCTACTTGCCTAGTAGCTGGACAGGTAAACCCCTCCCCACCAAATCATTGAGGTGGTAGGTTTCTGTTTTGTTGTTTTTGTTGTTTGTTTTAGTTTGTTAAAGGCATGAATTAAAACTTTCAAGGGAAGCTTGACTATAAATTTTAGAATCTGTGTTTCATATTGCAGTGAAATAGTTAATAGCCAGAATTTTTAGGGGATATCCTGGTCTGTATAATTGGATTTTTATGGTACCTAAGTATTACCAGGAAGTTTCGTTCTCACCCTCGTTAAACATTTTTTCAGGTAGCCCTAGCCAGGTGGCTCAGTTGGTTGAAGCACTGTCCCCTACACCAAAAGGTTACAGGTTGGATTCCTGGTCAAAAGGCTGGGATGTGGGAACCATCCCTGGTCAGGCGAGGCGGGCACATTCAGGAGGCCGCTGATTGATGACCTCTCACGGGGTGGGGGCAGGGGGGTGTCTCTCCCTCCTCCCTCCCAGTGTCCCTCCTTCCCTTTCTCTATTAAAATAAATAAACATATCCTCAGTGGATGAGGATTTTAAAAAATTCCTTCAAGTAGAAGGTATCTTATTTAAGTGTATTAAGACTCCTTAATGAGTGGAGACCTTGTTGTATTTGTTTCTGATCTGGGGCATTGTTAGGCCTCGGATACTAAGATGAGTCTCCACCGACCCCAGAACCTACGCAGGGATTTTACCTTTCAACTGCATTGACGAGAGCTTGTTTTTCCCTATTTTTTCTTTTAAAGGGGCAGTAAGGGAGATACATTAGTTTAATGTTCCATGTTAGGTTTTTCATTAATTGAACCTTTTTTCTTTCTTAATTATGTGGAAGATCGCCTTCGCCCATTACCAAAGAGCAAATAAATGTTTTATAATTTTCTGTGGTAACGCTACAATAAATGGGTGACAGGAATGACAAAAGAAAAACACTCTCCCTTTAAGGACCCCTTTTTGTTACTTTTTTGTTCTTGGGCAGTTGTGTTCTCAAAAATGGTGTCATATTTGAACCCACACAGGCCCAGGCTTTGGAGCTGTGTTAAGTAAGGCATTTGTTCTGGATTAATTTTATGATTATCTAAGAAGAGATTAAAACAAAGCTTTCTTTAAAGGAGTGTTTATACATAGTTAACTAATATTTCAAAATAGCATGTTTGTTTCTAATTATAAAATTTTTACATGTTTATTGTAAATTTTTTTAATAGGTAAAAATAAATTATCCAAAGATGACACTCTGCATTTTCACACTTTTTAGAGAAAAGGGAAGGAAGAGAAAAAGAGAAGGCGAGAAACATCAATTGGTTGCCTTTCGCACACCCCCAATTGGGGACCCGGCCCACAATCCAGGCCTGTGCCCTGACTGGGAATCGAACCAGTGACCCTTCAGTTTGAAGGCCAGTGTTCAGTCCACTGAGCCACACCAGCTAGGGCTACATTTTTGACACTTTTACCTTCTCTCACACACTGTCTTCTTATTCCTCCTCCTCCCTTGTTTTAACATATTCAGGGTCATGCTATAATTATAATCCTATTTTGTGGCCTTTCTTTTTCTGACAGCCTGATGGTCCTTTCCCTTGGTCATTAAGTGTTCTCTTACAACCTGGTTATTAATGGCTACATAGTATTTCCGCATATAAATGCTATTTAATACACATAATTAAACCCATGTTGTAAGACATTTAAGGTGCCTTGTTGGTTTTTCACTGTTTCATGCATCTAAAGCACTGCTGTGGGTATCCTTTAGTAAATCTTGTACACGTGCTAGTTGTTACCTCAGGGCAACTTCCTACCAGTGGAACTCTGGAGTCAGTGTATACTGTTCACACTTTTAAGGCTTTTGTTACCCATTGATTTCCATTGCTCTGAACAAATAGTGTTTATGTTTTCACTTGCCATGTATAAGAGTTCCTATTTTCCTGAGCTCTCAACTATCCATTGTTACGATTTTTAATACGATTTTTAATACGATTTTTAAATTAGAATATTTAAAAATTGTGTATGAGGAAGTTATCTTGATGCCTTTAATGCTCATCCATTTAGTCCCATTTAGCCTGCCAACTATAACAAATTCAAGAACTACTTTATTTTTTAAGATTTTATTTATTTATTTTTAGAGGGAAGGAAGGGAGAAAGAAAGGGAGAGAAACATCAATGTGCAGTTGCTGGGGGTCATGGCCTGCAACCCAGGCATGTACCCTGGCTGGGAATTGAACCTGCGACACTTTGGTTCGCAGCCTGCGCTCAATCCACTGAGCTACGCCAGCCAGGAAATTCAAGGACTTTTAAAAACAACAACAACCAAAAACCAAAACAAAAAAAAACCTTCAGGCTGATTGGGGGGGCAGGGTAGGAGGAAAAGGCTCGTGGAGATCGTTCAGACAGCACCAAAAGCACAAAGTGAAAAAGAAGTGTCATTGAGAATACTTTTTCAATAGGCATGGTCTTAGGTGCCATTTTAGGTCCCACTTTTTCTACTTAATTTATCTTGTGTATTTTTTTCCTATTACATTAAAATCTTTCTCATTCACATCATTTTAATGGCTGCATAAAACCCGTTGTATGGCTGTATCATGCTTTACCCAACCGTTCCTCCTAGGTTGTCTCTCATTTCTTGCTGTTAAAAATAACCCTGTGGTGGACATGAGGTGCATACAACTTTGTTCGCATTTTTATCACTCCTGAGGACAGATTCCGGGAAACAAAATTCATATGTCACGGCAGGAATAAACATTTGCAAAGCCATCAATACATACAGCCCAATAACTTTCCCTCCCAGCAGCCTTGCCAGCACTGAGTGTCCATGTTTAAAATCTTTGCAAGTTTAACAAGTGAAATGGTCTTGTGTGTTTTAACCAAGAATTTTTTCTTAAGCAAATAAGACATACTGAGAAGCAGGACTGTGGATTACATAGCAGTCTGTTTTATTAACAGCATGACCGATACAAATGGGACTGAGTTTTTGTACTGAAGTCTTGTTGAAGTCAACCTACCTCCAAAAAAGTTTATTCATAAGTGTGTTACTTTATTTTTCCCAAGACATGGGTAATTTTTTAATTTGTCATTTTGGTAAATCAGTGCCAGGAGACGAATGCCGCACAGGGATTCCGACCAAAGGTTACTGGCGTTGACTACCCTGGCTCAGCCCTTCCACTCCTCGGTCCCGGTCCCTGCAGTGGGTGATCTGGGTGAACATTCTCTTTTTCAGCCAAGTCATTTTAAACCCCTGTTCCTCGGTTACTGTCTAGCCCCTCCCTGCTTCCTCATTGAGGTAGCATGTGAATGAAAGAGCCATGTGAAGAATTTTCCTCTTCTCAAAAGATGGGTACAGGATGTGGACTAGACAGAATGTGCTTTGGGTTATTAGTACATCTGGGCGCTTCCAGGTGACCTAAGGAGAACATTGTGCTTTGAGCTCCTGGAAAGAAAGGTGCTCCAGGCACCCGACAGAGTACTTACTATTGGGGGTGGTATTCAGAAATTTGTGAGCTAACGCTGCGATTGTCAAACTAGAATATATTAACTGTTCATTTGAATGACTTATTTTTTACCTGAGTATATCAAAACACTGTACAAACAAGTGTTGTCTCTAGTTTGTGCTGATGGGGAAACTGAGGCATGAGGAGATTAATGGATTGGACCAAGGCTACAAAATGAGTTGTTGACCTCTGGAAGCGGAAGCTCTTTCCTATTCTGGAAAGAAGCTCTGCATCTGCAGCAGACAGATGCAGTGTGACAGTGTCGGTCAAAGCTGCGCGCATGCCGTCTCTTTCCAGATGGTTCTGTCCTGTCCTTCTGGGACTTGTCTCCAAGGGTGAGAAGGTGGTTCAGGTTCCACAGCTTGTTCAGTCTTTAGTTTCTTGGCAGAAGCTTCCAACAGGCTGGCAAGTTAGCTGCCAAAAAGTATGACAGGTGGTACTTTTTATGACATCAGCCCCGGACAGACTGGTAGTGATTCTTCACCCCGGGCTGCTCTTTGAAGAGCTGTGAGGTAGGCTTTGTGCAGTAAGTGCGGCAAATGACCTCTGCCCTGTTAGCTACGGGTCAGACTGCTCTGAATTTGCGTGCCTGTGTTTTGAGGAAATGCCCTACATGACCTTTTCTTTGTATTGAGATGAAAGTTTGAGGTATCTGAACTGCAAATGATACCTGAGGAAGCACTTTAAGGGTAGTTGTAATCCCTCCGTGGGGTCCCCCAACCATGTCTTTAGCCCTGGGAGCCAAACAGGGCGGGCAGGGGTCTTCCTAGACAGAGACTTTTGAGACCTAGAGGTGGGTGGGGGACTGAAAGGAGGGAGGTTTGGAATGAAAGTCAAGCAGGAGGCTTGGGGAGTCAGGAACCACAGACCGGGAGCACTGACTTTGAGAAAAGTTATTTCATATGGGTGAAATAAGGCTATCAGTTCATTAATTTTAAAGAATTTCATTAAAATATTACATGGCCAGTTTCAGGGGAAGGGCATCCCCAGGAAATAGCATAGGGAGTGTCATCTTTAACCAAAAGTAAAATAAAAATGAGAAAGGAACTGGCTGCAGCCCAGGGACTGTGGGACAGTTACGAAGGACAGGAGAATGGCCAAGATGGTCCCAGAGGCGTGACCTGTAGGAGGCTGTAACAGCTGTCATCCCCCTTATGATGTCTTTTTAGAAGCAGGCACTGGTCTTCTTCGCAGTTTTGGTGTTGGAATCAGGTAGTGCTGTCTGCTGAATGTAAACCTTTATTAATTAGCTACGTGACTTTCATCTTTTGAATTTTTAAAAAATTGTTTGTAATTGTGATTGAGTCTTCATGAAATTTAGTGGGTCATCAGGGAATAGTTGACCCCCTTTTCTTGTGACACCTTCTCATTTCATTTACCCTTACTGTTGACATGTCTGAAAACTGAATAGACACAGGTGTGATTGTGTTGGCCCCCCGCTTAAGGAAAGTAGCCGTGTTGACTTAAAAATGTCAATAATAACATTTAGTTATGACAGGAAGTTCTGGTTGTGGTCATTTGATCTACAAACTGTTTGCAGGTCTGTTGCTTTCTGAAGGTAGTCTCATTTTGTAGGGTAGAAATATGACTGCAACCTAGTAAAAACTGAAGTAGCATAGAATAAAACTAAATTTGAATGTGATTCATATTTCTCTCTACCTCCTAATTTGGAGGAACTATGTTTTATCCCTTAGTTTTTAGGTTAATGATTGTTTCTGTTCTGTTTTCCTCTGGTATGTGAATATTCCTGTAGAGGAGATGGGCTGGTGTTTTCTTTATGGTTTGTCACCTTTCTCTGTTTTCCTAGACTGGTTTTTAAATTTGTGTAAGTTTGGTTCTAATACCCTAGAGAATAATTGTTCACAACTTAGTAGTTACAATACATTGAATGGTATTTCTTGCCATCCAGTTTTTCTTATAAGATGCTAATATTCATGTGGGTATTTGTAACCCACAACACAGTTTGATGAAAGTGATTTTCTGTGTTCCTGGAGGTTGTGTTTCTTAAATCGAGTTTGCCCTGTGGAACATTGTGGTGGAGTGCTGGTTTTCGGTTAGAACCAGGGTTTGGAGAGTCCCAGGTGCTGGGTTTCCTTGGCAAATTGCTTAACTGCTCTAAGTCTTAGTGTCTTCATCTTTGAGCTTGCAGTAAGTGTCAGTTGTGAGAGTTACTACAAAGGAATTTGAAGGAGGGAAGAGTCCTGGCAGGCAGTAGTAGTCATGTTCACCATAGTTCGACATTAAATCGGATCTTAAATGCTTATCTGCAAAGTACTTTCCTGGTTGCTGTAATTCTCATACAGTTGGAGGGCTGTAAACCTTACAGCATTCTTTGATTTCTGGCCCATTTTCCCCATTATTCATGCTTATATATTTTTTTTGATCCCAGTCATTCCTTACAAAACTGACTAAATGCATTTTAAAATACATAATACTGTCAGAGCCCACTCACATCCACCCCCTCTAGGCCCAACTCTGTCGTCTCTATGCTAGTCTAATTTGTGCTGAGTTGAAAACCAAAGACAGATTCTGGGGGTTGATATGGGACCTCCAGAATGGGATTTGCACAGAATAATCTTATTTTTCCTCTATTCTTCTAGTCTGTTATGTTCTGAACCCACACATGTTTTCGGAAGGACCAGATGGCTGACACTGGCTAATGGGAACCAAAAGACGAGTGAAAGTAACGTGATTGTTACATACCTAACCCAGGCTTTGCGGTGCTTCACCCAGCCCGAGAAAAATTTGTTTTTCCCTCTGGAGACAACCCCACTGTGTCAGAAAACTTGCATACCACCTGGCTGACCTGAGGTCAGGCTATCACGTCAAGCAGCAGCGCTTGTTGAATGGAGAGGATTACACTCAGGACGGGGAGAGAAGCATCGGCCTCTACAAAGGCGGTGTAACCTTGTGGTTAAGAGCTTGGATTTTCGAGTCTGTTGGATCTGGGGTCAAATTTACCTATATCACTTATGAGCTCCTTGATAATAAGCAAGTTGCATAGCCTCTCCAAGCCTTGATCTTCTCATTTGTAAAATGGGGGTGATGATAATAGTAGGACTAATAGTATGCTCTGCACCTTTGATATGGGGCATGAGTGAAACATGGACAGTTACTTACTGTGTGCCAAGCACTAAAGATTAACTTTGGTTGTTATTATTAAAGAGCTCATAACCAAATGAGAGGAGAAGCACAAAGAAAAAAGAACAAGGCTTGAAACGACACAACCTTATGTTAAACATAAAAATGGATAGAAGTTTTGAAGCTTTGAAGAAAGTGCTGTGAATGATCAGAGTCAGGCAGGTTTCTGAGACTCATACAAGGTGTATGGAAGAAGGTTGGTGTCATTCACCTTGCATAAGCAAGGTGTTCCAGGTCTAGAGGGTGACACAAACAGAGACATTTAGGAGTCATTATAGACCTCTGAGCGAAAGAATGATAAAGTAGCTGGCTTTCCCTGCTATGTGTAAAGAGACAAATTGACTAAGTAAAAATAGCCTCTCCTAGAATTAAGTAAGTTGATCAGACAGGAAGAGACAGCCCTGAGGGCCCAGCAGAATGAGCAAATTGTGAACTAGGCAATAGGCTGAATGGCCAGCCAGAAAGGAGTAGACAGAGGTGATCGCAAGGTTGTTGGGAGTGAATCAGATGGCCAGGGATCCAGAAGAGAGAAGTCATGAGGTAGGTTTTCTTCTTTGAAGGTGGGGAAAGATCAAGTGCAGACTGAGCTGTGGCCAGCGTTTGCAGACCAGGAATCCACACTAGCTCTAATCAGAGAGCTCTTGGTGTTCAGGAACTGCCGGTTTGCCGACGTGAAAAGAGCCCCAGACTGGGTATTGGTGAGTCCTGAAGTCGCACCCCAGCTCTGCCACTCAGTGAGCACGGGTAAGTCATCCACCTTCTCCGGGTGGCCTTGATGGCCCTTCCTTCTCTGAGGCCAAAGAAAGGAAATCCAGAATGCCCAGAGCAGCCTCCTTCCTGTCTCGAGGTAGAAAAGGGTCTCAGGAACCTACTTCGTGTAGTAGGAGCTTCTAGTTGTGGGTTATAAACAACCCTCTGTAACCGGGAAGGTCAAATTGCGACCGTAGTCAGTGACCCAAACAAGCGACTGTGACACTGGTTACTTCTGCCCTGAGGGCTGGACCACTGCACACCTGGAATGTAGCAGACCTCTGGAACCAGGGGCAGTCACAGTGCTCACTCGCAAGCTGCTCCCCGAGTTGGCCTCACCTGAGCACTAGAGTTGGTTGCAGAGTATCTTTCTGCAGTTTTCCAAGCTCTTTGTGCAGACAGCAAGAATTGCTGTGTTGTTGTTGTTTTAATTACTCTCCTATCAATGTGTCCTAACTTTTTTTGCCTCATAAACACCACGTTGGCTGAAGTACAGGTCCAACACTGAGTGCTTTGAAAGAAAGCTATTTGATTCCTGTTCACTAAATGCCATTTCTTTCAGGGTAGTAGATGTAAGGGCTCTGCCCTTAAAGTACAGTGCTGTTGACCGACCCTAGTTTGAGGGTTCAAGCCGACCCATGGGTTAACTTCAACAGATGAAAATTTTTCCTTGGCTACAGCAACAGCCCTAATCCTGACCAGCCATGGAGAGGTTCGGTTCTTACAAGGAAATGAGTGAATGTGGGAATGGCTCACCACATTGGGAAAACAAAACTCACATCCTGCTGATGGTTGGCTGAGGACTGTCATGTCCACATACAAAGAAAAGCATGTGGCACAGTTGTAGGACAAAGGTGAGCAGAGACCCACTATGGAAAGGGGCACATTTTTGTCATAGAGAGAACATCCAAGGCATGCCCCTCGGTGAGCAGTGTTGGTGGGTGGCCGCAGGCACACGTGTGGCGGCTTGCTTTTCCTGGCTCCCCACGTCCACTCCCTGTCCGTTAGCTCGTGCCCAGCACCGCCTCAGCCAGTCCCTGCCCAGCGAGCCACCGATCAGTGCATCTCCAAGGCAAGCCATGCTCATCGTGTTTCAGACAGGACTTTTCTCCAGTCTCCCTGCTCAGAGATTACGTTGGGAAGACGGTGGTGGCCCTAAGTTATTCCAAAAGGGGTGCGATGAACTCGACATCACCTTCAGTGGGACACAGTGGGTGGAATTTGGAACCACTGGTATAGGTTACTAGTATCAGGGGAAGTCTGTAGCAACAACACAGGCTCAGATGATCATTCTTTGGGGAATTCTTCTAAAATTGAAGTCTCGGAGTACTTCGGTTTGAGAAACATGCCATTCCAATTCGAGCGTTCCGGTGTTCGGACTGGGAGCCTGAGCCGCGCATTCGGTGTTGAGTGAGGAAGGGCATAGCATTGCCAGTGGTGGGAGAATGGACTGAAGCTTAGGACAGCCCACGCCGTTCAGTGTGGCTTTGTTTGCGCTGCCCAGCTGCCTGGCCACACTTGGTCAGAATCGTGGTGCCCACTTTTTTTAGGGAGAAACTAACAAACTCCCACCCCGTCATTTTTTTGACTTCATTTGTCAGAGTAAAACATGACCCCAAGAAAAGGAGTTTGGGAAAAGCCAATAGAAGAGAAATGTCGAAGAAGGGAGATTTTCTTTTAATTGATAACTAGCATTCGTTTCATAATTAGGCCATGCTATTTGTTCTTTCACACGGGCATGGGGAGCAAGGCTGAGAGACGTGACCTCTGGGAGTCTAGAAGGAGGAGGAGCATTGCAGGGCTTGTGTTTGTTTTTATTTTTAGCAATCTCTGCCAGAGAGGGATTTTTAAATTTGTCTTAAATTCAGTTTCCAGAATTCCTTCATCTTCTTTATTTTCATACTGGAATTATGGGAAGATGGTCTTTATTTTTAATAGAATAAGAGAAAGAGTGTCTGCAGCTAGAACTAAGAAGTGTATCATCTGTCGGGCTGTGCTCTTTCTTGAGAGGCTCACTCTCGGGTCACACCAGGGACACGTGTGCATGTGTGTGTTTAATATCACTCCTTCTGACAAAGGAATCAAAAGGAGAGACATTAGTTATCAGAAAGCTCTTTTCAGAGGCACCAAAATTTCACAGACAGTTAAAATGTTTAAATAGAACTGAATGGGACCCATACAGTAGTTTTAAAGGTATTCCAGATGATAAGGATTAAATCTATCCCCGACTGTCTGCCACTCTTGTGCACACCTGTGGTGCCACCACGTTAGTTTAAGGTCCCCCCTTGTTAAGCCAGAGGAGGACTCTTATTTGTCATCCTTCTGATGTTAGAAAAAAACCTAGATGTGTGTAGTGTAGCTCCCTCATTTCATAGACTAGACCCAGAGAAATAAAATTATTTACACGTGCTTTTCAGAGTTGGTCTATAGCTGAGCGAGGGCTAGATCCCACACCAGTTCTTGTTCCTCCGGTCTCACTAGTTACAGTAATGCCTCAGTTTCCTCATCTGTAAAGCAGGGATAACAGTGCCTGATTCTTGAGTATTGTGATTATTAAATAAGATAACATTGCCTTGTATATGGAAATTAATAAATGTTAAGTAACATTTTGTTATGTAGTCTCTGCCTTATTTGGGGAACCCTTTCGCTCTATCGAATGGAACAAGTCATTCTTTGAGTAAAGCAGATCGAAGTAAAACAGGGATGTGGCGGAAGCAAGCTCACTGACCTGGTTTTTACTTTGCTCTTAGAACAGGCAGGCATCTCTGTCGAGTGTGGTTTGTGGTTGTAGGAGGATAGTTGGTTTAATCTTCCAAACCCACCCAGCATGTCAGTGGCAGAGAGAAGTGACAGGTGCCTGATTTACCCTTGGACTGGACTTTGACATTAAAATGTTGCAAATAGTATTTGTGGCTTTTCACAGAGTAGTGGCCAAAATTTTCCTGTGAAATAAATTGGATCTCAAGTCAGCTATTTTAATAAGTGACTTGGATAGCCCCCCCCCCCCCCCAAAATATGGCTCCTAAGTGACCCACCCATTGGGACTTTTTAGTAGGGGATGTTAAAGAGGTTCTGTAGGGGCCATTGTTTTCTAGTAACCCAGATGAATCCCTACAACTCAGGGAAGAATCTTATTGGCAAGGCATGCCTTCCTTCAGCCTCAGTGAGAGAGAGGTCTGACCGAGCCTTAATTTTTGTTTTCGGACCACTGTGCCTCCACTTAACTGACCGTCCTTTCTTTCCCTCGGAGGTCAGAGTAGGTTCTGCGTGTGAACCTGGGGGCAGATCCAGCGCGCACAGGGTGGTCTTTGAGCCTGGGAGAGCGCGCTGCCTCGTAGGTCTAACACGCGCTTCGCTCTTTAACGACAGCTGGACTTTTTACTCCAGATGACTTGCAGAGCTTAGGGTCTTGCATTCTCTGACCACACCCCAGCCCAAGTAGTTACAAACCATCCTAATTCTGAAGGAAGACCATCTGCGTAGGTGATTTTCTGATTTAATCTTTAGGAGTCACTGTTCCTTCCGACGTCACACTAGATGACTTGGGGGTCGCCGAGTGGTGCCGCACCCCTGTTGAGTGTGTGCTCTCGTCCCTCTCTGCTTGGCATCCGCTCGCTCTCACACGGAGCCAAGAGCAGTGATGCTGTGGGCTGAGCAGACCTGTGGCCAGTTTTGACAACTGAATTCAGGTTCTTGGGAGGGGGGAGTGGGTACTTGATTGTGAGCTATTTAGAAATAAACCGAAGTAGAGAGTGGTTAGCTTTGATTTTTTCTATTTGCTTTTCAAATTTTTTTCTCTAAAAATGATATGATGGCTTTCCTCATGACCCACCCTACTTTGGAAAGGAAAAAGCAGTGGCAATATATTTTATCTGTTAAAGATTTTTAGTGACTAAAGCACTTTTAACATAGAAAGTCAATGATTTGGAGAGGCTTTACTTGCTCTGTCAAATATGACATCATATTCAAAATCACTTACTAAGCTGCTCAGCAATTCTAGCCCATGGAATTAATGAAACCATGTTCTAAAGACTTTATAGCCCATAAAGGGAGCCAGGTGCCTTCTGGATAATGTTACTGCAAAACATTTCCCATTAAACAGCTGGGTGTGCCTGTATTACATTTTTTTAAGGGAGTTGAGATTGAGTGACTCTTAACATTTGAATGCCATTATAGACATTTCATCTTAAAGAACCCTCTGAAATTGTTAGCTGTGCATTGTCACCTAGAGAGACTCTTACTGGAGAGGAACTCTTTAGTGAAGAAAGAATCCTGCAAGACCGAGTTCTCTCGCTTAACGTGTTGTGAGTATTATGTGCTGACGAAGCTGGAAGCATTCTGGTCAGGCTGAATGGACTTGTGGCAAGGCTTGTAACCTGTTTTTAGTTCCAGTATGTTTAAACGCAGAGAAACACTAAGTTTGCTGGTGTGCACAGCCTTGTTAGAATTTAAAAAACATTGCTGGTAACTTTCCTTGTGATCAGATACGATCATTAAGATGGTGTTGCTTTTCAGATAGGAGTGGGCGCAAAGTTAGACCTGCCAGGGTGTGACAAACCAAACTAAAAGTTTAGTGATAACATAGTTTATAGGGCATTTGTTTAACCTTGCTTACAAATATTTTATAATTTCTATGCTTTCATTTTATAAGTTGTACTCTGTAGCAGGCATTAATAGAAGTTTGGAGGGAGTTTGTTTTCTTTCGGGTGTGTGTTAAACCCCAAACCTCTTTGCTGGGAAATTCCCAGCAATAGTTTGTATAGGAGTTTGCACAATCGTATGAAGGTTTTAGATAATTCCAGCCTAACTAAAACTTCATAGAAATGAACTTGTAATAACACAGGGAAGTGAATAGCTCTGAGTATTTTTCACTGATAATTTCTGGAACATTTACTCATTTGTGACTAATTTATTTAGGCAGAGGAACAGGAACTTTTTTAAAAAATTGTTTCACTGAGGAGATTAGAGACACTGAGATTATCTTTAACCTGTTATATTACTCCAAACACGACTTAACAGGTGAAGTGCAGGGCCTGAATGAGGTCTAATCAGTGAGTTCTGTGTGGCATTTTGACACCTAATACCAAGCCCCCCTGCAGAGGTCTTTGTAGTTGCCACCAACTACTTGGGGAACAAAAGAGGCGGTCTCCAGATTTAGCCAGTCTCCTTCTAGAAAGACAGGGGTCACCTTGAGAAGTCTCCCTGTCCCCTGGTAGTGCCTGTTGGCACCAAGCAAAGTGGTTTCAGTTGGAGGAGAAAGTCGATCCTTAGTTTGCAAACCCCACCTAACCTTTGCTCAGCATGAACCTCATTGTTTTCTCTTTAATGTAGTGAAGCTGGATGTCAAAAGGGTGCCAACCAGGCTTTCGTTTGTTCTCTTCTAGATATGGGTTTGTGGAGTTTGATGATCTGCGTGATGCAGATGATGCTGTTTATGAACTAAATGGCAAAGACCTTTGTGGTGAGCGAGTAATTGTTGAGCATGCCCGCGGCCCACGTCGAGACGGCAGTTACGGTTCTGGACGCAGTAAGCATTTAAAGGGCATTTGTATCAGTGACATGCCTTTGTTATTAAATGTTAATTTTTTAAGTAATTAAACTATTGTTACGCTGAAATGTAATGATATTTAAGCCATTTGTTTTTAAAATTATGTATCTTAAAATGTAAAATTGCAAATAAACCTCTTTGATAATGTTTAATTTTAATTAAATTAATGGCATAAATTTCTTGTTTTAATACTTTATAAATATGTTTAATGATGTATGTTTGTGTTGTTTTGTTTTTCTCTGTAATGCAATTGTTTAACATAGATTTAACAAAGACCTCAATGTTTTAATTAAAAGAATCCTTTGAGGCTAAGATGACTGCCTGTTCCATTTGCTGACCTTGGGTTACCTTTCCATGCGTGGCTCTTTGAACCATTGTGGCCCTTGGCTGACCAAAACAGGAAGCCATGTGACGACCGCAACCTTTCCCCATTAGACCTGGGTGGTGAGGATCCCAAGGGTTAGACACAGATGAGATTAAACTGAAATAGGTGCCTGAAAATCTTTTTTTTTCTCTCATATAAAATATTCACAAAAACTTTAATCACTGTGAGTAACACCAGTAACTGATTTAGTAATTTGGTTACTTATTTCTAAATTGTTAAATTGTTCATAGTTTTTAATTTATGCATGTTAACTTTAAATATAAATATTAATGAATATATATACTTACAACTTTGTAAATTGAATTAAATTTTCATGTTTGATTGCTTTTTTAAAAGAAAAATCTAGTTTGGATTTGAGGGTGGGGATAGAGTTAAAATATATGTGCAATTTGGGTTGGGGGTGAATGGTATATTTAAGGGGAATATGTGCTATATCCTTTTTGCCTTTTCCCCCACTGAAGTAATCTTATCTATTTGAACCTTCCAAAGGTGGTTATGGTTATAGAAGAAGTGGCCGAGATAAGTATGGCCCTCCCACCCGCACAGAATACAGACTTATTGTGGAAAATTTGTCAAGTCGGTGCAGCTGGCAAGACCTAAAGGTTTGGACCCTGTTAACCTTCTGGGATAAGGTTGGGCAAGAGTTGGCCCTGGCCGGGTAGGTCAGTTGGCTGGAGTGTTGTCCCAATGTGCCAAGGTTGCAGGTTTGATCCCTGGTCAGGACGCAGAAAAGAATCGACCAAAGCATGCATAAATAAGTGGGCCAACAGATCAGTGTGTCTGTCTCTCTCTCTGTCTCTCTCAAAGTAAATGGGTGGATGGCTGGGCAGAAAGTCGCAGTTGGGAAGGAGGAGTTTTTTATGCAGGCCTAGGCACGCGCAGAATGCAGCGGTATTCTGTGGTTGGAGCCTTCCCGAAGCATTTGGAGACTCTGTAAGTGAAGTTTCTGTCTGAGCACAGAAGACATCGGAATTTCACCGCTGCCGTAGGTTATGGGGCCGTCCCTCTAAGGCCAGTCGGTGTTGCGCAAGATTTTCCTCCACGGAGGACGTGAGCGAGAGCGGTTTTCAACCGTTTTCACCTCACGGCGCACGTAAACTAATAACTGAATTCTGTGGCACACCAAAAATATGTTTTTTGCCAATCTAACAAAAAAAAAATAGTATAATTTTGATTCATCACACCAGTTGGCTATTTTTGTGTTGGCTGTTGTCATTTTTTTTATTTGACAGTCCAAGGGAAAACAGGTCTGTGCCTCTGGCTAAATTGGTCAGGTATTCATGTTTTAGAATTCTTATGGCACACTGGTTGAAAATTGATGTTACAGAGAGATACCAGTGTAGGGTTTGTTTGTTTGTTTGTTTGTTTGTTTGTTTGTTTGTTTTTTAATTAAAGAAAAAGTTACAACCACCAGTGTTTCCTGCACCATTAGTTGTAAGGTGCAAGTTTACATCAGCTTCTAGTGTAGGCCCTCTTTGGTAAAAATGGTTATGTGACCCATGTTTTTTCATAAGGTTTATTTGATTTTCATGGAATATTTATCCTGAAAAAGTTTTTAAATTACTTTTTTAAAAAATTTTATTAATTTTTAGAGAGAGGGTAAGGGAGGGAGAGAAATGTCAATGTGTGGTTGCCTCTCACGCACCCCTTGCCAGGGACCTGGCCCACAACCCAGGCATGTGCCCCGACTGGGAATCAAACCAACAACCCTTTGGTCCGCAGGCTAGCGCTCCAGCCAATGAGCCACACCAGCTAAGGCTTTAGCCTGAAAAAGGAAGGGTTTTGTTTGTTTGTTGTTTCTAGAAAACTTGGTTATCTTTAGATAACAAAGATGAGATCCAGAAAAAGGTTAATTCACGCAGTCAGTCTTAGCAGAAGGGCTGGACGTGGGGCCTTCATTGCAGCGGGCCCCTGCGGGGGGCCTGCCAGCACGGCCACACGCACTGGAGGGGGGCCCAGTGTTCTGAGAGCTAAAGGCTGAACACTGCGGGTGGAAACTGGAAAAGCTTTCAACGTTTGGGTTAAAATGGGGCCTAACCAACGTCCTCATTCGGTTTTATATTCTGTACCTTTGGTAGTTTTGCTCTTAGGAAGAGAGAAGAATGAAGTCAATTTTCTAGTAAGTCAAGGCAGCCTTAAGAGCAGGCTTAATCCCAGGTCTGCCATTTATCAGTTACTCCACTTTAGCGCATCAGTTTCCTCTTGTGCTTCATAGTCCTCGCCATAAACTAGGACTAATAGTCACTTCTGCTCAAGGTTATGTGAGAATAGAAGGCATTTTTATATTTTAAAAAAAAAAAAGCCTATACTGTTCCTGGCACAGTAAATGTTAGCTGTTAGTCAAGGAAATGCAAAAATAAAACAGATTCAGGGGATATTGTTACTTTTTAAAATCTGTAAATTCATAACACCCCGTGGTGATGGCACTGAGATGAGATGGATACAGCAGTGCACCTCTGGTGTCGTTGAGGGCGGCCCGCGCTGTGCGGCAGAGGGGCCACGCACCGGCTGCATGTCAATCAGCGGAGGACACGTGCCCATAGACAGTAGTGGGTATGCTGTGTGGCCTGGGTAGATAGTAGGCTCTGCACCGTCCGGGCTGGTTCTGTGTGGGTGCACTCTACGGGCTCCCACGACACAGGTGCCTGACGACACATTTCTCGGGCCAGAACACAAGCACAGCGTGGCTGTTAGGAATTCCAGTTCTGACGGCCGGCTGCTTACTTTACGTTCAGACCCTGGCTCGTTCACCCACTACCTGAATGACCCTGGGCAGTCTACTTAACCTCTCAGTATTCCACTTTTCTCTTGTAAGATGGGGGTAATGATACATCTGCTCA
Source organism: Phyllostomus discolor (assembly GCF_004126475.2). Lineage (NCBI taxonomy): Eukaryota > Metazoa > Chordata > Mammalia > Chiroptera > Phyllostomidae > Phyllostomus > Phyllostomus discolor. Next base: position 18,659,007 of record NC_040907.2, on the reverse strand, counting down.
CATGGCTGTAATTAGGACTGAATTAATCAGCATATACCTATCATACAGTGAACATTCAACATGTTAGCTGAAGTAAAACAGTTTTTGTGCAAAGATGTTATTGCTGGATTATGAATAATAGCAAAAGACTGTGTGTGTGTGTGTATATAAAACTTAAAAGTCCCAACAATTGTGAAATCCTCAGAAAAAGTATTGGGCACACAAATTATGAAGACATGTAAACATTTTATGATTCACTGAACAAAGAAATAGTATCAAATGGCATGTGTTCAGTGTTTATGACAGTAAAATATAGAAAGGAAAGTAATAAAAATAAATTGTTACTGAATATTCATATTGAGTGTATATTACATATAAAGAAATCTGGAGAAATCGGCCATAAGTCCCTGAGTTTTAAATTCATCTAAATTTCATTTCTTTTCAAGCACTAATCAGACCTCTCTTTTGTATACACTCTCGTACGTGTCTAGCATGTGAGCTGTACTCTCTATTGGGCTGTATCAGGCCCTTAAAGAGAGCGAGGAAGGCAGCCAGGAGCAGTGAAGGGACGCGGGTGGGCTGCAACCAGAGCCGGGCAGCCCTGTTCTGTGGCCTTCTTGTCTGTCGTTTGCTTTGAAGCGATAACAATTTCAAATAAAATTGAAGTTCTAGTTTTATAATCCCTTTATGTATTTGTTTGTGTTATCTATATCTGTACATGTTTTTAGACAAGAATTTATAGTGAAATGTAAAAATCCTGACTTAAAAGTAGTGACAGGAGCCTCTAAAGCTTCTCTAAACAAAGGACGTGCCAGTATAAAATCTAGAAAGTGATAGGTAACTAAAAGGTTTTATATTTACACATAACTTTATTTAAAAGAACAGTTAAATATTTATTATCTCTACCACCTGCCAAATGCCTGATGCTACAAAGAACCTCAGTAAATAGTCGGTGTGTAGATTGAAATATTTTCAGAGTAAACTTTATTCTGAGGAAAGCTAGCATTTCTTCCAAAAAGAAAGGGAAAACTTTTGTAATGGTGATTGCATTAGCTACTTTAGCGAAGTACGTGTTAACCTCTCAGCAACTCTCTTTCCCTCCAGGACTACATGCGCCAGGCGGGAGAAGTGACGTACGCAGACGCTCACAAGGGCCGCAAAAACGAAGGGGTGATTGAATTTGTGTCTTACTCCGATATGAAAAGAGCTTTGGAAAAATTAGATGGAACTGAAGTCAATGGCAGGAAAATCAGATTAGTTGAAGACAAGCCTGGTTCCAGAAGGCGCCGGTCCTACTCCAGGAGCCGGAGCCACTCCAGGTACTGTGCCCTCCGTGTGCCAGAGCCCACTGGGGACTCGTGGGTGAGAGCCCAGAGAGCCTGTTTCCATTCTCCTGCTGGGTTCTCGGTGGCGTGGTTCCATCTGGTTCAGTAACTCAGAACTTTGAACCGAATATTTATTTGTGAAGCTCTTGAACTCTTACGTCATTAATACAAATAGAAGTAAAGTCCTTTCTCTGAGGCAGGAATCGGTGACCTTCTTTGCCATTTCTTCCTGGGTTCACCAGATCACTCCCTCATTGGGCGCAAACACGGTCGCCGATGAGCCCCTTGGTCACTCCCCCAGGTGCTCCAGCTACTCCAGACTGGAGACCTTACTCGGCAGTTACTCTGCAACTGGGCCAGGCACTTGTGAAAAAGGCAAACACGGTCCATGCCCTCATGAAACTCAGGCTAGTGGAGAAGACGGGCGTTGAGGAAGTAATTGCCGATGGCCGAGTTTGTCTGAGGACGTGCACACGCACGACCAGTCCGGAGAGCAGGCACGGGCTTCCCCGGGATGCATGGTAGAAATAGCCTTGGAGGTGGTGGGCGGAGACTAGGTCTGCATGTTGCTATTTATTTATTTATTTTAGAGACGGGAGGGAGGGAGAAACAGAGGGGAAGAAACGTTGATGTGAGAGAAAAACATCGATTGGTTCTCTCTCACGTGCGCCCCAAACGGCGACCAAAGCCACAGCCTTTCGGTCCATGGGATGACGCTCCCACCAGCGGAGCCACACTGGCCAGGGCGGTGAGTCTTAGTTCTCCTGTGAGTCACTGATACATCCTTCTTCGCCTTCTCTTCTTTCCCATGCGTTTAGTTGTTGGAAAAAATGGTTATCTGTTTTGAAGACTTCTTCATAGTTGAGATTTTGCTAATTGTGTCCTTGCGGAGGTGTCTGACACATTCCTTTAGCCTATCCACCATTCTTAGAAACTCACGGTTAGATGTTGAGGCATTTCCAGCAAGGCTCGGTGCGCTTTGTGAGTAGCGCTTCCTGCTCCCTGTTGCCTCGCTTGTGTGGTGTCTGGACGTCCCACTTTGAATGGTTACAACGTGCATCGGTGTGTTCGGGAGTGGTTGGCCCGCGCCGTCCAGTACAGGGCTCTGCATCGCCCCCCCCCCCCCCCAACAGTTTCCTCATCTGTTGATAATCATGGGCTAGAGCCATTCATTGGAGGTTGCAAAATGACTTTCTAATTTTATCGTTCCTTCTGCATTTAAAGGCTGTAATTCTATAAAGGATGATTTCCTTCATCTGTCCTTTTGTTACCCAGAAATAGAGTTGTTACCGGACATGCAAAATAAAGTTTGGTACCTTTATTTACCAACTTTCAGAATATTAAATGTGCCCTAGCAAACCCCAAAGGTGATGAGGGTGGTAGTTTAGTATCATTTTGAATGAATTCTTGGGTGTTTATACATTTAATGTTTCATTTACTGCAGTCATCGTTTTTATGCTCAAATTGTTCCCTTTTTTTGTCATTGGCACCCTTCAAGTTGGCTCCTGTTTCAGTACCTTTTGGTTTGGTTTGGTTTTTGTGTAAATAGGCTTTACTGAATATTTCTCAAACTTACTTTTTATTGCGATTATTTTCAAAGGTGAAAGAATCGTTTACAAAACATCCCTATACTTCCTTCTGGCTTCCGCAGCTGTTAGCATTTTGTCGTCTTCTCTCATCTCCCACTCTGTATGTATGTACAGTTCATACATGACAGAAGTGTGTTTGTGTGTATTTATACACGCACCCTATACATTGGTTTTGTTGCAGTGTTTGAAGAGAAGTTGTATAAATCATGACACTCCGCTCCACAGCACCTCGGCATGTCTCCAAGGAGAATAGTCACATTTGTTTTCTAACCTGAGAACATTCATAGTGACGCTGTCAAGTTATGCCGTGTCCAGGCCGTGTTCCAGTTTCCCCAGTTCTTCCAGGGATGTCTTCGTAGCTGTGCGTGTGCGCGCGCGTGTGTGTGTGTGTGTGTGTGTGTGTTTTCTGACCAAGGTCCAGTCCAGTCCAGTCCAGTCCAGACATGGGTTGCAAGGGGTTGGGAGGTCCCTTCAGTCTGAAGCAGTCCTCCTTCCCCCTTGCCCCTGTGACACTTACTTTCCTTGGGGGTTTTTTAAGCACTATCTCCCATTCTGAATTTGTTTGTTTCCTCTTGGTGTCACTGAATTTGAACTTTATCTCCTGAAGTACCTGTAATCTGAAAGTTAGATCTAAACAGGAGTAAATAAGATGCAGGTTCAACATTGTGGGCGAGAGTCCTTTCATAGATGACGGTTCCCAGGGACCTGTGGAAGTTTTCCCCTTCCTGCTGTGATGAGATCTTCTGGGCCCTTATTTTATTTTATTTTTTTTTTTTTCGTTCATGTCCTGCCTTATACCTGGATCCCTTGTTGCTTTTGGTAGGCAATAATAAGAGTCCATAGTTTCAGCTTATTACAGATGTTTTTTAAAGCTTGGAGTGTATTTTTAAAATGGCTGTGCCTGGTCACAGTGAGTTGCGTAGATGAGGTGTGTAGAGAGCAGAGGCGGGTAGACTGGAGAAGAGGCTGAATGACCAGTATATGAGGAGATGAGGGGGAGAGTCAGGTGGCTGGTGTGAGGAAGGGGTAAGAAACAGCGGCATCCGTGGAAGGAAGGAAGGAGCCCAGCATTGTGGGTCTGGGGGAAAGTACATTATTATTAGAGTTGCTAAGAGTTTTGCGGAAGCCATGCAGGGGGCATGTTTGTGAGCAACTAGATCTGTGGGCCCAGAGCACAGGAAAAAGGTTTCTCTCAACTTCATGTCTGGACAGTCGGTGCTACACGTGTTTTCTTACTGAAAAACTGTCTGAGTGGACTCCATTCAGCTCCACTTTTGTCGGCAAGTTTTTTTTTTTTTTTTTAAGAAATGTTTTCTTCCTGCAGGTCCCGCTCTCGCAGCAGACATTCTCGTAAGAGCAGAAGCCGGAGTGGCAGCAGCAAAAGCAGTCATTCTAAGAGTCGATCTCGGTCCAGGTGGGTCTTCCTTGGTGTAAGTGGAGGGGGTGAGCAGGAAACATCCACACCATTTGCCACGTTGACTTTAATCATGTGACCACTAGTCTTACCTCACCCAGTTTCTCCAGCTCTGCACTGGAATCCTGGGGGTTTAGAAAGCAGTTACTGGCTGGGCCGTGGATTATATTGTGGGGCATAGCTCCATGTTCCCTTGGCCTTTGCATCTGACGATTGGCATCGAGTGTGAAGTTGCGTGTGAATTCGACATCACTGTGTCTTCTCAGGTCGGGCTCCCATTCCCGGAGCAAGAGCCGCAGCCGCAGCAAGAGTCGCAGCCGCAGCAAGAAAGAGAAAAGCCGCAGCCCCAGCAAGGATGACAAGAGTCGCAGCCGCAGCCGCAGTGTGGACAAGCGCCGCAGCAAGAGTAAAGACCAAGTTGAAGAGAAGGTTCAGAACAACAACAACACCGGGAAGTCCAAGAGCAGGAGTCCCAGTCGACATAAAAGCAAGAGTAAAAGCAGGAGTCGGAGTCAGGAGAGGAGAGCGGAGGAGGAGAAGCGGGGCAGCAGGAGCAGGAGCAAGAGCAAGAGCAAGGAGAAGAGCCGGAGTCAGGAGAAAGGCCTCCGCAAGAGCAGGAGCAGGAGCAAGGGAGGCAGCAGGAGCCGCAGCCGGAGTCGCAGCAAAAGCAAGGACAAGAGGAAGGGGCGGAAGAGAAGCCGGGAGGAGAGCCGCAGCCGCAGTCGGAGCCGCAGCCGCAGCAAGAGCAAGAGGAGCAGAAAGCACAGCAGCAAGCGAGACAGCAAGTCGGGCAGCAGCGAGAAGAAGAAGAAGGAAGACGCCGACCGCTCCCAGTCCAGATCACGGTCCCGCTCGGGGTCGAAGGAGCGGGACCGTGCCAAGCCCGAGTCCGGCCAGAAGGAAGGCCGAGGGGAAGGTGAGGATGCTGGCACCAATCAGGAGACCCGGTCCCGGTCAAGGTCCAATTCTAAATCCAAACCAAACCTTCCATCAGAATCACGCTCCAGATCAAAGTCGGCTTCAAAAACCCAGTCTCGGTCCAAGTCTAGATCCAGGTCTGCGTCCAGATCACCTTCCCAGTCTAGATCCAGATCCCACTCAAGGTCCTAACTGGCTACGACCACAGCTGGAACTACCCGAGAAGTTTTGTACATGTTCGGTAGCCGTAGCACAAGTGGTTGAAGTAGAACATATGTCACTGCTGTACATTTTTAACTCCCCCAATGGTGTGTCTACAATTGTTAAATCTAAGTGCTTCCTCTCTGTAAAGCCTCCTGGCACCAGGCCTTCCTGCTCGACTGAAAACAATCTTCTCTTTGAAAACCCCTTTTCCTCATGGCCCACAGTAGAATATCCAAAATGCCTTGGCTTTCAGGCCTGGCCTTTCTTACAGGGAGCTCAGTACCTGGATGGGTTTAAGGCTGGAATGATGACATAGGTAGGTATGGTGAGTTCAACCATTTTTGCCCCTGAATTGATGCCCTTTGATGTACGCCATTTAGTGAAAGTGCTAAGTCTTAAGTTTCCTACCACTTTGGTTTCATATTTTTGGACTTAACAAAGTTGTGAATAGCACAGTCAAGGAAAATTGATACCTGCAGTAACCCATAGGAAATAAACTATAGAGTTCCATATTCTGGTATTGTGATTATATTGTTTTATATTAAAAAAAGAAAAGAAAAGAATTTTTTTTTAATTTTATTTTTCCCCGTCTTGCAAAGTATAGTGACCCCTGTTTCCATTAAATTTGAATAAAGACTATTTTTGCTTGACAAAATTTCATGGTTCTTGAATCAAAGTTGCATTTCCTGGTCTCTCTTGATAACTCTTCTTAGCATAGAAAGTTCAGTGCATGATGATTCCAGCTTCCTGAGATCGCGTCTGGGGAGCCAGCATTTTTCCTACAGGATTTTTCTCACCCAGCAGTACAAAAGAATTTAGTTTCTTAGGAATTTACAGCCCTTCCTCTCTTCAGAACCTAGGACTTGGCCCTGACCACTGTGGCTCGGTTGGGTGTCGTGCTGCAAAGCGAAGGGTCACCAGTTCAGCTCCTGGTTGGGGCACGTGCCTGGGTTGCAGGTCCATCCCTGAATGGGCCACATACAAGAAGCGGCCGATCAATGATTCTCTCCCTCCCTTCCCCTCTAAAAAGTAAAATCTTTAAAAAAAAAAAAATTTAAGTTAGGATTTGAACTCGGGTTTAAGCAGGGTTTCCACAGGACTGAATCTACTTTCCTTAAGCAAAGGTTTCTAAGTGGCTGCAGGACAACACCTCTAGCCCACCTCTGTGAATACATTTTAATTGCTTCATCGTTTGATGAAGACACACAGGCCTGCTTTGGATCGCCCATTTGTCCAGGCCCAGGTCGTCATTCCACATTCTAGGCACCAAGGAATAAAGACAAGATGGTACGTTTTAGCTTCTATAGTAGCTTCTGTAGCAGTACTTTAATGCTCACAAGAATGCATTTAATAGGGAATTTTCCAAAAAGGAAGCAGCCAAAGAAATACAATGGCCCACTATCATTAGCCTCTGGATGCTCAAAATCCACACATACCTTTCTTTTCATACTTAGCCTTTCCTCCCATCTCCCTCCCAAAAAAAGAGTGGAAGGCAAAAATAGGGATAAAACACAAGGGTAATGAAAGTAGTAACAAATGTAGTAGATATTAAACTATGTCAGTAATCACTTGAAATGTCAGTTATGTAGACTCATCAGCCTTGGCCTGGTTTTGCATCATCCTATAAACTGAAAAGTCACAGTTTAAACAGTTTGATTCCCAGTCAGGGCACATGCCTAGGTTGTGGGTTCGGTTCTTGGTCAGGGCAAGTAGGAGAGGCAACCAACCAATCACCGTTTCTGTTCCTCTCTTCCTCCCTTCCCCTCAAAAAAAAAAAAAAAAAAGACTTTCAGTGGAATTTTAAAAACAGCCATCTATATGTTTAAAGAAACCCATTTTAAATATAGAGACACATTAAAAGCAAAGGGATAGAGAAAGTTCATGGTAACACTAATCAAAGAGGTGTAGGGGCTGGGGGATACATGGTGATGGAAGGAGACCTGCGGTGGCGCACGCAATACAGTCTATAGTTGATATCAGTGATTGACAGGTTCAGCAGGCAGCAAATCAGTACGGACAGTTGAACTGAAGAGTGCCATCAGTGAGCTTCATCTAATTGACATCAAGTAATAACAGCAGAATACACATTCTCAAGTTCACATGGATCACTCAAAATAGACCACATTCTAGTCCATAAAACACATTACGAAATTTAAATGCCAAGTATGCTCAGACCACAGTAGAATTAAACTAGAAATGAACAAAAGAAAGCTAGGAAGTTCCAAGATGGTTGGATATTAGACACATATCTAAATAACACATGTGTCAAAGAAGAAATCCTGAGAAATATTTTGAGCAAATGAAAAAAAACAGCTTACCAAAATTTGTGAGATGTAGCAAAAGCAGTCTTGGAAGTTTCAGCATTAAATGCTCCTATTGGAACAAGAAAAAAAATCTAAAATTAATAATCTTACTAAGATTATTAATTCCTAATCTGCCTTAGGAATCCAGGAAAAAGGACAAGTTAAATCCAATGTAAGTAAGCAAAGGAAAGAAAAATTAGAGCAATGAAATTGAAAACAGGAATTCTGTAGAGGAAATCAACAAAACCAAAGGTGATTCAGAAAATTTATATACTTAGGCTAACCAATAAAAAAGGCAGATATAAAATCAGAAATGAAAGGGGCCATATCACTACTAATCCTGTGGACATTAAAAGGATAAAAATGTTATGAGCAACTTATCCCCACAAATTTGGTAATCTAGATGAAATGGAACAATTCCTTGAAAAATGCTCTAGCAGAACTAACAGAGAAAGAGAGAGAGAGAATCAATAACTAAAGGCACCAGGCCCATATGGTTCACTGGTGAATTCTACCAAACATTTAAGGAAAAAATTATACCAATATTCAGTATCTTCCAGAAAATAGAAGCAGAGTAATATGAGGTCTTAGATTTCTTTCACCAGAGATCTTGTACATATTTTGTTCGATGTCTACTTAAGTAATGCATTTTTGAAGGGTATTAGTGTAAATGGTATTGTTTTTAATTTTGAATTCTAGTTCATTGCTGTACATAGGAAAGCAATTGACTGGTATATTAATCCTAACTCATTTTATTAGACCAGCATTACCCCACCATCAAAACCAGACAAAGACATTACAAGAAAAGTATAGACCAACATTCGTGAACATAGGTTTAAACTATTCGCAAGTAGAATCCAATGGTGTATAAAAGGAATTATACAACAGCTCATGCAGAGTGGCTCAGAGCAGAACATAGGTGGGGACTGACCTTGGCCTGCACCACCTGGGAAACCCCAGAGCCTGTGCACCCAGTGGACAGCTACAGACCACATCAGAGCACCACCGTCCTGCTCCTGCACAGCCAGTCCTCCACAGAGGCTGGACATTGGTGGTCAGTGGTCACAGCCAGTCCTTGGAGCTGACTGGCCTGGGTAAATCTGTTGATATGCCAAGCAATCAAGGCTCAACTACAAGAGGAGGATGTACTCAGCCCACGCAATTGGTGCACCTTGAGTATTCAGCTTGGGTGATAGGGGAGGCTGTGCCACCGGACCCTACAGGACACCTACTACATTAGGCTAAGCTACCAAGATAGGGAGTCATAGCAAACACATGGAGTTAGTTAATAGGGAGAAGTTAGTTACAGGGAAGTTGCCAAAACAAAGATACAAGGAAACATGGCCCAAATGAAAGAACAGATCAAAGCTCCAGAAAAAGAACTAAACAAAATGGAGATAAGCAATGTATCATGTAGAGTTCAAAACATTGGTTAAAGGATGCTCAAGGAATTTGGTGAGGACCTTAAGAGTATAAAAAGGATCTAGTCAGAAATGAAGGATACACTAATTGAAATAACAATTTACTGGGAAACAACAGTAGAGTGGATGAAACCAAGAAACAAATCAATGATTTGGAACATAAGGAAGCAAAAAAAAAAAAAAAAAAAACTAATCAGAACAAAAGAAAAAAGAATGGAAAAAAAAAAAAAGATAGCATAAGTAGCCTCTGGGACAACTTCAAGCATTCCAACATTTGCTTCACAGGAGTGCCAGAAAAAGAGAAAGAGCAAGAAATTGGAAATCTATTTGAAAAACTGATGAAAGAAAACTTCCCTAATTTGGTGAAGGAACTAGCCATACAAGTCCAGGAAACACAGAGAATCCCAAACAAGATGGATGCAAAGAGGCCCACTCCAAGACACATCATAATTAAAATGCCAAAGGTTAAAGAGAGAATCTTAAAAGCAGCAAGAGGAAAGAAGTTAGTTATCTACAGGGGAGTTCCCATAGACTGTCAGCTGATTTCTCAAAAGAAACTGCAGGCTAGAAGGGACTGGCAAGACATTGGTTCAGAGTCATGAAAAGCAGAGATCTACAGCCAAGATTGCTCTCCCCAGCAAAGCTATCATTTAGAATCAAAGGGCAGATAAAGAGCTTCCCACACAGGACTTATTTAAGAAAAAGAAGATCAAAACTATGAACAATAAAATGGGAATAAATACCCATCAACAACTGAATCTAAAAAACAAACTTAGCAAACTAGAGCATAGACTGTTATAGATGTTGACAGGGTTTTGATGATTGCTAGATGGCAGGGGGCTGTGGGGGAATGGGTGAAGAGGTGAGGAGATTAAGAAGTACAAATAGGTAGTTACAGAATAGTCACGGGGATGTAAAGTACAATATAGGAAATTGGCTAGCCAGAGCATTTATATGCATGACCCATGGACATGAACAGTTGGGGGGGAGGATTGCCTGAGGGAGTGGGGGTGCTGGGTGGAGTGGGGGGCAAAGGGAAACATTGGGACACCTGTAATAACATAATCAATAAAATATAGCTAAAAAATAAAAAATACACCAAGACCAATTGCAGTTTATTCCAGGTATGCAAGACAGTTCAGCATTCAAAAAACCAATTAATGTAATCCATTACATGAACAGGGCAAAGAAGAAAAACGACATGAGCATATCAATAGATGTAGCAACAGCATTTTTGAAAGCCCAGCACTCATTCATAGTAAAAACTCAGCAAGCTAGGAATAGTTTCCCTCAACTTGATAAAGAAATCTACAAAAGACCTACAAATAACATCATTCATAATTGTGAGAAAATAGATGGTTTTCCCCTAAGAGCAGCAACAAAGCAAGGACATTCCCTCTCACTACTCCTTTTCAACACTGTATTGGATTTTCCAGCTAATGCAATAAGACAAGAAAAGGAAATAAAAGGTAAACAGATTAGGAAGAAAACTATTTGTAAATTACGTAATCTACTCTATAGAAAATCCCAAAGAATCAAGAGAAAAATTCCCAAAACTAAAGCAATTACAGCAAGTTTTCAGAGTACTAGATTAATATATAAGTCAATTGTTTTCTATGTACAGCAATGAATAATTACAACTTAAAGTTAAAAACAGTACCATTTGCATTGTTTAAGTTATAAACCTAACAAAACACATACCAGCTCTGGTGAAACAATTCAAAGGTCTACATAAACAGAGACATTCCATGTTTATGGATACGAAAACTCAATATTGTTAAACTGTCAGCTCTTTCCAACTGGAGCCATCGATTCAATGCAATCCCAATCAAAATGCCAGCAAGTTATTCTGTGGCTATTAAACTGATTTTAAAGTGTGTATGAAAAGGCAAAAGAGAAAAAAACCCAAACAAACAAACCCAGGACAGCCAACACAACACTGAAGAACAAAATCAGAGGATTGATGCCACCCAACTTCAAGGCTTAGTGTAAGCTTCAGGAATCGAGACAGTGTGGTGTTGGCTAAAGAATAGAGAACACAGATCATGGAACAGAATAGAGAGCCCAGAAACAGACCCACACAAATACTGTTAACCGACCTTCCACAAGGAGCAAAGGCAACTCAGTACAAAAGGACAGTCCGATTCTCTCAGCTGCCCCACTCCCCCAAGGTAGAAGTAGGAGACCGCGAGGAAGCAGTCAGTCACACTTTGACAAATGTCTGCTACACGTTTGTGGTATCTGGTGTCAACTTGGATGATCGGGTTCCAAGAGGAACCCGATGAACCAGACATAGGACTTCTCTTCAGGAAGCTTCAGCTAGTTACAGAGCTTTATTTTTGGTGCTAAAAGCCACGTAAACCTAACACATGCTCAGTGCAGCCATACAAGGCAAACATCCCGGGATTTGAAATGCAGGTGCTTCTTTTCACCGCCAACACGCCAGGCGAGTCAAAGACACGCAAACCCAGGGCTTGTACCAGAAGCGTGGAAGCCACATGGGGCACCAAACCCCAATGGCATGCACAAGAATGTCTTTAGCAGCTTTATGTATAATGGCCTCAAATTAGAAACAACCCAAAAGTCTTTTCAAACGTAGCATGGATAAGTTGCGGTACAGTCCCACAACAGAGGACTGTGTAGGTGAGAATGAGCAAACTAGACACGCAGCCACACGGGTGAATCTCCCAAACATAAAGGAGCCAGACGCAAAGAAACACAAACTTAAATTTCACATACATAAACTTTTAAAGTAGCCAAACTAAAATTTCACTGTTTAAAAACAAACAAACAAACACTAAACTATAGTGTTAGAGGTCAGAAGAGCATGTCCTTTTGGATGGAGGGAGGAGGTAGCCGCTGGAGAGGACCCTGCGGGGCCTTCCGGAGTCTGGCTGTGCTCTGTTTCCGGACCAGAGAGGAGGGCTGGGTGGGGGGTTGCTTCATGAAAGTGGACGGAGCTGGACATTCCGGTTTTATACTCAAAACAAAAAGTGGTGTGTGTATTGTACTGGAGGTGTGTTATACCCACAACAAAAGAGTTTTGCTGAAAGGCAGGTGAAGACTTAATCAGATCCCACTGGAATCAGATTCCTTCTTTCACAAGATAGAACACTTATCCTCAAGGCACACTTCCCAGGAACCCCCTGTGTTTCTGAGAGTCTGTTAAGAACCTCAGGGTATTCCTCAAGAAATGTAAATTGGAACGACCATTCAGTATTATTTACATCTGGTATCTATTACGAGCCCCTACCTCCCCACCCCCAGCAACCCCACTAACTCTGAACCGCTGGCTATAAATCACCCAGAATGACAGAAACCCAGAGACAGCAGCCGGTGCTCTCACCCTGGGGCACCCACCCTGAGGGGGCAACTGAAACAAAGAGAAGAGCACCCAGTACAAAGGTCTTCACCCTGCCCACAGGGGTGGCCATCGAGTCTGACTGCGGGACACTCACAGACCCAGTCTCCTCAGCACCCACAGGGGCCTTCTGCACCCACTGGTCCGGTACGCAATTCTGTACCCCATTCCTGAGTTGTTTCTTAAGATTTTATTTATTTTCCTGGCTGGCGTAGCTCAGTGGATTGAGTGCAGGCTGCGAACCAAAGTGTCGCAGGTTCAGTTCCCAGCCAGGGTATATGCCTGGGTTGCAGGCCATAACCCCCAGCAACCGCACATTGATGTTTCTCTATCTCCCTCCCTTTCCTCTCTAAAAATAAATAAATAAAATCTTAAAAAAAGATTTTATTTATTTTAAGACAGAGGCAAAGGAGGGAGAGAAACATCCATCAGTTGCCTCTCACACACCCCGACCTGGGGACCAGGCCCCTAATACAGGTGTGTGCCTTGACAGGGAATTGAACTGGTGATGGTTCAGTTGGAAGGCTAGCACTCAGTCCACTGAGCCACACCACCCGGAGCTATTTCTATGAAAAAGCTTACAAAGGTTTACATATTGAATATCATTTAGTGAATCATCTTTATTGGGAAGACTCAAATTACCTGAAAACTGAAAACGTCACGACCACACATCAGCAACTAGGGCCCGACAGTGTTTTGCATTTAGCTACCATGGAGTGGGCTGTAGACGCCTTCAATGATCTCTGAGTCACCTTAGTGTTTTTCCCTGAGGCGTCTCTCGGCAGGAGATTCGAAAAGTCTCTTGGAGCATCGTCAGTGGTTCTTCCAAACCAGAACCCTGTGCTGGACCCAATGACATCCCCGACACATGGCAAGGGCTCCCACGCAGGGGTGCATTGGTCGAATGATTGGAGGTGCCGGTGTCCTGTGCAGAAACTCTGCCAGGACCTGCGACTATCTGAGGACATTTTCTCATCTTTTGGCTCCTGGAATATGATGAGGGATGTAAGGCTCCTGGGAAACGTCAGTAGGAGACCAAGTAAATGATCCAGTACTAGCTGTGTCCTGCCCACCCACCCGCAAGGCACAGTGGAGAGGCTTTGCACATGGCAGGTCACCTGGGGCTCACAGCAGCCTCCTAAGGTCAGTGTGTTGCCCGAGTTTTACAGGTGAGGAAATGAGAGATTCCAGGAAGGGTGTGACTCTCACCACCTTCTTGCTGTGTGATGTTGGACAAGTTACTTAAAATCTCTGGGCCATCATTTCCTCAACTGTAAAATTCATACCCCTATCACCCTACTTTGTTGAGAAGGCTTGGAGGCAGAGAGAGCTGGTCTGGAGTCATTTCATCCCTGAACCTGCAGATGAGGTCAATGTCAATCATACCAGCCTGGCTTAGAGTAAGGGCTAGGTGAGTGGTGCCCTTGGCCTCAGATACCTTTCCTGCCCCCGCCCTCATACCAACCCCTCCACTGGGGGGGGGGGGGGCACTCCTCCAGGGATGCCCACTGCTGCCTGCCATGTCCTCGGTCTCCTCGTCTGTAAATGTGCCACAAAGCTGCGCTGATGCCCACGTCCCTGGGTCCAGCTGCTCTCTGCATCGCTCAGCATTGGAAGCGAAGGAAGGAGAGGGCATTTGTGAGGGAGCTCCCCAGGCTTTCTGACCCCTTCACCTGGTGATACAGGCATCGCGAACATCAAAGGACCCATGGCTGTCTGGTAAAAACGCAAACCTCTGCAGGCCAGGGCCGAATCCCCAAGCACGGGACCCGGCCAGGCAAGCCTGCAGCAAGTCCTCCGAGACAGAAGTTCGGGATTAGATCAGGCGGTCCTGGGGTCCAGCCCAGCTCTGGCTATTACCAAGTGTCTGTACAAGCGTTTCCGGTCGGCACAGCCAGAGGGGGGCGGTGCTGCCCTCTCTGAGCCGCCCGGAGGATTACACAGGAACCGCACCTGCAGCGCCTCCAGCAGAGGGGCTCCCGCGGCGCTGGTCTGACTCCGCCTTCCACTCCCACGGCTTCGGCCCTTAGGGTCCACCACAGTTTTGTGCCCTCTTTCTCCCGCACCCCGACCTCCCCCAGCGGAATCCCTCTGCCGTGAGAGACCTGCACTGTGCCAGGGGAGCGCATCCATAGGCCTGAAGGCCAGTGACTCTGGGTTCTGGACGGGGCCCGAGGGGGACACGTACGGCCCAGGATCCCCCCATGGGGAGTCAGCGGAGAGGCGGCATTGAGTCCCCGCTGCAAACGCGGTGGTCCTCTGGGCCTGGAAGGGAGAGGCGGGAGGAAGTGGGCCGCGGGTGGGCAACGTGAGCCTCCGCGCAGGGGAAAAGGAGCCCGCCGGTGCAGGTGCAGGGCCTCGCCTCCAGGTGGCGCCAGGCTGGCCCTGGCAGCTACTCCGCCTGCCTTTGGCGTCCAGACTTCTGAGTCCACGGACTCTATGTCTCCATCGCTGTCTTGGGCATAGTTCCTGCTGTCCCGGCCTAGGGGCCTGGGTCCTAAGCTCTCGG
The DNA here is from genome assembly GCF_004126475.2 of Phyllostomus discolor. Lineage (NCBI taxonomy): Eukaryota > Metazoa > Chordata > Mammalia > Chiroptera > Phyllostomidae > Phyllostomus > Phyllostomus discolor. Next base: position 18,643,984 of record NC_040907.2, on the reverse strand, counting down.
CACAGCTTGGAGGCAAGGGGTTACTCCCTGGAACCGGAGTCTTGCTTTGCTGAGATGGGGAAGAGTGAACTGAGGTGATTTAACTCATCATCAAGCTGTGTGACTTTGGGCATGCCAGTCACCCTCTCTGGGCCTCCTTACTTTGTCTTTATGTTTACAAAGGACTTTATTCAGACCTCTGGAAAGCTGGCATTTGATCCCACGTTACAGACAGGACTGGGACCAGTCCAGTGTTGCAGTGTAGGGGTGGGAGAAACTGGACCATATGATCTGAGAGCTGGTCTCTGCAGGACAGGGCGACCAACAGGAAGATGGAGAGACAGTCCCCACAGGCCTAAACAGGAAGCTCAGTTCTGCATGTGTGACACAGGTGATAATGGTACCTCATGTTCAGGGTGGCCTTGTACACTTGGAAGGTAACGGATATAAAGGGCCTGGTAGCCGACAGAGTTCGACCAGAACAGGACATTCCCGCTGTTGTCCCTCGGCCTAGGGATCAGGGCAGGAGGCTGGCTTTGCCCTGTTCCCCAGGCGGGTCTCATCTCCTCGACGTTCTCAGTGTCACCTGGGCTCTGCCTGTTTCTCCTTCTGGGCTGGGGAGAGCCATGGAGACGGGGACCCATCCTCCCTAAGGGCTTTGCCATGGCCCAGAGACACCAGGTGAGCAGCCCAGTGGCCCAGCTCAGAGCTTCCATGGGGTGGGACAGGGAGTTAACGTTCACATCCCAGGATCCTCCGAGGGCCTGACCCTGGATGGGACCCTGTGGCTGTGGGGAACTCCTCTGACCCTGAAACGCAGTGGGAATGCCACTAGCTGGGTCACCCCGGTCAAGTCACTGCCCCTCTCTGTGCACTGGTTTCTGCCCCTGTAAAAGAGAGCATTCAAACTAGGGTTCTAGAGTCTCCCTGCCAATCCCTTTCAGAATCAGCACACGAGTCCTGCCTGCGAGGGACAGAATGCAGAGGCAGAAGCTGTGGGGGAGTGCCGTGACATGCCCCAGGTCACTTAGGGGAATGACTGAGCAGCACAATCAGAACTGGGACTCAGCCACGCGGTGCCCCCTGAGCCAGCCTCGAATTCTCAGTTGAGGGTGTAGTCACTCCAGAGGTGGGGGCACTTGGGCACAGGGCTGTGTCCCGAGCACCCCTGGGACAGCCCTGACACAGGACGGTTTTAGAAACCCCTGGGGTTCTGGCAGGAAACCTGGGGCCAGCCAGGTGGTTCCCAAAGTAGAGGCGAGAGAAGGTGAACTTCCAGGCCCATGGCATTTGTTCTGTGGCCCCAGGTGAGGCTGTGACATGCAGGAGAGGACAGCTGCTCCCTGCCCGGTCCCTGGGGCACAACGCACCCAGGCCCGGCCTTCAGAAGTGAGAGCCCAGGTCACACAGAGGCCAGCGCAGATTCAGGAGGAAACCGGTGCCCCGACAGTGAGGCGACTGCTGCCCACACACGCAGGCCTGGTGGGCACCCCTCCCGGAGTGGGAGGGCACTGCTCGGTCTGGCTGTGTGTCTGTGGGCTGCCTCTCTGAGCCAGTGTCCTCATCTGGAAACCAGGCTTAACATCGACTCCCTAGAGCTCTCAAGGGACTTAAAAGAGGTTATAGAGAAGGAAAGGGGACCCTTCTCTCCCCCACCACCCCAAACAGGCCCAGGGAAGGTTTCTATAGCCCCCAAACACTGCTCTCTGAGCCTGGAGCCCAGCGGTCAGGGGAGGGAGCCGCTGTTTGGCGGGCACCCGTCCACTTTGTACCGGATGTTGGACATGTGTATTTTTAAAATCCTCACCCAAGGATGTGCTGACTGATTTTAGAGAGAAGACGGGGGTGGGGGTGGGCAGCACCCATTGGGTGCCTCCTGTATGCACCCTGACTGGGGATCAAACCCGCAATCTAGGAATGTGCCCTGACCAAGGATCGAACCTGCAACCTTTTGGTGTACAGGACTACACTAAAAAAACTGAGCCACCTGGCCAGGACTGAACATACGTATTCTCATTTAATCTTCAAAACAACGCTGGGAGTTAAATACTATCTCCCCATCACTTTTGGTTGAACAGATGGGGAAACTGAGATGCAAACAGCTGAGTCCCCCCACTGCTGTCTGGGTGGGGCCGAGGGGTAGAGATTAGGAAGGGGCCTGGGGTGGGGGAGACACAGGCCCGCCTAGGGCCAGTTGTGGGCAGGCGCTCTGCTGGGCACGGGGCTCCAGGGCTGAGCAACACAGATCCACTCCTGCCCCTCTGAGCTCAGGGCAGGGCGGCACAGATAGGAAGCAGACTCAGTTTCCAAACACTGACCTCCGTGTGCCTGAGCGCCGTCAGGGTGTGTGATGGAGGGGCTGACCGGGCCTGGGGGCCAGAGAAGGTCTGGAGGATGAGCAGGAGCCAAAGGAACGACCAGGGGGCCCCACAGCACAGATCAGAAGGTGGAAACAAGTCCAGCTACCCAGGGAGGGCGAATGTGAGAGGGGCAGGGGCCAGTTTGTGGAAGTGAGAAGGGGTTTTAAATTCCACGTGGACCACGATGGGGAGCCATTGAGGGTTTTAAGCAGGAAGTGAGAGGGGGGTTCAGATTCAGGGTAGGGATGCTCCGTGTCCCTCTGCACAGCCTGCCTGCAGGACAGCTCCCTGGGGCAGGGAGAAGGTGACTAGTTCCAGATCAAAAGGCCAGGGTCTGGGAGCTTAATACATTCAATGGAAGGGGAAGAGGAAGGAGCCTAAGGTGGCCCCTGGCCTTGGAGGTGGGGGGCAGTGGGGCTCTTCACAGAGGGTGAACAGGAGGAACAGGAATGGCCAGGATTACTGGGCCCAGGGAGACTTCGGAAAGGTTGTCTGGCTAGTAGTGAGGCTGGGCTTGTGGGCCCAGGTTGGAGGAGCCCCAACTCCAGGGGGAGGAAAGGAGGCCAGGGACGGGGTGAACCCAGGAGGGACAGGCAGGAAACACGAGGACAGGTGGAGTGCCCGGGACAAGTCCAGCCAGGCAGTCCAGGCTTGGCCTCCAGAGTTGCCGTCCCCAGGAAGGGCAGTGACTGAGGGAGCAGGAGGAGGGCATCTGTGAGGGCGGGGGGCAGGTTGCGGGGAGTCAGTGTGCGCCCGGGTGGGTGAAATACAGAGTGGATTTGGGGGTCTTACACGAAGGAGGTGTCGGGAGGCGGGAGGAAGCAGGAATCAGGCTGCTGCCTCAGTGGGGCGCAAGCGGCAGCCCAGGCGGAGAGCTGAGGGCGTTCTCTTCCCAGCTCAGGCCACCGGAGCCCTCAGTCCCACGTGGGCTGCAGGAGGATGGTCGTGGCCGAGCTCTCGGACCACAGGGGGCCACCCTGGAGACTCAGCCCCACCCCCTGTGGCCTCCTCTGGACACCAGTAATCTCCAGGTCGGTCCACCCGAGGAGGCTCTGCTCCCAGGGGTGGCTGAGGATGCCTGGTCCCCAGGGGCTGGGAGAGGGGGCTCCCGGGAGCGCCAGTGCCATCCCCAGTGCCTCTCCACCGAGCCGGAGGGCAGGAGCCGGGGCGCAGGAGCCGGTGTTCGAGGCCTAGCTGTGCCATGAGGCTTCGGGACTCGCTCTGCCATGCGTCGGGAGGTGGGGTGGCCCAGGCCGGCGACGTCCTCCAGTTCCCCCTCGCAGCCTGGGGCGCACAGCCGGGTCTCATTACCTCCCATACCCCGCCCCTCGCGCCCCGCGTGCCGGGGGGTCTCGGCGGCCGGGGGAGGGGCGCGCTCTAATCAATCCCAGGCCGGAAATTCCTCCCGAGGGGCCCGGCAGGGCTGCGGGAGTGAGGTGGGGGCCCGGCACGGAACCTGGCAGTCCTCCCGCGCCCCCCTCCTCTGAGCCCGCCCCCCGCATCATGGAAACTGGGCTGCCGGCCGACCCCCGCGCTCGGCGCCACATTCTTGCCTCTGGGGGCGGGCGGGGCGCGAAAGCCAAGTCGCCCCATTCGGGCCGGTCCGCGGGCGCTGTGCGGTCCTCGGTGCCCCCCTCCCGCTTTGGGACAAGCGCCGCCCTCCCCCACCTCCGGGCCGGACGCATCTTCTTAGGGGTGCGGGGGGCCGAGCAGGACCCGCGACAGCACTTTTGATTCCCTCAGTTCTGGGCTCGTCCGAATACCCGCACCCGCACCCCCGCCGCGACTCCTGGCCCCTGAGCGCTCGCTGGGGGGACCGGGCTGCGCGCCCCGCCCCAACGGCCGGAGTTTAGCCCCCCGGCGTCTGGCGGAGCGGACGCCGTCTGCCCATTTCACAGGTGAAGGCAGTGAGGCCGGGCAGCGGAAGGGCCGGCGGAGCAGGAACGCGGGCCACCTCCTCCGGGCAGCTCCCCGGACGACGCCGGGCGTCAGCGGCTCTCGGAGCCCCCGCAAGTCCCCTCCCCGGCGCCCGGACCGAGGGGGCCTGGGCAGCGCCGGACCGTGTGCGGCCTCCGACCCCTCGGGCGGCGGGGCAGGGCAGGGGGCTCTCGGTTCCCTCTCGCGGGAAGAGGGCGCCCTCCCGGCTTTTGCGGACGTAAGCGGGGCACTCGGGCCGCGTCTGCACGCGCGCGCCCTGCACCTACCTGCGACCCGCAGACCTGAGTTGTCGCTTCTTCCCGCGGCCCGGCCCGGCGGGGCGCGGGTCGGCCCGGCCCCGGGACTCCCGGAGGGCGGGGCCCGGGCTGCGCGGGGCGGGGCGGGGGCGGGGCCGGGGACCCGGATTCCGTGGAGACCGCGGCAGCGCCGCGAGTCACGGCGCGCGGACTCGGACCCGGACCCACCCGGGGGCCAGGTGAGCAAAGCAGGGTCCCGGGGTTCGTTCCTCACTTTTCCCAACTTTCTGTTTGGCTCCTCCCTCGGCACAGGCCCGGGCGGGCGGGGGCCGGCGCTCCCTCTCCCCGGGACTGGGGAGCGGACGCGGGCGGAGGCGGGTTCCGAAGTGCCCGGACCTGGAGCCGAAGAACTTCCCGCGACCTGGGACCTTCGGACTGCGTCGCCCAGTGTTGGCCCCTCGGGGCTCCCCAGCGTCCACGCACACCCTCCAGAGCCTCGGGGTCTCGGGGCACGTCCCCATCTCTCCGCACGCCTCCGACTCCCTCCCCGCAGGGATGCCCGGGGGCTCGGGGTGACTTCTCCAGTTGGGGCTGGGGCGCTAGCCCTGACCTGGGGCGCGGCGGTCCCTTCTCTGGCTCGGGGCTGCGGAGAGGTCCTCACACTCAGCCACGAGTGGGGAACGGGCCTCGCCCCCTGCCAGGACCCTCCGTGGCTGTGCGGAGAAGTGCCCCGCGCTGAACCAGGTCCCGAGGCCCCGCGTCGGGTCCTGGCGGAGCCCCCGCCTTGTATGGCGGCGTGACCGCGGCGGACTCCTCGCTCGGCCACAGTTGCCATCTGCGAAGAGCGGGCTGTGGACGCGGCAGACGCTGCTACTCCATGCTAGGCCCTGGGCTTCCCGCTCTCCTTTCGGGGGCGGGGATGGGTGTCCTGCTTTGAGCTTCTGGGGTGCGGATGGGGAGTGGGTAGGGTAGCAAGGCCTCGCCCCTGGGGCCTTGGGGCGAGTTCCAGCGCCGGGGCTGTTTACAAACCAGATTGGGGTTGGGAGGACACACCACTGGGTCGCGCAAAGTCCTAATCCCCCTCTCCTGCGGCCCCGGGCGCCTGGGCGGGCATTTCTTCCTACACCCTCCCTTCCTTGGGGGCCACACCACACGCAGCCCGGTTACTCCTGCTCCGGCCCGGATCCAGTCCCCGGGCTGGGCCGAACCGGCAGCGGGAGGGACTAGAGCCCGGCGCCCGGACCCTGGGGCGGCCCTAGGAGCAGGGGCGGTGCTGCACCGGCCGGGACGCGGGCCACTGGGGCCTCGGGCAGAGGAGGCCGCAGAGAAGGCCAGGCGGCGGGAAAGGGGAATGATTCATCCAGAGGAGCCCGAATTGGAAACGTTGCAACCTGGGAACAGCCTTGCCCGGGCCGAGGGGCGAGCCAGGAGGGGAGTCCACCGGACAAGGCCTGCGCCCGGCCCGGAACCCCCTGCCTCCTGCCCGCCGCAGCCGGGCTGCTGGGGCGGGGTGGGGGGCGGCCCCCTCTGAGCGGAGTTCACGGAAATCCCGGGCAAAGTCTCCCGCTGGTCACGGCCAGAGTGGTCTTCCCGGAGTCTTGCTCACGTCTCTCCTGCTGCAGCTTCAGCGCTGACTGAGGAGGATGGAAGGAGGAGGGGGCGGGCAGGAAGAGGCTGGAGTCGGCGACACCCCCTCCTTTCTGCGCTGCGGTATGCGAAGCGCAGTAGGGGAAGAGGGGCCCGCGAGCGAGCGGCTCGGGCGGCCGGGCGGCCTGCCTCCCCCCACCCCCTTTACTACGGTGCTGCCACGTGCGGGGGTGAGGTCGCGCCCGGGCGGGACTTACCCTGCAGACGCCGTTTCCGGGGCCCCCACACCTCCCGGGGCTCGGGACCGCGGGTTGGCGGCGAGGGCGTCGGCGGTCGGAGCCCTGCAGCCGAGGATGCGCCAGGCAGCAGCGGGCGCCCCCCTCCCTCCTCTCCGCCCGCAGGCCCGGCCAACTCGGGCTTCTGCCGCGCGGCCCTGGCTCGGAGCGCGGCTGCGGAAAACCGGAGTGGGGGCGGCTCCCTGCCTGGCAGCCCGGGAAAATCCGGGGGTGGCCGCCAGGGATCTCCAAGCGTCCCGGGCGAGGCAGCCCGATCTTCCCTCCCGGATTTGTGCCCCCAGCCTGGCGCTCCGGCACTAGGCCCGTCGGTTCAGCCCCTGCCTCCGCCTTCTCTCCGCAGAGCGCCCAGACGACGGCGGGATGACTGCCGGGAGCCCCGGAGACCGCGCGGAGGTGCGGAGGAGCCCCGAGGGCCGCGTCTCTCGCCTGGGCCGCCGCCTGGGCCGCCGCCGGCGCCCGCGCTCCCCGCCGGAGCCTCTGCGGGTGCGGGCGCGGCTGCGGCTGCGCTCGCCGTCGGGGGCGTTCGCAGCGCTGGGGGCGCTCGTGGTCCTGGTGGGCATGGGCATCGCGGTGGCCGGCTACTGGCCGCACCGCGCGGGGGCCCCGGGGCCCCGGGCTGCCAATGCCAGCGCGCCGCCGGTGAGCGAGCTGCGACGCGAGGGTCGCGGTGCCGGCCGGGCCCACGGCCCGCACGAGCGGCTGCGGCTCCTGGGGCCCGTGGTCATGGGCGTGGGCCTGTTCGTGTTCATCTGCGCCAACACGCTGCTCTACGAAAACCGTGACTTGGAGACCAAACGGCTTCGCCAGGGGGCACTGCGGGCCCAGGCGCTGCGGCCCCCCGACGGCCCTGGCTGGGACTTCGCTCTGCTCCCCAGCCCCGGCCCGAGGACGCCCCTGGCCGTGGGCTGTGCGGAGCCAGAAAGCTGGGACCTGTCGCCACGCCGGGGCACCTCGCCTGTCCCGTCAGTGCGGAGTCTGCGTTCAGAACCTGCTAACCCTCGCCTAGGGCTGCCTGCCCTGCTCAACAGTTACCCGCTGAAGGGCCCGGGGCTGCCTCCACCCTGGGGCCCGCGGACCCAGGCTGGCCATGTGATCATCACCGTGCAGCCCTCCGGCTCCTGCATCGAACACTCCAAGTCTCTGGATCTGGGCCTTGGGGAGCTCCTGCTTGGGGCCCCCGCTACTCGGGACTGTGCTCACCGCAGCTGGCCGCGGCTGGATCACCTCAGCCTGGAGGGCTATGCCAAGCTGGGAGGGGGAGTGGACTTGGGGGCTCGGGTTTGAGCAGCAGCGGGTGGCCTGCGGTGAGGCTGCACCGCGGACCTGGTAGCAGGACCGGCGCTTGTCACTTCCCAGACTGGGGGATGGATGCTCCGGCCGCAGCCGCTGCTGAGGCGTCCTGACTGCATGTCAGCAGACAAGTGCCAGCTGCACCAGGGTTCCACGCGCTGGCATGTGCTTCAGTGTGGACTCGAGACCAGCATGGCTCGGCCTCAGGAAGTCCTTCAGCCTCCAAAGTGGCCTTAGCCCTGAGCAGGTACCTGAGGGGCTTGTGGTCCAGGCCAGGGTACCTGGGAGATGCACCTGGTGTCTGGGCAAACCTGAAGCGGTGGGAAAGGACCCTGAAGACTTGGAAGGTAGATTGGGATGTTCCAGCTTCCCCCGAGGTGGCAGTGGTGACTGGGCTTGGGCCTCCAGGAAGGTGGGTGATGGGCGATGGGGTACAGCTGAGACCTTTCACTGCCATCTGGGGTGGGGACTGAGCCTTCACCTCCCACCACCCCAGGCCCTGTCCTCCCTCAGCCACTCGGGGTCCGCCCTGAGAGGGGTGCACCCTGATAGGGCTCCACTACTGCCAACGCCTTCCTGCGGGGGCTCTGCCCCCTCCCACCCCCGCAGGTCTGAGAAGCCCCCTTCTCCCTTCCGTCCTGGTCTATGCTGCAGACTCCCTCCAGGTGGCAAAAAGTATTTGCCAGTCCTCAGAAATCTTTTTACACAATGTTGAAGCTGCATTTTGGCTAATGTTGGTAGTTTACTTTAGCAAAAAGGGAAGAGAACTTTAAAAGTCGATCAGTCCTCAGAGACTCAGTCTTTTTTTTTTTTTCTAGTTTATTGAAAAATGCAGTACAAGAAGCAAGACCAAACACATACCTAAACACTACAGTTCTCTTACTACGAAAGGCCAAAACAGCAGACCTCATTATTGCCTGTGGAACCTAAGGATTTTGCCAATTTGATTCTGCTGCCACAGTTCCGATTTTGTCGAGAAATGTAAACAACTACTTGATATGATTCATAATTTTTAAAAATTTTACAAAGCTCCTTCATTTTTGTCACCAAAATAATACATTTGAGAGAGGTAGGACCACCGGCCTGGGGCCGGGGTCCTGGGCAGGTGTTTCCTGGGATCACCGTCCCCTGGTGCTGGTCCGGCCGGAGCTCTGGCTCCGTCTCCCCGGGCGGCAGCTGCCCGCTCGCCCGCAGCTGCCCCGCAGAACTCAGGGCGGAGGGCCCGGGAAGGTGGCCCAGGTGCCCGACAGGCCCCTGCAGCCGGGCTTTGTGGGCCCTCGGCTCACACACGCGGGGCCAGCTGGGCGCGTGGGTGGGCGGCAGAACCTCATGTGGCTCGGAGGAAGTCTTTATTTCTCAAGTGAAATAAAAATAAAGTTGCAGCGAAAGTTGTCACCGTGATATGTCTGAGTCACTTTAGGAAAACCGCCGCCGAGTCCCTCCCCTCTGTTCTCCCGCCCGGACAGAGCCTGTGTTTCTTCACGCGTGCACACACACACACACACACACACCCGCAGGAGGAAAAAATCCAAAGTATTGCCAAACCCCGAGGTCTGTTACCAGAGGAGGAGGAGGAGAGGGGAAGAGGCTTGGAAGGACCCCCCCGCCCCTTACTAGTCCAGGTCAGAACCTCTCAGCGCCGGAAGGGCGTTGGAGACCTTCCAGTCCAGTTCACAGAAAAGGAGGCAGCGAGAAGGGTGGCGAGTTGGTGGCAGAGCTGAGGGAAAGGTGAGGCCCCCAGGTGTGTGGCCCCTGCTCCGAGAGCCACCACGCTGGTCTGGACAGCACGGAATATGCAGTCTGCCAGATTCCCAGTGCGCGGGCTGTGCTCGCTTCCTGTCCCCCACCCTCTTCGTTCTGCAGGTTCCAGCTCTGGGAGCCACGGGGGGCTTTCGGCAGGACTGCCCGCCACTGGGAAGTGAGCTCCCATAGGCTTGTTTGGTGTGAGCTGGACCACCCAGGCTTGGGCACCAACCAGAAAGCCCCATCCATAGCGACACCTATGCCCACAGGCTGTAAGTCTGTTCCTGAGACAGGACAACCTCCCCGAGCCGGCCACGCGTCCCACCTGAGGTCCTCCTGAACCCCCAGCCCCCTCCGGAGAGAGCTGCCTGTTGCTTAATCACAATCTCACACCACTATTAAGAGAAAAACGCACACACCTGAAGTACGTTCAAACCAGCTGCGCCTGCCTGAGCAGAACCCGGCCAGCAGAGGCTTTGGACACACGCCGCGGGCTCCCACTGCGGGGAGCAGAAGGGCAGGCCTCTCTCCTGCTAACGGCCCTGCAGCCCCCGGGGACTGCAGCCTCTGACCAACCGTGTCCCTCCCCCTGCCCCGCCCGCCTCATGAATTCACACCTGCCCCAGAATGAGGATTCTCAGGACTTCCAGGCAGATCTGTTTGTGGGAGCAAGCTGGAAGATCAGAGAAGCCCCACTGAATAAAAGTGCCCCCAAGTCTGTACCTGGAATGGTGGAACTGAGACATCACCCCTCATTTTCAAAACCAAACCACAACAAAAGAATTAAACCCAAGTCCACCATACATATCAAGCCCACAAACCCTGGCAGCCCTCGGGGGGCGGGGAGGAGTGAGAGTGGGCAGAGCTGGTGCTTGTCCCCCTTGGCACGTGGGGTCTTGTGGGCAGAATGGCCCCTAGAAGCCAACTGCCCTGCTCCACAAGGGTGCCTGCAGGCAGGTGCTGGTGGTAAGAAGACAGGTCAAGGATGCCAGCCTCCTCCCTGCGTCACATTCCTGATCACCCAGGATCAGGGAAGAGGCCCGGGGGAGGCACCTGGACATGCTGCTTAGCAGGCTCCGCCCGAGGGACAGCCCGCCATCCCTGTGTGGGGTGCGCAGCCCCAGAGCCAGAAAACCTTTCAAAACCCTCATTCGCTCTCTTTGCCCTAATCGCCACGGAAAATGTGCCTCTAGTGCTCTGGGCCACAAGTGCCCAGTTTCCCGTGAGTCTGGGTCTCCTGAGACGGGAGGTGGGGGAGCGCGCAGCAGAGCCGCCGCCGCTTCTGACGAGGTCGAAGGAGGGGGTGGGGCAGGACGGTGAAGGCCACGGGTCTGTTCGAACATTCACAGTATCAGATGCAGCTGAGCGGCTTCTTACGTCTTTGATCTAAAGAAGCTCCGAAGAGAAAGAACAGGAGGAAGGAAAAGCAATACTACATTCTCAGCAGAGGGCTCTGCCTCGCCAAAACCACCTCCGCAAAGGGACAGGGGCACTCTTCCTGGGGCCTGTGGATCAGGGCCGCACCCTGCCTGCCATTCTGGGAACGTCACATCGCTGGCTCCGAGACAGGGCTGGTTTTGGAAGTCTCTGCTGTCATCCGAAGGGCACAAAACTGGGAGAGGAGCAGGGCAGCCCCATTAAGCTGGCTTTGGCCCCCAACACAGCTGACAGAGGCTTTGGAGGATTTCCAGAGGAGTTCTGCGGACGCTGTCAGTAGCTGGGTTGGAAATACAGGGGGAGAGGCTAGACTGAATGAAGGGATTACAAACCACCCCATAAAAACCCCAAAAGCTCTTTAAAAACAGTCCGGACAGTGAAAAGTTGAACAATCTCTGGTATCACAATATAGAAAAAGGTATTCAAAGGGATCGGTGATGTCTAGAAGACTCTGTTGGTATAAACTCCAAATAGAAAGTGAAATTAATTTTCTGGTGGTTTATAATAATCTTGCAAGTCTGAAGTCTGACTATTGCAGTTTAGCTTCTTGATCATTTCTCATGGATGGGAGACGGGCAGGGAGTTGGGGGTAAACGATTCCTAGAGGAAAGAAAAGCAAAGTGGATAAATCCTGAAAAGAAGCCCTACCCAGTCCCATTACCAAATTCCTGTGGCTGCGAATGTAATCAAGGCCTGCGAGGTTCCACAGCACCCAGTCCCGACTGGTGCCTGAGGGCGTCTTCAAGTCACTTGTAAACTGCTTTTGGGCGTGAATTTATCGGGATCCCTGTCTCCCAAAAAGCAGCTGCTCTGCCTTCAACCCCCTAGTCCGGTCCGAGAACTTGAGCCATGTCTTCCCTGTCCCCCAACCCCTCCATTTCCAGACAGCCCGGTCCTGCTTTTCTTGGTCCCGTTCTCCTCCTCTGGCCCTCCTCCGGGACAGCAGAGAGCAGAGCAGCAGAGAGAAGGACCGGAAGCCAGGCGAGCTGGAAAAGCAGGAGCGGCATGAAGATGCAGGAGGTGGGTGGGAGTCTGCATCCCTGTCTGGGATGTCTCCTCTACCCCGTCACTGCTGCCACCACTAAGCAAGGGCAGGAGGGCGCGAGGAGACCTAGCTGCTTTAGCAGGAGCCAGATACTTAATAACCTCATCAATCTCTCCTCTGCCTTCTCTGTACCAAGCTCCAGGGCGGACCCCTCTAGGGGCATGGCTTCCAGAGGGGCCAGGGGTCCCATCCAGTGCTTTCTGAGGCTGGGATAGTGAGCACCCTCCACCCCAGCAAGAGCAGCCCCTACCTGAGCTCATTCCTCAGAGATTTCAGTCTCCTGATGGACGACCACCTTGGTCACTGACATGTCTGGGTGCTGCTCCTTTGCCTCCTTGATGGCCTGCACGAGGACCTGAGAAAGACAGACAGGACACCCATCAGGAGGACAGCAGCCTGGCTGATGAAGTAAGGCAGGGGTCACAGGACAGCACTTCTCTGGCAAATTCAATCCTGTCTGCAGAACCAGGGCAGCATTTAGGCTAAGCCACGCTGATAATGACCTTAACTACTGCATCCCGCACGAGGAAGCTCCCGGACTAAACGCAGAGACAGGGAAGGTTAGAGCTGTCTCTAAGGAGTCAGAGAGGGACTTCAGGGGCCATGGCTGCACCTGCTTGGTGCGTCTGGTGGAGGACCCACTCGGAAGTGAGTCTAAAGGACAAAGCAAAAGCTGTGTTCAACGAAAGGTAACTGGGAAGTCCAGAACAGGCGAGGGAGACACAGAAGCGTGCTATGAAAAGGGAGAGATGCGTTTGGCTAAAGCCGGGAGAAGACAGGAGGCGTGGGAGGGCCTCCTGTCATGCACCAGCCTAACCACATTACTTATTATTATACAAGTATAATTAGTCTTCACAGCCACCCAAAGAATGAAAGTAAAAATCATTATTTCCCTTTTATACACAAGGAAGCTGAGGTTCAGTGCTTAAAGTGCCTGGTGTTTCACTAGGTTACAGTGCCTAGTAAGTAACGCAACAGAAGTTTTAACTTAAGTCCATCCAATTTTCCTCTTTACCATACTGTCTTTTAGATTCTGGGGAGGAGGGGCCCTGTTTTAGCATCTGAAGGGGTTTTGGTGCTTTAGAAAAGCTAGAGGGAGCAGAGGGAAAGACGAGCAATGGAGCCACCACTCTCCTTGGGCTGCAAGTCTCTGAGCCTCCAGCTCAGAGCACCCCAAGGCGCTAAAGCCTTTGGAGGCTGGTGGCACAGCGATTCTCAGAGACAGCCCCCCGCCCACCATTAAAAAGGATTCTAGCTAGACCTGCCTGTTGACTCTGGCTCTTAAGAATCATCTCTAGCTCTGCCTGGTGTAGCTCAGTGGATTGAGTGCGGACCTGCAAACCAAAGGGTTGCCAGTTCAATTCCCAGTCACGGCACACGCCTGGGTTCCAGGCCTGGTCCCCATAGGGGGCGTATGAGAGGTAACCACACATTGATGTTTCTCTTCCTCTCTCTCGCTCTCCCTTCCCTTCTCTCTAAAAATAAATAAATATTTTTTTAAAAGAATAATCTCTAAGATGGACAGGGAAGGGTAGAGGAAAAAGGGAGATCCCTCTTTTGGTCTCCTGGCTCCATGAAAGCTATTGCTGGAACCACCACCTCTATAGGCCCCTGCTCATCTTCCCTGATCCCTTTTTGCCCAGCTTTTCTGCTCATGCTTCAAGGCCCAGCCCAAGCCCTGGCTTTGGCTACCCCAGCCTTCACCCATCTCTCTACGAAAGCCTGCACCGCATGGCTTCTCCTGAACAGTCAGTCCTTCTTGGAGCACTTCCCTCCCCTGTCCAGAGGGCACGCCTTATCCTCCACGGAGCCCTCAGCGCCCAGAAGAACTGAGGGACCCTGGAGCAGCTCTTTGTCACAACAACCCTGAAGAAACCTATGATTTTCTTTATTCTATAGATGGTGAAACTACATCTCAGAGAAATAAAATAACTTGCTCAAGGGCATACAACCAGTGAGCCAGGGAGTCGGGGTTCAACCCAGGTCTGTCTCGCTGCAGACCCTACACACCCTTCCAGCCTGCTGCTCCTGCTGCCCAGCACAGACTGAGCACATAGCGGGGCCCAGATCTGCTCAGAGAGAGAGGTGGGTGCAGGCGGGTGATGCAGCAGGCCCCCTGAGCTGGGGCTGCGAGGCCTCTCCCTTGGGCTGAGCAGCCTTGTTGCTGGGACCCTGAGCCCAGCATTCTTATCTGTAAGTCTCAACCCTGCTACCAATGGAACCCCCAGCACTGCTCAGGTTTTATTTTCCTTTTTTTTTTTAAAGGCACTCAGCATATCAGAATAAAGGCCACAGAAGCACCGCTCCAGCGCTCCTGTCAATGATTCCAGATGCGTTTGCATGCAGTGTCTTCCGCCCCCTCTTTGCTGTGGCTTGCCTGCCTGCCGTAACCTCTCTGACAGGGAATTGGGAACGTTAATCCTGACCTTATTATTTGCTAATTGCTTGCAGCACACAATTAGTACCTAATTAACATGAAAACACAGAACTTAGCTCTCAGAAGGGCCCAGAAATTATCTAGATCAGTGTACTGTTTTGGGAGAGGAAAAAAATCAGAGGCAAGGTGTTTCACCCAAGGTCACACAGTGAGTTAGTGTTCGATCTAGGGCAGAAAGCAAGTCAAGTCCATGTCCCCCTAGCTGTCTCCTCAGCTACGACAGCCCCGAGGGCAGAGTTCCTACCTTCCCTTTGCTTTGATGTCACCTACTGTCCCTAGCACAGGTTTAGGTCCCGGATATCCCTCCAACAGCAACAGCTCCATTTACTTGGAGCCCACCAGGTGCCACACGCTGGACACCCGTGTCTCACCCGATTCTCAAAACCACCTTGAGAGGAAGGTGTTACAACGCCCACCGTATAGATGAGAGGGCGGGAGCCTGGGGAGTTAAGCGTTAGAATTGGGTAAGCCCGAGGATTGGAACTCAGGTGTTCTGAAACTAAAGTCCACATCTTCCTATTATACCTCCTTGCTCCCCAGTCTATGGCCACCACCCCACAGGCCTCAGTGAGTGGATTCCCTTTGTCTTTCTTCTTCTTTTTCTTCTTCTTCTTTTTTAAGATTTTATTTATTTATTTTTAGAGAAATGGGAAGGAAAGGAGAGAAAAAGAGGCAGAGAAACAATGACGTGTGAGAGAAACATCAATTGGCTGCCTCTCGCACGAGCCCCAACTGGGGACCGGGCCCCAACCCAGGCATGTGCCCTGACCAGGAATCAAACCAGCAACCTTTTGCCTTGCAGGACGATGCTCAGCCAACTGAGTCACGCAGGTCAGGGCTGTCTTTCTCCTTGAGTAAGAGCTAGAGTAGCCCAGGGGGCTCTTTGGAGGTGAAGTTGGCAGAGGTATCTTTTACACCCATCAACCTCCTCCCCAGGGACCCCTCCCGTCCCCACAATCTCCTCCGCATTCCCACCTGATCGTGGTCAATATCAGCATCTCCTGTGATCACAATTCTCTTTTCGATCCGGGTCTCTGATATCCCACCTTTTACAGTCTGAAACCGAAGGGAGGTGGTCATATGAGAAGGAAAGAAAAGAGAAACAGCAAGGGATCATTCTGCAAGCTCCACTCCAAACTTGAACCTGCTGCCGGCACCGCACAGAGCAGCTCTCTCACGTGCTTGTCCGGAATCTTGGCTGGACCTGCTGAGTGAACACACCTCTCTCCCCTTGTATTGCTAAAATCTTTAATAAGTTCAACAAAAAAAAATCAGAATTCTCTATTTACTTACTTTTCCCTTTTTCTTCCTCCTAAATACCGTAAAAATTCAGTGAGTACACAAAATAGATAGGTACTCTGTTTATTCTTTACCAGCCTATTTTATTATTTTCAGGAGGAAAAAAATCAGAAGACTGACCAAAAGTGTTATGCAGCCTGAAACGGGGCTCTGTATTTTAAAGCATGTTCATATTATTGACGACAAAAACGCTTCAAATCGCCTCCTCAGGGTGGGGAGGTCTCCTGACTTGACACAGGAAGGAAACCAGGACCTAGACGTGCTGAGTGGCTGGCTTCCAGTCAGCTCTGTGTCGATGGGCAGAGCTCGGCCAGAGCCCTAGGTTTCTTACTTGTCAGAAAATGCATTTCCCCTAGCGCTGCAGCAAACATGGACTGTCTCTGATTTTCTGGGAGCAGTTCCAATGTTATACATACTGTCCCTCTTGCCTTCATAAGCAACGCTGTGATACTTCCAGTATTTCAGCATCCAAACTACAGTTCCCATGGCCGTGATCCTGGACAGGGTCCTGATTTTTTTGGCTTGGATACCAAGAACACTTGCCCTTAAACTGACTTTTTAAACTTACCTCCATAGCCAGATGGCCCAGCCAGATAGAAGACTCCGCAACCAGAGAGACGGACAGGTGTGTAAGGAGAACCACCACGTGTGACTTTATGACACCACTAAGGAGGCAGGGACACTCTCGGGGCCTCCCCAGCCTTATTCCTGGGGAAAGCAGCAGGTCCTTGCCACCTGGGACACTTGGAATAATTTGCCTCAGGAGGGCTGGGGCAGAGAACCCTTGTTTACGGACCGGAGTCCTGCCTGCAGAGAGGCAGCACGCCTGACATGCCCCTGGGTTCCGGAAGAGCGGACCGGCTGGTCTGTTACCTTAGTAATCTGAGTTGTGGTGGTGCTGCTGGTGGTCTCTGACGTGATGGTCTGAGCTGTCAGCAAGACTCCGGGGTCCAAGTCCCCATTGCTGTCCTCAGTCTGCAGGAGGGAGGGAAACAACCGGTCACTGTGCCTTGCAGGCAGCTTTGCGGGCAGACGTTGCGGGCGCAGTTTTGCTCCTCAGCTGTACATTCTGAATTGGAAACCTGATTCCTTTACAGCGACCTCTCTCTCTCCCTTTTTAAAAAAATTTTTCTTCCCTTTTATTTTTCTTTTATTTTTTTTTACAGAGAGGAGAAAGGAGGGAGAACAAGAGGAAGAGAAACATCGATGCATTAACTTGTTTAATTTTGTACGCGCTGACTATGGAACAAACCCCACAACCTAGGGATGTGCCCTGGCCAGGAATTGAACCTGTGACCTTCTGGTTTTCAGGATGATGCCCAACCAACTGAGACACTTTGGACAGGGCTATAGTGATCTCTTAATAAATACATTTAAATAAATAAATAAAGCCAGCCCCGGCCAGGTGGCTCATTCGGTGAGCCAAGGAATCTCAAGCTATCTTCTTTGAAGGTGGAGATGGAAGACAGGAAACAAATGAAGTAGGAAGGGTCCCTTTAAAGCAGAGTGGAAGGAAATATACATAATATCTCAGTGGCATTTCTGACAACAACACTATTATTGAAATGGATCCTCCTTATTATAGGAGGGGTTTTCAAAATGCCAAGCTAGGACTGGGGTACTTCTTGTTTCTCTGGGGCTCGTCACTCATGACGGAAACAAACACACTGTGGTCAGGCTGAGACGTGGCGTCAGCAGAAGGAAGAGAGATGGCTGGCCCGGGGCCAAACTCAACCCGGAGAGCAGCGGTCAGCAGTCATTTGGGCTGTGTGACTCGCTGCTGCAAACCCCAAACCAAGGTGGACACACATGAGACTGAGGACACAGGGGCTGCCTATAGCCACGTGCTCTTCACCCGACAGTGACCTACAACACCTGGCACTGGTAGTGCGCACTGATCCGGAGGGGCATTTGGAGAACTGCAATTATTTTCATAAAGAATCCTGAAGCAAAAGAGGTGAACGGTGTCAGGTTATTCTCTTTTCCCTCCCCATAAACAGTCATTTGCATGATAAGCAGAGGCCTCCAACCTTTTTATGAGAAGGACCACATGTTACTAAGGCAGAACTTTGACATGGGCGGGCGGGGCTCAGGTGGAGGAAGGAGAAGAGAATTAGGAAAGAGGAAAGTCCCTGGCCGGGTTCTTGTCCGAGTAGGAATCTAGACGGAACGAAGACAGGGAGCAGGGTCGTGTCGTCTAAGTTTCACACATGGCACCACCACTCCGGGTAGATAGTGGGCTGGTTCACTGACTCTGTCTGCCGCCCTGACCCCCTTACCCACCTCAGATTCAGACTTAACTAAGATGTGCTGCACCCCTACTATGTGTCAAGCACATAGTGCGAGTGTTATCTCAATGGCACGTCTCAGTATCTGAAGTAGGTCCTGTTATTATTGTACGGACAGTGTACAATTAAGAAAACTGCCGTCCAGAGAGATTAAGTAACTGGTCACGGTTCTATAGTTAATAAGTGTTTAAACTAGGACTTCGGGCAAGAAATTTGTGAAGTTTCAAGTTTTGAAGTTTGAAGACTGAGGTTCGGATCTCGGCTCAAATAACTGGGCAACTTATCCTGACTTCTCTCAGCTTCAGTCTTCCCATTTATAACAGGTAATACGGTAGTACACGCCTGCTCTGCCTCCACCACCGCATTGTTTCGAAGATCAAAAAAGATCACAGAGATGAAAACAGTTTATGAAGTGTTATAAGAATATACATGTGCATGCCAGGAGGGCCGAGCCTGTTTAGAGAGTCCCTCCTGTACTGAACCTGAGACTCAGTGTTTCCTACCTGGTCCCGGGCCCCTTGCTCCTCCCCTCCGGTCCCCGAGGAAGGTGGCGGGTGGAGGAGACACACCGGGATTCTTCTCTGGGACCGTCTCACCAGTGCTTCCTCAAAGGGTACTGCGGCTTTGACTGCTGCTTACAGAGTTAAACACCCATGTGTCCTGTGACCCGGCAATTCTACTCCTCAGGATTTGCCCGAGAAAAGTGAGGACTTGTTCACAGAGAGACGCGCACGTGCACGTGGACAGCGGCTTCAGTCCTATTTGCCCCGAACCGGGGCCAACTCAAGTGTCCATCAACAAATAAAAGGATAAATTGTGGAATATTTGCACAACACAATACTATTTGACAATACAAAACAGTAAACTGGATTCACATAACATGGATGGGCCTGAAGGACACGTTCAGACACAAAAGTGTACTGCAGTATACTCTGTTTATATCACGTCCAAGAACAGGCAAAACTATGGCGACAGAAATCAGAGCAGTTGCCTAGAAGGGTAGGGAGCGGCCGGGGAAGGCTACAAAGAAAGGAGTGATGGGAATGCTCTGTGTCCGCAGTGCACCTTGGTCATACAGGCATATACGTTTGCCGGAACCAATCAAATCGAGCACTTAAAACCCGTGCATTTCACTGGACGTAAACGGGACCTCAGGCGCGCACGTCCGCACAAACACACAAACAGAAAGGCCCTATGCCGGCTCCCCATCTGCTCCCACCCTGTCTCCCTAACAGTGGGGTTGTGGGAGAAGAACCGCAAGGTCCCTGGGCTTAGTAGTCTGGTCAGATAATAAAAACAGAAGTAAAAATACTCTTATAACAAATAAAATAAATAATAATAGCAAAGGATTATCTGGCACTTATCATGCACCAGGCACTTTTTTTTCTACAGGTTATTTCCAGTTTATACTGTGCTTTTTCACTTACCAGTTTATCATGTAGATGATTCTCATCAGAAGCTTTTTAAAATAGTTGCTTAGAATTACCTTAATTGGACAGACCATACTTTATTTAACTGTGCCCCACGGATGGACATTTAGGTTGTATCCATGGCAGTGACCACGTAAAAGGCTCCCTCCCATAGCAAGTAATTCTTTCCTACCTCCTCTGGCTTTTTCAGTCCCCTTCACTGCCAAGCCCTATTCACTCATTTGTGTCTCCCTTGCTGACACAGCTCTCTCCTGCTTCCTCAGGCTACACTTCAGCTCTCCACAAGGATCTCCCAGACCTGCTTCAGTCGTACTCCTGTCTCCAGGCAGCCCCTACTTTCATATATTCAGGACACAGCTTTAGGAGTCACCTTCCAAGATCCCTGCTTTAATGATGCCACTTTATCACCACTATTAAAAAACTTCATGCAACTGCTCATTATTTACCAAACTCAAGCTCCACACTCAGAAGAGAGAGAAGGGGGAAGCATTTCAACATTAACCAAGCACTTGACAGACATCCTTTCACTGGATACACCCCCCCCCCCCCCCCAGATCTTGCAATGGTAGGTGGTATATCCCCATTTTACAGCCGAGGAGCCAGAGGCTTGGCGAGATGAGTGATTCGTGTCACGTGACCCAACTAGTCATCCTGGATCCGCAAGGCCTCGTGGCCAAAATATCTACTCCCCAAAGAGGGTTTTCCAGACGATTCCAGCCCCAAAGTAGCAATCTTTCATGTAATCCCGGGTTGTCTAACTCTTTATTTTAGTTTAGTTTCTTTACAGCACTTGTCACTGTCCCAGATTTACACGGCTATTTATGTGTTTTACGGCCTGTCTCTCCCGACTGAACGTACGTTCCAGAGGGCAGAGCCTGTGTTTACCGTGGACATTGCTTTGGCCTAATAAAGAAATGCTCGAGCCCTGGCTGGTGTAGCTCAGTGGATTGAGCGCGGGCTGGGAACCAAAGTGTCCCAGGTTCGATTCCCAGCCAGGGTACATTCCTGGGTTGCAGGCCAGAACCCCCAGCAACCTCACATTGACTCCCTCTCTCTCTCTCCCTCTCTCTCTCTCTCTCTCTCTCTCTCTCTCTCTCTCTCTCTCTCTCTCTCTCCCCCCCTCCCTCCCCTCCCTCTCTAAAAATAAATAAATAAACTCTTTAAAAAAAAAGAAAAAAAAAAGAAAAAAAAAAAGAAATGCTCGAGAAATGCTCACTGCAGGAAGAATGAACAGTTCAGCTTATAGAGGGAAAAGTGTTTCTTTTTTCTTTCTTTTTTTTGGGGGGGGAGTTTTTCTTATTGTTGGCTTCTGTGATTTAAAAAAGGAAAGAAAAACAACATAAGCAACCCTAACTCATTCAAATTGTCAATAATGAAAGAGAAATTTTATTAAAAGTGGGAAGCAAACAAAAATTTTAAATACAAAGATTCTTATGTGATATTAAATTTGATTTAATTGTACTGAATTGATTATAATTATCATAGCTGTTATTTATGCTCTCAGGTTTGGCGTTCAAGTCAATTCCATGCAGTACTATGTCTTATATAATCTTTTTTAAACAGATTTGATTTATTTATTTTTAGAGAGAGGGGACGGGAGGGAGACAGAAAGGGAGAGAAACATCAGTTGGATGCCTCTCGCATGTGCCCCAGCTGGGGACCAGGCCCACAACCCAGGCATGCGCCCTGGCTAGGAATCAAACCAGCAATCTCCCCCTTTGTGGGATGATGCCCAACCAACTGAGCCATGCTGGCCAGGGCAATGTCTTATGCAATCTTCATAACAAAATCATGAGGCAGCTACAGGTTCTAACATCACGTGGGTGGAGGTGGGGGGGTGGGACAGGGCATCAAGGCTCAGAGATGTTCAGTTACTTGCTTAAGTCGATAAATGGAGAGGCCAGGACCTGCACTCTGGTGTGTTTGACCCAAAGCTCATATTCTGAACCATTCCACTGGACCACTCTCCCTCAGTGAATTGGGTGGCCAGAAACAGTCAGATCCAAGACAGTTTTGATTTTAATAAATTACTTTGGGGCAGGGGTCCCCAACCCCCAGGCCACCAGTACCAGTCAGAGGCCTGTTAGGAACCAGGGCGCGCCGCAGGAGGTGACCCAGGATGGAGGAAAGGAACCTTACCACTGGAGCTCCGCCTCCTGCTGTCTCCTCCCCAGCCCCGCCCCCCCACCCCAAACCCATGCCAAAAAGGTTGGGGACCGCTGCTCCCGGGCATTCTCAGATCAGTGATGTCTTCTAAAAAGAATGGCCCATAAAAGCCTAGCATTATTTGGAGCAAACAATTAGGCACCCTGTGAAAAAAGGTTATTTATTGTGTTTATTCCGTCTTTGGTTGTGAAACGTTAAACGGTGTCCTACCTGAGCAGCCTCATAGGTGATGGTCTTGGTCTCGGTGTGGACGATGGGGACGTCTTTGGTGGGGATCTCGCTCTTCACGGCGTCGGCAGTATCTGAGAGGGTGACAGTCTGGGTCTTCACCAGGGGAGGCTGCGGAGCAGTAAGGAAACGGTTACCGGGACCTTCTGAAGGCGCTGGAGGGCTCACCTTCTGACATTGACCTGATCAAAGTGACAGCTCGAACCAAGCAGAGGGCCAGTTCAACCTCTGCCCAAGATTTGGACACTACTCCAAAGTAGCTCTGACAAGGTGTCAGATCCTGAGAGATATTAAAGAACAGCATTACTGTAATCACTTCCATACGCTTAATGGAAAGCTATACGATCAGACAATTATGATCGGTGATAAAAAACACTTCAGACTGACCTTCAGAATTTGAATATAAAACCACTTGCCAAATAGCTGTCTTCTTTGTTTGTCCTTCCGACCGCACCATTAAGAAAATCAGCCATAGTTCCTCCACTTAGTTCAAGCGGTACATGAAACAGCAGTGGCATTGAAATGCATTACCCTGAATTCATTAACTTCTTTCAAATCAATGTCAGACATTCACTTTGGAGTGATTGAGAAGAAACAGTATTTGGAAAACTGGGGGAAAAAATCAGTTCTACCACCACCTGGTGATTAATCTCAGAATTTCAGAAGAATGAATATTAGTAGAATATCAAAGGCTACTCATCTACCAGTCACCTTCCCCGAGACCAGAAACCACCCTAGAACTAGCAGTTGATTGTGATGAAGGTGAGTGGCCATCCACCTCAGCCCAGGAGATCAGTGCCCACGATCACGGAAGCCCCTGTGAGTGGGGTCAGTGGGAGTGGTGAGCTGTACTGTGTGGTTGCAATACATAAATAATTTGGGGGAGGGTCTGAAATCTCATAATAAAATCATTGACCCCTTCTAATTAAGTGCATTGTAATTTTTCGAGCACAGTCGCGGAACACTGCAGGCTCCTCATCACGTAAGTCTCAAAAATTCACCTCTTCGCATTGCCCGTCTTGACCGAGGAAGAGAAACACACACCAGCTCCGTAAAGGTGAGCCCCTGGAGTTTACTCCCAAGAGTCCTGTTAAGTCATCAGGGGAAAGAGCACTTGGAAGCCATGCAGGTGATTCCTCTGGTGAAATTTCTTTAGAGTAACCAAGGGCTTCCATTGTATTCTGTGATTTGGAAAACAGCAGAGGGGCTACTGCCCTCACCACCACCACCACCGCCTCCTCCACAGAACAGAGTGGGGCCCTCTCCCGGCGTGAGTCATCAGACCTGCGTCACTGAACCAGTTACTACCTGGAAACTTCGAATGAGGGTGGGGAACTGGTTACCCACACGAGAGTCAAGACACGATCCGCTCTGCTTTCCGAGTGGCTCTCCTGGTGCAACATGGTCTTCACTACTCTCTGCCTTGTTCTCACCAGGTTGCAGCTGACAGGAAGCTGGGGACACTGGGACCTTTAAGGCACTGGCCTGATCCTCCACTCCCATACATTCCCCACTTGGGCCTCGGGGCATCTCCTTAGTATCAAGAGGGCCAGCTTCCCCCTGCTCCTTCTCTTCTGTCTCCTTGCTGCTTATGGAGAGGGAGCCCATGTCAAAGCCTTGCGGAGACTCCAACGGGGTGGCCGTCTGGCTCTCACTAGGAATTACTGAGGGCTCGGGGCCCGCCCGTTCAGAGTCAGGCTTGGCGAGTAGCCCCTGTGGCACGGCAGCCGCCTCCTCTGTGCGAATGCCATTTACATTCTACAAATAAATGAACACATACAAAAGCAAGAATATTAGGAATAAGTGGGGAATGTGGTGAGCTCTGAGAATCAACAATGACTTTTAAGAGGCCTCGACAGTATTAATGCAAATAGAAACCAAAAAGCTTAGCGCCTGAAGTAGTCAAAAGAAGAATTACGTCAGCAGCTTAAGTAAGCTCCAACTTCATTTTGGTCACGGTTCTAGAACTCTGTTAGTCTGAGGAGTAATTCTGATGTCCTTTGCCCACTATCAAGAACTTGGTATTACTACGGCCTTTCCTTTATGACACACTCTTCTTACATAAAGCAGTTACCAGTGCTTTGCCATTGCTAAATACTCAAGTCATTACTGTACACGGGGCACGATGCAACGTATGTGAGTCAGCCAAAACATCCTTGAGGAGCCTGATTAGGCTGAAAACATTTCAAGTCTCCAAGACATATGTATCATCACCCTAGCACCTAATACAGGAGCTAAAATCTAGGCTTTGGTTGGTGCAGATATAGAAGCTGAGTTCATCCAGCACAGACTTAGTCTAATCATCACCATGGAATTAAATATAATATCAAAACTAGTGAAATATTTCTTTGTAAACAGAATAAAAATGGCCCAGCAGCTGAGGTCATTTCTTCACAGATGACTGACTACCGTCTCCAACCCCTAAGGGAAACGAATCCCGGAAACACAGAGTTCCCTCTTTGGCTAAATGCCTCACATCACAGGAAAAACAGGTCTAAAATAAGTGCTTCCAGGAGAATGAGGATGAGAAGAACACGTCGCGGTAGATGGGCCTATTCCTAAACTTGAAAGAAAGGTGCTGGAGGTGGGAGAAGGAAAGCAATTCACACAAGCAGGAAAAGAACGAGCCATCTGAAAAATTAACAATCTAGCAGAAGCCAAACGTAATGAAAAGTTACCAATGCAAGTGCTCACCAGAAAGCTGTAAATGTGCCACTTAGGCCTGAAACTTGGGTGAGGTCAAACTGCACACTACATACCACACCGGAACTTAATGACTGACAGGGACTGTTTTAAAAAGGTGCTCCTGAAGCAAACGACAAATGTTTGGACCAGCTTACACACTGTAGCACTCAAACCACATTGTATGGATTACATTGTAGACAATCACTGCTTCTCCTTTCCTTGTAAATCAGCCCAGTTGTGACGAAAAACAAAACAAAACAAAACAAAACACTGCTCTATTAAGGCAAGAAAAGATGCAGCACACTCAAGAACTCGAGGCCGACTCTTCTTGTAAACCATCTTGAAACAGTCGGCAGCATCACAATTAGGCAGGTCTCTCAGGGACGGGTTATAAATATTACTTAGGACATAAAAAATGGAACTGAGAAATGACAATAGAAACTGTCTCTGCAGATGTATCAGAGATACAGAAAATATCCTTGCTAAGGGCACATGAATTTCCTCATACTTAAAATGAGAAAACCCATACTTGGTTTGACTCACAGGGTTCTGAAGATCAAATACAATAGTCTATAAGAAAGCACTGTGTAAATTCTAAAGTACCATATACATTCACTTAATTCAGTCAACATTATCGGAGCACCTCTAATAGGCTACAGTCTGGGGACACTAGAATGAACTTGTTATACTTTCTGGGGCACTTATCTCATCATTTCTTTTGGGTTAGGCTAGCTGATGTAGAGATATCCAAAAATAGATGGACTGGTAACAAACAAATAGGCTTTCCCAAGTTGCTATACGCTAGCTCTGTGAATAGCATACCCACATCTATTCACATGGAGAGGAACTTCATCAGAAATGGCTGATTAATAACCAGGAAAATACCTAAGAAAATCGATCAAGTAAGAGACAATTTTATACCAGTCTACTCAAGTGATAAGTGTAGTCTGTCATCAAGAAGCCATTTCTGGCAAGATGGAGGCATAGGGAGATACGCTTTGCTTCCTCACACAATCAAAAGAAGGACGACAAATTTGAAAACAAAAAACAACCAGAACTGCCAGAAAATTGAACTGTGTGGAAGTCCGACACTAAGGAGTTAAAGAAGAAACATTCGTCCAGACCCGTAGGAGGGGTGGAGACAGGCAGCTGGGTGGAGAGGATGCCCGGCAAGGCGGCAGACTGGGAGGTCCCACATTCGTGTCAGGATAAGCCAGGAGGAACAACTGGGGAGCAAGATAGACTGCACAACCCAAGGTTCCATCACAGGAAACTAAAGCCTCAAAACCTCTGGCTGAAAAAACCTGTGGGGATTGCAGCAGTGAGAGAAACTCTCAGCCTCACAGGAGTGTTCATTGGAGAGACCCACAGGGTCCTAGAATGCACACAAACCCACCCACGCACTCACCCAGGAATCAGCACCAGAAGGGCCCAATTTGTTTGTGGGTAGTGGGGGAAGTGACTGAAAGCCACAGAGAGCTGAGCAAGTGGCACTGTTCCCTCTTGGACCCCTCCCCCACATACAGGCCACAACGCAGCAACATGGATTGCCCTGCCCTGGTGAATAGCCAAGGCTCTGCCCCTTACAATATAACAGGTGTACTGAGACAAAGAAATGTGGCCCAAATGAAAGAACTGCTCAAAACTCCAGAAAAAAACTAAGCAACAAGGAGATAGCCAGCCTATCAGATGTGGAGTTCAAAACACTGGTAATCAGGATACTCACAGAATTGGTTGAGTATGGTCGCAAAACAGAGGAAAAAGTGAAGGCTATGCTAAGTGAAATAAAACAAAATATACAGGGAACCAACAGTGAAGGGAAGGAAACTGGGACGCCAATCGATGATTTGGAACGGATGAAAGAAATAAACATTCAACCAGAACAGAATGAAGAAACAAGAATTCAAAACAATGAGGAGAGGCTTAGGAACCTCTGGGACAACTTTAAAATGTTGCAACAGCTGAATCACAGGGGTGCCAGAGGGAGAAGAGGAAGAGCAAGGAATTGAAAACTTATTTGAAAAAATGAAGGGAAACTTCCCTAATCTGGCGAAGGAAATAAACTTCCAGGAAGTCCAGGAAGGTCAGAGAGTCCCAAAGAAATTGGACCCAAGGAGGAACACACCAAGGTACATCATAATTACATTGCCCAAGATTAAAGATAAGGAGAGAATCTTACAGCACCAAGAGAAAAGGAGACAGTTACCTACAAAGGAGTTCCCATAAGACTATCAGCTGATTTCTCAAAAGAAACCTTACAGGCAAGTAGGGGCTAGAAAGAAGGATTCAAAGTCATGAAAGGCAAGGATTTATATCCAAGATTGCTCTATTCAGCAGAGCTATCATTTAGAGTGGGAGGCAGATAAAGTGCGTCCCAGACAAGGTCAAGTTAAAGGAGTGCATCATCACCAAGCCCTTATTATATGAAATGTTAAAGGGACTTATCTAAGAAAAAGAAGAAAATTAAAACTATGAATAGTAAAATGACAACAAACTCACAATTATCAACAACTGAACCTAAAATACAAAAACAATCTAAGCAAACAATCAGAACAGGAACAGAATCACAGAAATAGAGATCATATGGAGGGTTATAAGCGGGGAAGGGGAATGGGGAGAATGGGGGAAAAGTACAGGGAATAAGAAACATAAATGGTAGGTACAAAATAGACAGGGAGAGGTTAAGAACAGTATAGGGAATGGCAAAGCCAAAGAACATATATGTACGACCCATGGACATGAACGAATGAGGGGGAATGCTGGTGGGACTGGGGTGCAGGCTGGAGGGGGATAGAGGAGAGAAAAAAATGGGACAACTGTAACAGCATAATCAAAATATACTTAAAAATAAAAATAATATTTATTAGCATAAAAAATAACAATAAAATTAAAATCAACATTGCTCAGGCCAGCACCACCTGGCCCAAAGTTGCCTACTGCTGAGTAAAATTAGAGAGATCCATCATTCTTTTCAAAGCACGTACAGAGGAGGCCAAGGGTAAAGGCTGTAGCCACGGTAATATCAATTCAACAAATATTTACTGATCACCTAATATGCGTTAGTCATTGGGAAAAAGGAAAACTGACAACAGTCGGGTTAAATGACCACTCGCAGCAAGCACTCGCACACACGGTCAAACCAGCCTCTCCAGCGGCGCTGCTGTCCAGACCTCTTGGATAACACAGCCAGCTGCTTGCTGGACATCCTCCCAGGTTGCGTATGAAATGCAACATGCCCCGAATTACACTCATTTCTGCTGCTGTCTGGACCCGCCACCCCGACCTCCTCCATCGTTTCTGTTACCGTTACCAATGGCACCATCGTTCACCCAGTAACAGAAACGATAACAGAAATGCTTGTTTCTACTGCACATTTACTATCTTCATTCCAGCTCTTACACTGCCTCACCCTGCTCGTGACTCATGCGCTCAGTTTTTCTTCTTTCCTTCTTTCCCATCTCAAGCCTTCCTTGAATGCATCCTCTATTCTACTGCTAAAGTGTTTGTTTCTAAAACGAAACATTGAAAATCCCAATTTGCAGCTTAAAACCCTTCAGTGACTCTTCATTTCCTTCTGGTTAAGTCCAGACCCTTTAGTAAGACATAGAAAATACTTTAAAATGTGGCTCTTAGCCCTGGCTGGTGTAGCTCAGTGGACTGAGCGCAGGCTGTAAAACCAAAGGGTAGCCAGTTAGATTCCAGGTCAGGGCACATGCCTGGGTTGCGGTTAGGTCCGTGTGCCAGAGGCAGCAGATCGATGTTTCTCTCACCCTCTTCCACCCTTCCCCTCCCTCTGAAAACAAATAAATAAAATCTTTTTTAAAAAGGAACACAAGAACCTGCTATTGTCTCATTTTTATCTTTCTCTCGATTAAAATCTCGGGCAGGCAGGTGAGGGCCGAGTGGACGACAGCAGGGTCCCTGCCCACACTGCCCTGAGACCACAGGGAAGGGCTTCCCTCTCGGGACCAGGATCTGATGCTGCAATGAGGAAAAAGCCACAGATGCTAACCGCCAAGCCTACACCTTCCTCCTGATAATGTGCTGCTTTATTTCTTATCCATTTAAAAATTATATGTTCTTATGCATATAATTATACACATGAAAAAGACCTTAAGTACAGTAAAATATCACTAGTTTAATTTCTTTGTGTTTCTCTGTACTTCCTAACCTTCCTAAAATAAATATGCATTACTTTTTAAAATAAAAAATGTTATTAAATTATTTTCCTATGCAAGCTTCTGCATCTGGTTTCATAATGAAACGATCTATAAAACCTGAAGAATCTGGTAAACAATCTTTATCATGTTTAATGCTTTCTGATTTGGAGAGGGCAGGAATATTCTCAGGAATGCAAATGAAAATATGGTTGTAGCTGTAATTTAATTCCTAAGTAAATTTTCTTACTAGATACCTCCCTCTGCAACGGTGAAGACATTCAAAGAAAATGATCACTCTCTTGGTAAAGTCATGAGAGCAACTAGGAATACAGAACATGAAAAATCAAAGTATCCCCAAACTGGGTCTGAGTAATAACTCTAGATTAGTGATATAGAGCAACACTATCATACTTCACATCAGAATGATTTATGATTCATAGTTCTCTCTCTTTCTCTTTCAGCTGAGTGCCCTGCACCTCAAGGTGAAATCTTGTTTTATTAAAGTCAAGTATGAAACATCAGAATGAATTGACCAAGTTCAATAGATAGTTGCTTAATTGCCATCTCAGAAGAGAAGACCTTTGGGTGGTTTTTAGGATAATGAGAGAAAGAAAGGACCCAATCTCCAGGATACTTAGATTGAGTTGAATGAAGATATTGATGTCGATACATACAAATGGCAGTTAAGCATGTTTACATAGTAAGCTCAGGGCCACATGGTGCTTGTGGCAATGGTGGAACCTTGGGAAAAGGCCAGCTTTTGTCAGAGCTGGTTTCTGTACTTAATTACAGTGTCTTGTTTGGTTTGGTTTGGTTTGGTGCATTCTCAGTATTATAATGTTACACTAAGCACTGAAATAAACAAATCAGCAATGTTACTGAGTCTACCACAAGCAGAATTAGACAGTTGAGAGAAAAATTTTTGAAAGAAAGAAGAAAATAGTCATGTCAGTTATAAAGCTAACTTCTAATGAAGGTCTTGGAATCATTATGTGTTTAAGTTTTCAAAAAATGTTTTCCCTCATATTCCATTCAATGTTTTCAAAGATCTATCTTTAGATCTTTGAAAATACCTGTGAAAATTTTACTTGCATATATATGCATGGTTAAACATACATTATAAACAAGTTAATAAATTGGGTTTTCTTACTTGCTGAAATTATACAAGACAAATTTTATTTAAAAAAATTTTTTAAATTGATTTGAGGGAGAGAAACATCAATCTTATTGTTCCACTATTTATGATTCATTGGTTGATATTTTTTAATCCTCACCAAAGCATAAGTTCATTGATTTTAGAGAGAGAGGAAAAGAGAAAGAGAGAGAGAGAAGCATTGATGTGTGAGAGAAACATCAATCAGTTGCCTCATGCATGTGCCCCCACAGGGAATCGAACCTGCAATCTTTTGGTGTAGGGGACAATGCTCCAACCAACTGAGCCACCCAGCTAGGGAGGCTGATTCTTATATGTGCCCTGACTGGGGATCAAACCCGCTACCTTGGCTTATCAGGGACAATGCTCTAACCAACTGAGCTATCTGGCCAGGGCCAATATAAGACAAAGTGTAAGGGAGGGCCATTAACATGCTAAAGTAACATTTTATCAAATTGACTAAATTGAGAAGTAGAAAACGCAAATGATGATTGCAAAAAGAATTTTCATAGTCCAACCAGACCAAAATACAAATTCTTTCACTAAATTGCACAAATACCCTGGCCTACCTCATTGTACCAATACCATCTTCAATAATCTCAAACCCTCTATTCCAATCAATGAGAGTTTTGCATTTACATAAATATACTTAGGGGCTCAAGCAGAGAACACCAAAAATACTTTCTTTGATGAAGAACAAATATTTATTAGAGTTACAAAATGTCATTTGGTTTGATGATGGTATTTTTTGCTTTGTTCGCTTTTAGATACCAACTAAATTGTCTTCTAACTTTGTGCTTGAGGCTTGGTTTAATTAACATGAATTTATTGATTTATTTTTAAAGATTTTATTTATTTCTTTTTAGACAGAGGGGAAGGGAGGGAGAAAGAGAGGGAGAGAAACATGAGTGTGTGGTTGCCTCTTGAGCACTCCCCTACTGGGGACGTGGCTCACAGCCTAGGCATGTGCCCTGACTAGGAATCGAACCAGCAACCTGTCAGTTCTCTGGTCGGCACCCAGTCCACTGAGCCACACCAGCTAGGGCTATAATTATTTTAAAGCTTCATAGATTTATTGTTTCTAAACCCAAAGCATAGCTTCCTGTGTTACTAGCCACAGGTTTTGTTTCCTGAAATTTACTGACTTTTGCAAGAAAGAGCCTGAAATTTGCATACTACCCCTATAGTTACTTACACAGCACAACCCTAAATGCAACCACATCTGTTAAACTACCACTGGTTATCACATTCTCTTCATTCTATTTTGCCATTCTAACAAGTACACTCAGAGTGAGGACTGGCCTTGTAATGTCTCCATCATCTGTGCAATGATTTTGTGGCCTGTTGAAATGCAAACACCTCCGGAAAAAAAAAAGGGGGGAATTTGGGGGATCCATTAGACTTCTTAATAAGATTTGTATAATTTTTAAAAATAAATGTTTGGTAAGAAAAAGGGAGTGAGCAGAAGGTGACAGTGGGCTTCAAGGGGATGGGTGTGCACAGACACACAGGTACCCAGAGTGCATTACCCTCGTCGTGCAAGCCCAGTAAGAAGCGCTCTGCGCTGCCAGTGCCCACAGAACCAGCAGGAATCGAGGTTATCTTAGCACAGAAGGAAGATACCCAGCGGAAGAGTCCAGCGCCTGGTTCTTAACTAAAGTGAACAATAAATACGACAGTCACTTAAATGATCAACAATGTATTTAAATAATACCCCCGAATGGTCTGCAACATGCAAACGAAAACATGTACAGTCCCATCCTGATAAGATCAGTTCATTGCGAGTGCTTCGTTTCTATGACCTTGAACAAAACATGGCAAGTCGGCAAAGCATGGCCTTCAATGCCTTTGGGAAAAGCTCTAAAAAACAAAACATACCAAAATTTGTGGTATTATTCCTGTTTTGAAAAATTAACAACAGTGTTTCCCTTGGTTGTATAATAATCACTAGGAACATAAACCTAGTGATTTCTTAATTTAATCTTCAATGTATTTTTTCCCATTACCATTTAGTGCCCTTATACTCCCCTCCCCCAGCAATCAGCACAGTGTTGTCCATAATTTTTTAAATTTGTCGAGTTAAACAAAATGCTTTTGAATGGGCACTTGCAATAAGAGATAAATCAGACGTGGTAATGGCTTCTTTTGTAAAAGCCACATGTAAACAGCACACGAAGTTGACAAGTGAAGCAGCAGGAGCCCATTCTTCAGCCAAAAAAGGAAAGAAATGAAGAAAGAAGAACAAAAATTACCAAAAAGAAAAAACATTCCCTGGTCCTCTGCCCCCCAAAGCCTCGGCAATAACAGTTTTGGTACACTTTTGCTGGGAAACTCAGGCCAACTGATGGGTTAAAAAAGGACATTAGAATGGCAAACACTGCATGTGGGGATAAACTAACAACAGAGTAACTGTGTGGCCAGCAAAAGATGGTTTAAAAATTCTATCTTTCCTCTCCAGTGTGCCATTTTGTTTTAAATCATGCAATACATGTTTCTGCATTCTAAAGTTTCTGTCTTGGCTATACCCTCCCCAACTTTTAAAAAAAAATAACATTTGTGTGCTATTGATCCCTAGCTAGAAATACAACCTTGTAGAGCTCACTCACGAGCTTCTCCATGAAACTCGAGTCATTTTCCTGGTCCATTGCCGCTTTCTGGCACACAAAGATGACATCTGGATAAAGGAGCTTATTTAGGAAGATGTTGGCCTTAATTAAATCACAGTTGGTAAAACTGCTTATTATATGAAAATCACTTCGTAACACAGCCTTTCATAAGTGCCAGCAAGTGGAATTTGCCCGTGACGCATCCTTTAAGCATAGTTTTTATAATTTCCTAAATAGTGCTGTTATTAGATTATCCCCACAATATGCGAAGGGAAAAGCAAACAGCTTCAAAATCAGTGCCCGCTGCAAAATTTTAACTATTAGGTAATAGAAAATTTTGCCTTCACACCGCACTCACCAGCAAGGACTCCACAGATCAAATGAGGGTTCTCAGACTTGAACAGAGCTACAGACGTCAAAGTGATGGAGCAAGCATTAAAGGTTATGCTAAGCACACCTAGGAGACCAGAAGCCTTCGTCGGTCAGTTCTGTTTCCTTAGACTAAGAAGGGCTGAGGAACAGAGATGCAGATGGAGAGAAGGAGCTCTAACCTGCACGAAAACTCACTTAGCGTGGAACACAATGAAACACATTTGGCAGGGTTTCTCAGAAGTCCCCATTCCAAAAATGATAAAGCCATAATAATAAGCACTTCAGAAAACTATAGGTACTAGCTAGCAGTGTCTTCTCCTCCTGAAGAAATCTGTAATAATGAAAATGGCTTTCCATGCTAACATTTTCAACAAATTCCTAAAAGAAATGTGGCTTTGGAGAAACACTGCAATTTTTTTACATTGCTCAGACCTCCACAGGGTACTTACTTTGAGCTGGTAAACAGATCACTTCAAAATGCGGAGTGTTGGTTCTAAGTAATCACCTGGGTAATACAATAGAATCTAGAACGGTGAGGGCAGGATGAGAGATAAGGTTCATCCAGGGTGAAGTAAGACATCAAGCGGAACGCTGTCTGCTAATTCCACATCACAGGGGCAAGCTCTCCGCACACCCACGGCCCACGCCCACCCCATCTTTCGTTCTTCTGTTGATCGGAGGGGAAGTCCTGGCAGGTTAATAGCTACTGATTTGTAGAGTGCTTTTAGAAAAAAAAAAAAAACAACCCAAAGACATATCCAGCATATTAAAAAATGCTCCTAACAGATGTGACAATTGCATAGCGACCGATTAAGTTGGTAAGAAAAAGTCATTTTAAAAACTTGGGATAAATTAGTCAAATGAGTTCCAAGCTTATTTAAAATATTAGTATTCTGAGAACTGAACACGTGTCAATAGGTTACCTCGGTTTCAGGACTGAACAAAAGACAACTACTGGCGGAGATAAGAGGAAAACAGAAAAACAGGAGACTGTTTCTGGGAAGACTGGCTGACAGTGTCTCTTGGTGATCCAATGAGGCAGAGGTTCCTCTCCCACCCCCCCACCCCGCCCCCCACCACCCCCCGCAGCGTGGCCTGTCTAGGTACAGCATGACTAGCTCCTACTTTCCTTGATAACTAGTATCAGCCAGCAAAAGATTTGCAATAAGATTTATTCATCATAAATGTACATATTAACAGAGCCAATAACATGAGAAAAATATCAAAGAAACTGTTCCAAAAGAGAAGTTCTTAGCAGATTTTTTTTTAGGCTTAAATATTTGCTGAACTGCTAAATGGATAAACAGTTTACTCGACTGAGCATCAGAGCTCAGAAATCCTGGACCAGGGACCAAAAGGAAACACAGCGTTAGGGTTTAGAAAGCACCTCCCAAAGCTCACTGTAGACCAAGGGGCCCTTCAGAACACAACCGTGTCAACTGGGGGGCAAAGACACTTACGAAAGAAGGTAACTTCATTTTATTCTGACTTATTGGTAGACACTGCCGCATTAGGCTCTAATTGAGGGATTCCTCTCAGAAAAATCTCTTTATTTTCAAAGAGGACCCCTTCTAAAATGTTTTCCTAAATACCCAATTGCTTAAAACACTAAGCAAAAGTTCAGAGTGAAAATTATTTCACTTTCTTTACTGTGTTTGTTAGGTAATGTCTAAAATCTGGCTAAAGAGAAGGTAAATTTGGGAATCGACTATTCCCTAGGGGGAAATAGAGATAAACTCTTAAAAACTAAGACACAAACACCAGACAAGTTAGCTGGATTGATCACTGAGTGCATTTTAAGCACAGTTAACAGAGAATTATTTGGAAAACTGGCAAAGGCAGGTGTGCTGGGGTGGTTACAGTTATTTTAGATTATAGTTCAGGTGTACCCCCACGGCCACATAAACAGAAACAAATAGCTTGTCTTTTGTTTTCCATTTCTAATCGCAAACAAGATGCAAAAACACTTCAACACTGAATGAAGATGCCGAGACTGGGAAACAGCACAAAGGCAGGGGATGTAAGGAAGCGGTTCTCTGGCTCCCTGGACCCATGTCAGGGCTCAGCAGACTGCGGCCGATGGGCCAAATCCAGCCCTCTCCTGCTTTCTGTGTGGCTATGAGCTAAGAATGGCTTTACATATTCAAATGGATGGGGGAAAATAGAATAATATTGAATGACAAAAATGATCTAAAATTCAAGTTCCAGGGTGCGTGAGTAAAGTCTGATTAGAGCACATTCATGTCCGTTCGCTAACTCACTGTCTCTGCTGCTTTGACTCTGCAAGGGCGAGGTCTGTGGCGTGCAAAGCCGAAAATAGTTGTTATCTGGCCCTTTACCGAAAAAATTTGCCAACCCTTGGTCTATCTGATGGATAAAACTCTTGATATCACAAGTTTGATGCAATTGGTTGTTTTGTATCTTGTAAAACACAAAAGACAAACGTATCCAACTTCCCTCTGCAATGTATGTCTGGATAAACACAAATTGTCAAATAACTGATTCCCTGCCTGATATTACAATCCAAGATGAACCTATATATACAGAAATGCACCCTCGTCTCGAGAATATGTTCTATAGCGAAAAAGTTGATTATCATCTGTGGGAAATGGATAAGCGATTTTAACTGAACCAAATTACAAGACATCACTAGAGAGACTGACACCCATCACAGAGGTATATGCAGATTCTTTGAATAAACCAGGGACCATGCTGCAGAATTAACATGCAACAGAGGCTTCTGGGTCTTACAAGGGGTTTTGGGGGCCACCCGCACGTACCAACTGGGCCTACGGTGATTAATTTCGCACACATCTGTGTTCCAATAGAAGACATTGTAGGTGAAGAGTTAGAGTCGATCCAGTGCCATCTGTGATTTATCATTTAACAATTATCGTTTGTTATATGTCTGAGATATAAAGGTGATAGACTGACAAACAGCTAAATAAAGCAAAGCTTCTCGCTTTGAGAATCTCACAGTTTTGAGGATGACAAACTGAAAGAGATAGGTTAATAATATTTCAAATTTTTAATATCATTTTTTTGGTGGGAATCTAAGTCATAATCAGAATGTTAACAGAGAGTAAGTTCCCATAATTTTATCATATCGCACTGGTATAAATCAAATCACTTGGGGGTGCTAAAGTATGCAAGGACAGTCAGCTGCCAGAGGCAGCAGGCAAACTTAGGATGCAGACTCTGGCGGTACGCTTCTTCAAAATAAAATAGTGCTACTCACTTGTCAACAGATTCTGGCTACAAGACGTTTCCAATGCTACAAAACTATCCCACCCCAACCCTTTGGTCTAAAAAATAAGTCCCAGGCCTTGGCTGGTGTGGCTCAGTGGATTGAGCACTGGCCTGTGAACCAAAAGGTCCCCAGTTCGAGTCCCAGTCAGGGCACATGCCTGGGTTGCAGGCCAGGTCCCTGGTTGGGGGCATGTGAGAGGCAACCAACTACTGTTTCTCTCCCTCTCTTTCTCTTTTCCTTCCCCTCTCTCTGAAAATAAATAAAATATCTGAAAAAATAAAAAGTAAATCCCAAGTGCCTGTGTGATCTGTGAAGAAGCTGGGATTTCCAGAAATTTCAAAATGTTCTTTTAGAGAGGACATAAAGCTAAAAAAAAAAAATGGGGAAGCAACCTACGGGTGATAGAGCCAGAAAGAGAAAGAGCTGGTAAAGCCAGGAAAACGAGAAAAAGGGAGGAAGAGAGCAGACAGGCTAGGAGGAGGCCTGGAGCCATCCGGACATAAGATGGTAAGTTATATGAGGACAATGACTGTCTAATTCCAACATGCAAGTTACTTTTAACTATACAAAGAGCTTATAACGTGGAAGATAGAAAATTCTTCAGGACCAAGAAGAGAAAGCTATGAGAAAACATTTTGACTCAACATAAGAATGATTTATATACAGAAACCAGAGATGTCCAGAGATGTCATGTGTTATATATCTTGGGAGATATTTAAACACAGGCTAGGAGCCACCTGGTCTCTACGTCTCTGTGTGACCCTGTACAGCAGAGTCAAGCATTACAGGGGAGAGGAGCTGGCTCCTAAACTTCTGATAATGCCACCTCTTAACACCCCTGCAATTCATTACCCTCGAGGGCCATGAACAAATGAACAAATGAATAGACAGCAGTCGCCATGTTTTTCCCTAATTTTTATTCTCTGTGTATTTTGAGATGGGGTCCTGCACAGACTCTTCCTCAAAGAGGCAACGGAGGAGGAGAGAGACTAAACAGCATCCTCTGCCAATTTGGGGGACCGAACGAGGCCGTTGGGACCCTCTGCTTCCTTTTCCCCTTTAAACTCCAAAATGTTAGATTTCTTCACTATTTACCCCAAACAGAATCCTGACTATGACAAAGGGGAGGGCTGCCTTCAAGGGTATCAATCACAACAGATGAGGAAAGTGCCCCCAAAGCATCTGTTTCCTCAACAATCTGCCGTGCATACATTTAGTCAGGCTACTATCAAAGCTACTTAGTGTTTAGTCCGTATTTCCTATGGATGGATGTAATAAACTACTTTCTCTTCTTTTTGTCTTTCAAGTATGTCTTTTTAGTATGATAGGAATATCATTCACAAAATGAAATCCTCCCTGAATTTGCAACTGCTCATTATAGCCACTCTCTTCCTGATCCAGCCTAACTTTCTGTGGCTTCTTCTCTCCAACAGCCACACCCTCTCAACCAGGGCAGGTGCCCATTCCTCAGCCTGCACCAGCGTGCCCCTATCTGCATCACGTGCTGTTGCCGTACAAGGGAGGCCGACCCTAAACTGTGTGGGGTAATAGCAGCAGAAATGAGAGCAGACTTACTGATGCTATCCACTACAGTGCAGAAGGAAGATTGGGATTTTGCAACTTTATACTCAACACCCTTGCCAAAAAAAAAAAAAAAAGCAACAGTGAGAAAGCATCTCATGTTATCTTTGAATTTTAGGGCTTCCTTTTGAAAATACATCATCACTGGGTAAAGCCTAAATATACATTTTGATTGGTAATGCCTTCTAAAAAAACCCAAACCTCTAAAGCTTAGTGTATCGTATGTGCTTATCTGTAGGAAGTATTCCAGAAGTGACTTAGTGATGTAGGAGAAAGTGAATTGGCTTATATCCACAGAAATGTCAGACTAAAATTTATAATAATGTTTAATAGGAAGAAGTGTACTGGGTCCTAGGATCTAGAATGATCTGGAAATCTAATCCACAGATAAGCCCAGCCTAATGTTAGCTAACGGAGTCAACATCTTCTCCCTTCAAAACGCTTACCGAAGATGTAAACAAGTATAAAACTGGCCCATGCAAACTGAATGTCCTTCGTACTCCAAGTACTGGCAGAAGAGAATGACGGAAAGATAGGCCCGAAACCCTGACGCTGGCTTTATTCATGCGTATTGCCCTCTCTAAATATACTATACGAATAAGGTGAATTGTTTAAGAGTGTAAAGAATTTGGAAAGACATTTTTAACTTTAGTCATTTTAAACACTTGTTCAAATACCAATAAGGACTAGATGGAAATAAACAGAGCTATTTAATTGCTTCCTTTCATATAAAAAATTTCAAGAAGTTGACGTGTGTTTGTTTTTTAGTTTCCGTCTTCCTGGCCCCCAAAAGATCAAGAATTGAACAATAACCAGAGCTTCTGGTGCCTGGAACATGTTACACATTCATTCTCACGAGGTAGGTTTGTTTCTACATTACTGGGTGGAAATCTGGGTGTCGGGCAGGTCTCAGCGAACTTCTCAGTCACCCTAGAAATAACTAATAACAAAGGCAAGGCAAGAGCAAGGCTTTCTACTGGTCTGTATTAATAACTTTAGTCCAAATTATTTTTAATTATCAACCTGCCATTAAGAAACTGAATCAAGGTAACACCAACCAAGGGTATCCTATCTTTTGGTGTCTCTTTTGGTGACACTGGAAAAAGAAAAGTTGTCTTGGGACACACATTAAATACACAAACACTAATGAAAAGTAATGAGCAAAAAAAATTTTTTTTAAGTAAGTTTACGATTTTGTGTTGGGCCGCATTCATAGGCATCCTGGGCCGCATAAGGCCCATGGGCCAAGGGTTAGACACCCCTGAGACACAGTTATTAGGATCTGTCTCTGGTATTAAGAACGGAATGAGGTATGAGAAGGCAACCAAAACTATTTACAGGTTTATGTGACCAACACAGACAGCATTAGCTTCAGGTACTACAAAGCTGCAATGTCCAATATTCTGCCTCTGGTAATTGTGCTGGGCTATCAGAGCCCGCACAGGCCCCTCCCCTCAAGCATCAGGACGGCTCTGGAAGGACTCCCACTGCGCTCAGGAACACTGGAAAGTACTGTCAGCATCCCCCAGACTTAATGAGCTTGGAGTAACTCCAATACAAAGGGAAACAAAATTCAAGGTGAAGTTTACAATAATAACTAATAAAATGCCATGCACAGGAATGAAAACTGGAAATATAATCTGAAACAGTTATAAAACTACCAATAGAATTCTAAGATTATTTCCTTTTCAGTTCCTTGAAAAAAGGATTTAAACCAATGCGACGGTTTTGTTTATTTCACAAAGAAAGCTCTTAGATCTCCATTTCAGAGGTAAAGGGGAGTACTTACAATGATCCCTTTCTGGGTTAGAGAATAATCTTGCAATATTTCAGGCTGACTTGAGATCTCTTATAATGAGTAAATCAATAAATATTCTTAATTATAAACATGTGTTGTAAACAGACATAGTCTGTGACATGAAAGATACATAATCACGCCATATTTTTAAATTTAACCCAATCTGCTTCCTTTTCCCTTTTTTTCGGGGTGGGGGGGAAGCTTATAATCACAGAGCAGCACTTTTCAGGAGTACCAGAGAATTATTTCTGCATGTCTGCAGAGACAATAAAACAACAGCGGTGAATGAAGGACAAAAGATTCTTGGCTTTACTGTTCTTTTTTTCTCTAAGAAGCCATCACCTTCAAAATAAAAAGTCTTGTTTAGCAGTTTCATCAACTGAAAAGCATCAAGAGGTAAAATAAAGTGCAATAATCCCACTTTGATAGCCCTGTGGACTCAGATTTCAAAACAAATATTTGAGACAACATTAACCAAATCATCCATATTGGTACATTCAAGTGCCATAAAAAGCAAGCTACATGCAAGACTTCATCAATGCAGAGGTGGAAATGACAGGTTAGACATCGGAGTTTTGTTACAGAGAGCGCGCTCGTCTTTACTTCAGGAAAGTCTGAAAAGTCAACATGCAAACAGAGGACACATACTTGTCACATAGAACTCTACAGATCACAAGGCCATCAGTTAAAAACAATTGATTTCAACACAAGTGTAAGAACAAACAGGTCTGATATGTATCAAGAAAACAAAAAAAATATATATATATATTTTTTAAGCTTACCATATGGCTAAATATTGCTCCTAGTAATATAACTACTTAAGTCATAAAGAAGTAACACAGTATTTTAATTCAGAAGAGGGTATGTTTATGCACAGACCTTGAATAAATCTGTATTCCAGGACTTTTAAAGACGGGCAGAGTAGTCTGGGAAGTTCAGCCCCGGCTGGAGGCTAGGCCAGGGACACCAGCACCATTTTCCTTAAACCACCAGCATGTTACTTATGAAAAGATGGCATTTAACCTTCGCGGCTCTCTTTTCTACGCCAGGCAGGATAAAGTTGTTTGTCCCTGAACGTCTCAGAAATACACGTAGAGAAGGCCACAGAAAACAAAAGCCCTTTCCCAGAAAAAGGCCTTTGTATGTACTGGTTTGATATCGCAAGAAAAGGAGTGGCTTTGGATTCATAGATTAAAACGTGTCTTTTTAAGGCTTTGGAAAGGTTAGCAAGTTGAAATGTTTTCTTAAGTTACAAAGCCCACGCCACACAAACAGCTACGGAAGATTAGGGAAATATTGCACCCGATGCTTCTGCAGAGTGTCCGGCGTTGTGTGAACTCCTG
Organism: Phyllostomus discolor; assembly: GCF_004126475.2. Taxonomy (NCBI): domain Eukaryota; kingdom Metazoa; phylum Chordata; class Mammalia; order Chiroptera; family Phyllostomidae; genus Phyllostomus; species Phyllostomus discolor. The sequence goes on along the minus strand of NC_040907.2, from coordinate 18,603,277 downwards.
GAGAGGAGGACACAGCCCACTAAATGAAAACACGCAGAATGAAAAGGCGGACGCTTTGGGGGAAAGAAGCAACCCGCCACAAGCTTAAATCTGATTCTTCTGCCCTTGTTAAACTTCAGGAAGGAAAGCTGGCTTGGGCAATCTATTCCTACTCCTTTGTGCCCCAGAATACGTATTCGACAAAGAGTAACATTTATTGACAGAAAAACGATCACAAGAGCTTTTCTAGGACAGTGAGCTATTAAGATCAGAGGGCATCATACAGGAGATAACACGGTAGAAGTCAGTGACAGGTTTGACAGTTTTAGTCTTGACGTTTCGGATGAGCACCCTGTTTTCCGGTCACAGAAAGACCAACCACCACACAGCCAACGCCAGAACCACGAGAAAAGACATCATGAAAGGGAAACGAGGAGATGGAAAAGTACTAGAGTAGAGGCGGCACTTTTTGAAAGACTTGTGATCCTCGGGGATTGGAATAGAAACCTTGGGAAGAATTTCTTCATTTTCTTGCTGGGGTAAAGCTCTTTCAGGAGATCTCTCTTGCCTTTTAATTTTCTCTTCATCCTGCACTAACAGAGCACGTTCCTGTGTCCGCTTTCACGGTAGAAGATCAAGAAAGACAGAGAAAGATGAACAAAATGACAGATGAGAAATGCTTAAAAGTGATACTTGGGGATGTGCAAAGGATTTGGGAAGGTCTTTTGGACATTCTATTTTACTTTACTTTGGCAATTTCCCCCAGCAAAGTTTCTATGACAACAGTACTCCATACATAATTTTTTTTTAATGAATGGACATTAGAAGTCCTGAAAGTTCAAGGAATCATGGACTTCCTTATAGTACTTATTTGCCCTTCGAGGACATTCAGAGAAGAATTTGGGGTTATTTTTCACTACTTTGTTGCTACCAGTTTTTCCCAGGTCAGTTGGGCAAAGCCAATAATGAAGCATTCTTCTTGCCATCACAAAAGTCATCTTTATTACAAATAGAATGGTAGAATATAAAAAGTTATCCTCATATCTCTCATATAGATTTAAAAAAACTGTAACAGTTCATTCAATATGGCAATTAGCTTTTGCTCAAGGCAATAAAAATCTGAATCCTTTACATTTTAAAGACTGCAAAGAAAAAAAGTATAAAAGTTCATGTGTGTCTCCAAGGTCTACTAAAAAAAAAAACAAACCCACAAATCTTAACGATGGCAAACTCCCTTCCCCTCTCTCTCAGAATTATGATTAAAAATAATAATGACCATTATGAAGGTTTATACATCACATTAAGCAAATACTTCTGACACTTTTAAGAAAAATTATTTTTTTTATAATTGTCCAATTGTAAACCCCCAACCCCCAAATCTCTGTCCTCTGCCATCCAGTGCAGACAGCTGTTATCTATGAAAGGAAAAACCTGGCTCTCAGTTCTCTCAGCTGAGCCAGCCTTCTCGGGTCAGTCTGGAAACTCGACACCGGTTCTTTGCACACCCCTAAGCGATATGTATCAGGGAGAAAGTAGCTGGGGGACTGGTCAGCAAAAAAGAAAAAAAAAAAAGGAAAAGAAAGGATGCAAAATTATAATAATGATTTTTAAAAGAAAATAAAGGGGGAGAAGAAAGACAACATAAAAAGAATAGGGTACAATTAAATTCATTTTTTTTCTCTGAATACATATTTCTATCTTCATGCAGCTTTTCAAACAGCCATGCGCCAAAATAAGCAAATCGAAAGCTGCAAAAGCTGCAGCAGTGGAAAGGTTATGTGTTAGGTCAAAAGGTGGCATATGTGAATCTACTAGTATAGCCAAAAGAAAAAAAAGGTACTCAGCAGCTGCTGTCCGATTCTGGGGGATTATCTGCTTAGTGCCATGACAAGAGCAAACTGTGATTGAGAAGCACAAGTCGTAACAGCAGCTTTACCTCTGGCCCACCAACCTTTCTTTCCGAGGGAAGGATAGAGGTTTTCTTCACCTGGTCATACACAAATTACACACAATTCAGTTGCTTGCAATGCAACAAAAATGCTGTCAAAGGTGGAAGAGGTATCCCCAGAGAACGTAAACATTGTCTTAATTATTTTTTTAAAAGTAAATATGCCAGAAAGTGGAATTATCCTATGTAAAAGCTTGTGACAGTATAGTTCTTACTTATTCCACTATTCGTTTAGAGGGTGATAGACACAAACGCAGAGCTAAGGTGGCTCGCCTATCCCCACCGATCTAATTCAATTTATAAAGAGTCATTTCTTTAAAAGTCCACAGGATGACACAGCCACTCCCCAGAGCAGCCCTGAGATGGTTTCTGAAGGGTTTCCTATTCAGATGTAAGGCATTTTCTGGAACTGGAGACTGATTCAACTTTGCCCAACCTCATCCAAGAAAATACTGTTACTTTTTCAAAGCAGTTGAGCATCTTTTATTATATGTACAGACTCCAAAAGAAAACCTCTAGAAAACACGCAGTTACCAGGCGAGAGAGCAACAAGGCATCGTCTCTGTGAGGAGAAAGCCAGTTCAGGGGACATTAGCTGGATTCGGAATACAAAGCCATCATCCAGGTATATCAGGGCGTGGAGACCAAGAGGACAGTGGGTAGGAACCACTGCATCCCACCACCTCTGGGAGCTCTATTTAGCTGCCCCTCATTCAGGAATTCTCCACCCTTGCTCAGGGAAACTGGCTCAGTTCTGTTTAGAGAGTCATTAGCCAAGTTTAATCACATTTTGAAAAATATAAAAAGTACCCTTTGTCAACCAATTTTTATTATCCTCTCCAGTTCCAGAAACTAAATACGTTGAGTAGTTTATCATAGATTCTAAATATAAAAACCAGGTTTTTTTAAATTATTAAGACATCACTTTACCTTTCTTAACTAGAATTGTTAATGCTTTGGGGAAAAAACAAGCATATAATTTAAAAATCATTACAATCACTCATTGAGTCATTGTGACTATTTATATAAATCTTTAGCCTGCCAGGCTAAAGAGTAAGTAAAGACTTTTTGAATATATGCTCAAGGTAACTTTTTCATTGCACATACTCATTTCTTTAGGTGTAGAATTCCTACAATAGGTGATGACAACGATAGAAAAGAACAGCCCCTGAAAGGTATCTAACTGTGACTATGTTACAAAACAGTGAATTAAAAGTTTGATGTTACTCATAAAAGAAAAAAAATCAATAGTTTTTCTAAAAATGAAACACAACTATTAATACTTGGTATTCTACATTCTCTGGCTTAGGAGCCTCCTGGGTTTATTATATAATTGTGGTCAACCATTCCAGACATTTCTAAGTTGTGCAAATGTTCAAATAAAGTTTTTTTTAAAAAATGCGTATTCCTTTCCAATTTTGACCTTACTAAATTTAGTACCATCCCTAGTTCCCGAAGGCACAGCTTGAACATAAAGTTCCACGGGCTTATGGCCAGTTTGCAGACACACACTCGCGTGCAGCTGCTGAGCGAGTTCTCAGGCCGCTCGTCCACCGGGAGCTGTGTGAGTGGCTCCCACAACCAGACCGGGTCGTCCACGTGACTCAGCCCACAAGTGTTGGATGAGTGCCTGAAAGCTGCCGTGAATTGGTGAGGCACCAAAAATAAATTTCAGCTCTAGACTTTCTCTCAGATACAGAACATTAATATGCAAAAACACTTATTTCACTCATTCTCCCAACTGGTCATGCGGGCAAAGTACTCACTCCTTCTCCTGTGGGGATTTGGCCATTGATGTTAAGTGATCGGAACGGGGAGTGAGTGGATAAGCGTTTATCCCATTCGCTAGGCCGTGGTTCCGGTACAGACTCCATAAAGTTCTTCTTCAGCTCACTGATGCTGGCGTGATGTTTTTTGATCTCTTCTTGACTTTTTTCTAAATCCTACAGTTGAAAGGACAAAGATGCAAAACAATAAATACCCGGAGGAATAAATCCACACCAAGGGAAGCCCATCACAGACTATGGGCACAGGTAGAAAACACACCACATCCAGGAGAGATATTACTAATCCAAAAATTGCATTCGAATTGTAAATATACAACATGGTATATTTGCTTGCTTTTTTTTTTAAACAAGGTGCTTTTCTTAGAAGCAATGAAGCATCATAACCCCACAGCTCTTAGCAGTTATATAACCCAGAAGGAGCTCACTCGGTTTTACAACTCTTCTTCCCATTATGACACAGTGCTGGCTCTCCAACTCCTCATCCCAAGAAGGTAATCCCACAACTCAATTTGCCTCAGATTGATATGAACTGATTTGGGCTCAGCTCAGGCAGGATGGAGAGAGCAAAAGACAAGGAGAAACTATTAAACGAAGGACAAGGCAAAAGATTCAGCTTTCATCACTGACTGCCTTGCACTGGGGTAAGTTGCAACTGGACGGTACCCCTCTATTTCTACCTAGAGATAGTTTTGCTTCCCTATTATTAGGGGGCTGTTGTTGGTTTCTGGTAAACAAGAATAGCCCTTTCTTGATATAAGAATTTATTACTGGTACATAAAAGTTGAATCACTATGTTGTACACCTGAAACTAATATAATATTGTATGTCAACTACAATTGTTTTTAAAAAAGATATTCCTCTGGGAGAAAGTGATTGATTCCAAGATTACAAAAAAAAAATGTTGAAATTCATGACTCAGGCCTTCGGAGCAGGTTGTTACTATCTCTGAGTAATTACTCAGGGGTATGTAATATAGTGGCTTTTTTCCTTTGCCAATACTACTCACACAAATTAAAAGGCTTGTGCTTTCTAGCTCCTGACAGCTTCACTTCATTCTTTAGTACCATTCAAACTAGGGACCTTCTTCTACTAACCTTCAATGAATGGGGAGTGATTTAGCAAGAATTCTTCAAATAGCTTATATATCCCCTCATGATTTAAAATACCTCAACTGGCCCTGGCCAGGTGGCTCAGTTGGTTGGAGTGCTGTCCCATGTACCAGAAGGTCACGAGTTTGATCCCTGGTCAGGGCACATACCTAGGTTGTGGGTTCAGTCCCCAGCTGGGGCCCATATGGGAAGCAACCAATTAACGTTTCTCTCTCACAGAGATATTTCTCTCTCTAAAAATCAGCAATAAAAACATATCCTCTGGCGAGGATTAAAAAATAATAAAAAAATAAAAGAATAAATAAAATACCTCAACTGTTCCAGCAGATTTGCATACTGGACAACTAGGGGTAAGCTCTTACAAGAGTATATTTTAGGGAGAAATGATCAACACTAGGTTAATAAAGCTAGACATAATGAGAACTATTTAGGTTTATATAATAGGAAGTATATAACAACTTTCAAAAGGGAGATTGGCCAGAAATAATCTGAGAAATACAACTTGAAGACAAAAACACAAATGTTCTTTGTCCAAAATACTTCTCTGAAAAAACTCAAAAGATTGAGACCAAAATATGTGGGAGCCCGTCACTTGATAACTGCTAAGAATTCTATGTTTATTATATATCAAGGCAGCTCTGTGTCCAAGAAAAGTATAATACTAAATATATCTCCTAATATGCTGTGTGAATTTTGGGATTAGTCTTTTTTATTCTTTTAGACTCCGTGGGAAACAGCCTCATTTTGAAAAAAAAAATGACGCCCATTTCATTAAAAAGTTTCTTTTTCTGGAGCCATTTAGGCTTCAATTAAGTTAAATGTTTTTTTCCAAAGCAATGTCAAAGGGAGCAATAGCATAGGAAAAGAGAATCGGTTGGGACACATGACACAATTTTGATTCTGGAGATATTCATTCAGAAAATGTATTTAATAGTCTATCCTTTCAATTCTCGCAAGAATGAACAACGTGTATTTGCTCTGTGATCATTCCAAGAGAAAACTGACGCGCAAGGGCAGTCCCGAGGCTCTCTGGGATGAAGGGTGAGTAGAGCTCATGAACCTGGGCTTCCCCATAAGGAAACAGCAGTTTGCCCTCTCATTCTAGCTGAAGGCGAGAAAAGCATATTCGCTAGCTAAAGAGACGTCGTGAACCAGCGCAGTCAGAGACTCAGTAGGAGGCTGAGCAACTGAGAACCACCAGGCTCGGAAGGCCCTGTGTGTGACCCAGCGCCTGACTGGAAATTAAATCTGCTTGGGCCAAAAACAACCTAACGTTTCAGGGAGAGTTAAACATGTGAATGGAGCAAAACAAAAATGAGCAAGAGATGCTATGGTAAAACCATAACCCTCCAGGTTAGCCTTTTAACGTGAGAGATTTGTGACTCTTCTTGGCTAGCTTTTCACTGGCTGCAACCTGAGGAAATAAACGTTTCAGTAACATCAGTAGCTTCTGAGGGAGCTTTCTCCATCCTTCTTAGCTGGCTCTGTTGGAAACCTGTGGGGGCACAGAGTAAAATTAAGATCTCAAAGGGACCTGTTCCAAATAGAATTCGTCATAGACACTTGCTACCAGTTCCCTCTGGGAGATGGAGGAGGAGGCGGTACATCTAAAAATGAACTCGACCTTATTTGTGCCAGAACAAAGCATTAGTGGGAGTGGGGGAGGAGTGAGGGGAGGAATGCTTAAAAAAAAAAAAAAAACTGCCAGAGTGACAGATAGGTTGAGAGAACTTCCTTAGGAGGAACGAAAAAAAAACCCAAACTTTTACAATAACTAGAGAATGATGGTTAGCCAAACTTTAGCCATTTTCAGGTTAGACACTTTTTGATGCCTATCATATTATAATTTAAGCAGCAATCAAACCAAACCATTTAATATGAAATATTCTCAAAAGGTAGTTAGTAGTTTTAATTTTCAAACACACACTTATTAGAAATCCCCTCTCACTGCTGTCAATGAAATGCAGGGGAAGAACACATCACACACAGGGACTTCGTGAGTCTCAGAAGCCATAACACACCTTGTGGAACAAATGACAAATATATGATTGGTACTGCAGGTTCCAGGTAAGAGGAAGCACTAAAGATGGACTAGCCAAGAAATAGACATGTTTAAAATTGGGAGATGTTGTGTTGCTGAGTTCAAGAAGATCAGCTGACTTCTGTCATTCTTCCTAATCTCAGAAGAGGAACCATCCAGCTGTGGTTTCAGCTCTGGGCTAAAGCAAAGAGATCTAGTCGCCACGTTTGAAATGTCCTAGGGTTAGCCGTGACCTCGTGTTACACGAGGTCAGTGTATGTAGAGCACTTGGTGTTGTGCCCGCCACACAGGACACAATCAATGAAGGCTGGCGATAATTTGTGTTACTTCCATCAAAGTACCTCAAACATAGCAGGCACTTAAAATATACATTTTGACCAAGAGTAAGATGAGCTTAAGTAATTAGTAGAGACCATGACATTAAATCAGGTATCTACCTCAGGAAGTTGTTTCACACTTCCAGATTAATAATATTGACCACATTTAACACATGTTCATCTTTCAGGTCTCAGTGAAAATGTCTCTTCAGAGAGAATTTCCTGCCCATTTTATTCCGAGTAGATCCCTTTCATTAGCACAGCCTATGGGTTATTTCCTTCATTGTTTTTATTATAACTTGTAATAATTTTATTGCTATTTGTTTACTTATCATTTTTCTCCTCCCCACTCCCCCACGCTGTGAGCCTCCTGAAGGCAGGAACCATGTTTATCATCTTCCTATATATTTATATCTAATGCCTATATTACATACCTATATTTATATTCTTTATATCTAAGTTAAATCCCTGATATCAGAGTCTGTGCTCATTTCTTTTGGCTCTGTCTTGAGCGGAACTGCAAAATAATCTGGCCATCAACTTTTATATAAGAGTTTTTCAACGTGTAACCTAACACGGACTCAGTTTTTTCCACACAGAAAAATTCTAATTTCCTTAATTTTTCCTCATGGAGTTTCCCTGAATCTTCTAATGAGTTTTACATGTATATCTCTTTATCCAATGTGGAGAGCCCCAAACTAGATAAAGTATGCAACATAACTCCGGTAAAAATCTCACCAATGTTGAATGTAGCAGGAAAATGACCTTACAGTTGCTACAGCAGACAGTATGTTGCTATTTCTGAATGGGTGGGGGGGGGGAGGGGGGAGTGTAGTTTAATAGACTAGATAGGCCCTATCTGAAATCCTGGCTTTACCAATTTACCAATTCTGTGACCACAGGGAAATCAACTCCTTTCTCTAAGCCTCAATTTTCTCATCTCTAAAATAACAATCTCACACCTACACACCTGTTTCTATGAGTAAACTATCTTCTGTCATACGAACTACTCATTACGTGCTAAGCTCCCTCCTTTCCTTCCTGTCTCTCACTTTCCCCTCCGACTGTCTTTCTGTCATTGTCTGGTATCCCCAATATTTTAAACCCACTTTGAATTATGATCACGTATCTTACTTTTCCAGTTCAGAAGATAACGAATTTGATGCTTGGGGCATATAGTAGTTTATACTCTTGGAAAATTTGAAAAATTTTCTAAGAGCGATAAAAATTTTGCAGAAGTGGGTAAAACAATGGAACCAGAAGAGGCAAAGGTAGTCCCAATCATATATTTTTTAGGTAAGTATGAGAGATGGAAGCTAAAGAGAAATCACGTGAGATGGTTACAGATCTTCATGTTCACCAACATGCAAAAGCACTTGAAACCTAAAATTCTCCCATGCAGTGGCATGCAAAACCAAATGCGGCACAGAAAGAAGAAAGGGGCAGCAGCGGAGAATGCAGAAGGTTACAGGCAACCAACTGAAATAAGCTTCAAGTTCATACAAACCTCCAACATTAAATTGCTATGTCTGATATAAATGTTTTCACCATCTAGTCTCTCTCTCTTTTTCTGTGAAAATGAAAGAGGGGAAAAACAGAAAAGCATAACAAATTAAAAAGTCGTTCTTGCGGGCAAAAATTGCAAATTGGCAAACCAAAAGTTATTCAAAATTAAATGTCCACAGCGCAGCAGATGCCAACACGAAATGGTCACAGAACACAGAGACACACAGAGAACACAATTACCACGGAGAACGGATGGCCTTGTGCATGAATGATGGGAGGGTGTGATGATGCTATTTAAATAGACAGTGCTCCTGGCTTCACTGGCTTCTTACATAACACGCTGCTTCGTGTTCGTTCCTGAAGCTGAGCTGTTGAGGGGTTTTCTTAAAATACATGATTTTAAGAAGGTTTAAAACTCCATGTTCCACAGAGTAGAGGAATACTTTAAGACATTCGTTTTTTGACGAATGCCATACTCAGCAATACTGCAGTATGTACATCTCTAACCCTTTCCATGAGAGAGATCTATGGGCATTTTATACATGATCATTCGATAGCATAGTCAGCAGAAACCGATTCGCCCCACTCTGTAGCTGGGAAGAAAGAGGCGCAGAGCAGCCAAGCACAGAGTTATTAACAACACTGGCAGATGCCATGATGGTTTCACAATAAATACATATAAAATATTGCCAACGATTTCAAGAACATGGTGCCTTGTGGAATATTTCTTATAAAGTTGAATAAAGGATAGGTTCAGTCTTTACTAATTCTTTCATGTTGCAAAAGATATTTTCCTACTGGAAAAATTTTCAATACATAGTAAAGGATTATAATTTCTTTTGCATACATATGCATGTGCATATATGCATATATACACACACGTCTATCTGCTATCTGAAAGCAATTTCTGATTAAGAGAAATCAATGAGAAGAATGGATCACTGTCTTTTTAATGCACTGTAAAAGTCAGCATGGGTGATGCTAATGCAGGTTTGTGAAGTGAAAAATGGCTAACCTTCCTCATTCTTATCAGATCTTCAGTTTTTCCTGCAAGCTTCTGTTTTGCCATTATTAAAAAAAAGAAAGAAAAATGATAAAATATTGGCTCGTTGAAGTTTGTCTGAACCTTTGTTTACATTTTTTTAAGGGGGGGAGGGAGACATTGAGGAGGGAGGGGAGGGGAGCGAGCAGCCTGCTGGCACAAACCTGCACTCGGTCACCATTCGAGGTGGGTACTGTGACCTCGATGTGGGTTTTTTCCACCTACATTTAAGAAATAAAGTGGTAGAAACATTTTAGGTTAGTAGGTTTCTATGAATAGCATTGTTTCCAAATAAGCCGCATCTTTAAGCTGGTTGTGAAATAAGCTGATAGGCAGTCACCTTGATGCAGCCTTTAGGGGGTGTCACGGGGAGGGAGGTCACCCTCAAGGGTAACCTGTTAGTTCACCAGCACGTTTTCAAGGCTGGAGACATAATATGGACAGCCAAACGAGCAAAAGAGAACATTGAGGTAATTATTCTACTGATGTAGCAAATATTATATACTTATTTACTAAAAAGTACTTATTAAAGATAATAATTAGGCTTAAATAAGCTATGTGTTTTTGTGTTGCTTTTTAATGATCTGGAAGTTCCTTAAGTAACATTTAAACACAAATTCACAAATGAAGATATTCATGGACGACATACAAGGTAGTTAGAAAGTCTCTGCAGTTAAAGCACACGAATAAATAAACCACATATAACACCAAGCAGGTAAAAATACAAAACATTTTGTTAAGTGATCAATGTCTTTAAGGAGGCCGTTTCATCCTCGAGTTTATTAGACAACAAAACATCAAAATAAACTTAATCCAAATTGCTGCCGATGCATGCAGCTGTTACCAAGGGCGGTTTATGCGCTCGCACACAGGGCTCAGCTGCGGTTTCCAGCGCCTGTCATCTCCTCTCTGGGGAGGGGGGCCCACGTGTGTGGTGAATGGGGAAGAGTCCTCCTTCGTGCTAGGAAGAGAATAACTAAGGCTCCTGCCTAACTTTGAAATATCTTTGTAATAGTCATTTTATATACCCCAAATGGAGTAAGTATACATTAAAAAAACCTACACAGACTATTAACAGGAAGCGTAATAACGTGAGCCATGCCTAATACACCGGATATCTCAAAACGAGAAACTGTTTTTTATGAAGGGTCAACTCGATCACTTTGTATCATTAAGTTATTTATAGAATCACATCACTCAGTCATTTTGACATACACCTTTTAGTCATGCTTGGCAGCGTTACTTTGAAGTACAATGTCACTGGGCTATCTTCTCTAGGGCTGAACATGAAGAACATAGAACAACACCAAACCCTGAGACACTGTCACGTCCCCAGCACATCCAGCAGTAGCACTGTTAACTACCAGAGGCAGTTAATGAACGATTTGGGTCAGTCCTACTCGGAATCCCAGGATACTGGCTGTGCAGCCATTAGCAAGTTACTTCACCTCTGAGTTCAAGTTTTGTATTGATAAAATAGAAATAATATCTTCACAGAGTTGTGAATGCGTAGCAAATGGTAGTTTATAATTATTTTGTAAAGCTTGACTTGCTTATATAAATGAATAATGACTTTTCTGTTTTGGGTGCTTAGCAATCCAACAGCAAGAAACTGAGAATCTCTGCTTCAGTGTAAGAATAGAGGCCCAGTGGCGACAGCAGGCACCTCTGTGTGTGCCACCAGAGAACACTGAATGGGATAAAGAGGTGCACACCGCAAAGCAGGTCTTGCCAAAAGGCTCAAGATGCCAAAAAGCTCTAACTGGCATCAACTTGGTGTTAGATAATGAAATGTACACAGTTACACTTTAATAGTAATAATATTATTATTGCTCCATGCAATAAATATTGCTTCAGGTAAATTCCATAATTATTTTCTAACTGCTACAAATAAAATCGACTCAGAGTTACTCTGAATCCTGTTACTGTTATTATGGTAACATAAGGTTATCAGAGGTGGCTTCCAGTCTGATCTCTACACAAGTATCTCAGAAAAATAGAATACAGAACTAAGTGGGGAGCAAGCACTTAAATGGGGAGTATATACCAGAAAGTGATCTCTCCACTCTGCCAAGGTCCCAAGAGCAAAGAGAACCTTTCTTGAAGATACTTGTGTCTGCCTATAGGCAAAAGAACAAGTTAGCTGAAAGCCAAAGGAACCTTAGCTACTCAAAAAGAGTCCCTTGCTCACTCCAGTAAAATCTAACACTTCCCAGTCAGTATGACAGTTGAAAGTGCCAGGTGAGAGACCCTAGCATTAAAGACTGCCGTTGACACTGACCCCGATGGCTCCTGCCATGCGCACTTGGCTGGCTACAGAAACGCAAACACCTACCCTTCAGTCAGTTTTTTCCCTCTCTGGACTCAAGTTGGTCTCAAAGGACAATAAAACTACATGTCATATTGAACAGTTTTTTATGTATATTTTACTGATTATGCTATCAGTTTTCCCAATTTTTTTCTCCCCTTAATCCCGCCTCCACCCTGTACCCTCCCCTCCAGCATCCCCCCCCCCCCCGTTAGTTCATGTCCAGGGGTTGTGCATATAATGAACAGTCTTTTTAATACAGTCAAAACAGAGCCAGGCTGGCCTCTGCTCTACAGATAAACTAGGTAGTGAGCTGACTCCAAAAGAACAGGATTAATCCGTCTGCCAAGGTGAGAACACTTACTAAGATCTTACGTGGTTTTAAATTTCTTAACAGATACGCAAACGCCATTTTTCTTAGAAAGACTGTGTCTATGAATTCCTGTTTCAACAGTGAGACTTGCATGTGCTATGTTCCACTGAGTCTGAACTAGTGCCTCAACTCCATCACTGCTCAAATGTGTTCAAAAGGCTTACCAACACATAAAAGATCAGCCCAGTTACTGTTACTCCTGGGAAATCTAATTAAATCGGTAATTTTTCAACGAGGTTCAGTGACTAAGGGTACAGCCAAGTCAGAACTGTGAGCAAGTCAGTAGTATAACCTCTCCTGCATAACAGGACTCCCCCCATTTTTAAAGCTACTTAGGGCTTCAGCAGCCGCACAGATGTGCTTCCTGCAACACCCGGGCACGCTCTGGCTGTGCAACACACACTTCCAACTTCAGGAAACCAAACTGTAGCTCAGCTTACTCTTAGAAAGGAATGTGGAGATTCCTTCTGGGCGAGTAAAACTTAACTTTTAAGAGCATACAATCACAGTGCTGCCACGTTTTATGGACTTCATTCTTTTAATGTAAGAGTTTGGTAAAGGTTGGGTCACGTGAAAACTTCTCTGGGACAGCTTATAGTCTTCACGACATAATTCTATGGACGCATTTTACAGGTTCTTGGGAGATACCCTCTTCCAGAAAGAGTGAGGAAGAAATGACTTCACTAGGACCCTGTAAGCATCAGCGCTTTGAAAACCTTCCTGGTCAAGGAGTTCCCACCTGGAAAGCAGAAAGCGCACTTGCCAGATCCCGGGACTCAGGACGTACCTGCCATATCTCCGCGGCCGCCGACTCGTCTGGCTCAGGGGGCACTTCTTCCTTTTCCACTTCAGCCTCCACGGTGTCCTCCTGCTCTTTAGAAGCCCCCGTTTTCTTGGCGGGGGCACCCGGCACACTGCCTTCCACGTCCTGCCTCTGAGCGATGGCTGGGGCAGAAGTGGGCCGAGCACTGCGGTCCGTTGAGTCCACGGCCGCTGTGACGTGAGAAAAGGGAACAAGGGAACGAGAAGAGTGAGTGGAGCAGGCAAGGGTCGCCGCACCACTTCTAAGTCACCAGGTGGCACACACGAGTGCTACAGTGTCCAGTGGACTATCACACAGAAGGTATAAAAATAAGTCAGTAGTAGTGCTCTGCCAGGTAACTGGTGGCAATAAGAAAGCTAAAATAGAAAAGTTAAAATGTGCCGGCGATCGTGTTCCGGAACGGGACTGTGGGTGGAGGTGCTGATGTCAAAATAAGAAAAGAAACTGAAAACTCACTCTATTAAAACGTTAGCAGTTGTTTAACCTTGCAATGTGTTTGTTAGTCTTAAGAACCTATAACACAGTCTATGTAAGGGGAAAAGTTAATTAAGTTTATTTCTTCCATAAAGCCTTTTTGAAATAAAGATTTATTCACTTTTTGGTAATTTCTCGAACCTAAAAATATGTCTTAGGAAAAAGGATTAAGTCTGATTTCTTCTGTTATGGAATGATTACAAAAGAACTTGATAAATGGATCTTCTAAGATGTGTATTCTTTTGATGATTGTCTAAGGGCAAATCTTTGAATGGAAACACTTTGATTTTTAATAAGTCATTTGATTAACATAATATGAATTCAAAACCTTTGGCCATTAGTCTTTAAAATAAACAATGCCCCACCCCCAACCTTTTGAGTTTTGTTCCACTATCTATCTCCTCGAGTCTTATCAGCTTGCACAGAACTCCTATCCTCTAGTATATTCAGGGCAGCAGGTCTCAACCAGAGGTGATTTCACCCCCTGGGCAGTGTCTAGACGTGTTTTTAGTTGCCACGCCTGGGAAGGGAAGTGGGAGGGGGCACGGGCACCCACTGTGCACAGGCCAAGGTTGCTGAAGTTAAGAAACCTTAATTCTGGAAAACGGTTATGTGCAGACTGTTTTAGAGAGAACATGCAATGTAGGTTTATGATAAAATTTGATCTTTTCACAGAGTTCATATTTCTTTTGGTTTGGACTATTTGGCATCTTGGTTTAAGATCGCTTACTTCAATCACTGACACTCTTGTGATGTTTATCTTTGTTCTTCCAGGGGCCAGAAGAAAACATCTACACACTTTGCAGTAAAACCTCACTTCTCTGGCAGTGTCTGGGGTTGTAGTGTTTCCACACGGTTCAATATTTCTGATAACAAATTACCCTTTCATGTACTGACAGGTTTAAATTGTAATTATTTTGCATGAAAACCTCTACCATTCTGTTTTTTTAAAGATTATTTTATTTTTAGAAAGAGGAATAGAGGGAGAAAGAAAAGGAGAGAAACATCGATGTGAGAAAGAAACATCAGTCAGTTGTTGCTCATTCATGCCCCAATCAAGGACCAAACCCACAACCCAAGCATGTGCCCTGGCCAGGGATCGAACAAGCAAACTTACGCTTTGCAGGATGATACCCAACCAACTGAGCCACATCAGTGAGGGCGAAAACCTTTACAATTTTTATGACACATTTTCCTGCCCGTTAAACTGAGTATACTGAACTTAATCTATTCTGATAAATTTAGATTTATAAACAGTAAAGATTGGATAAGGAAATCCATGAATCAGAACAGATTAAAAAATTGAAATTCATGACAACTTCATTCAGACAGCACCAAGAAAGAAATGCCCTGTAATGATCTCCAGTGAAAGAAATCATTCCTCAGACATACATTAAAAAAAAAACGACAGAAACATAAGAATCTACCTTATCTTTCAATGGAAACTGCCCTGTTGCAAGTTCCTGCTACTCCTGGGTGCTCTAAGCCAATCAGTGCAAAAATGGCAGATGGTAAACCAAACCCAACAACACAGGGGAATGTGACAAAATATTTTGCTCACAGTTGTGTGAAAGTATCATTATACATGTGTATTCACACCTCCTCTCAAAGAATTAATTCGACTCTGACTGGCATCAGAGAAACGCAGCCCATGCTTCCACCATGTGTTATTTTGCCACTTGCATTTGGTCGTAATCCAATCCTAATACTGCAGAGCCAAACGATTTACGTCTCCAGCATTCCTAGCCCTGGCAATCTGTACCACATGTGGAAAAGCAGATAGAAGTGTGGAAACTGGCAGTTGGAAACAGAGGCAGAAAGCTTCATCCTTTGTAAAATGTGGAAGATATTAAGTCCACAGAATAGTGGGGGAAGGCATATTCAATGGCTATAAAAATAGTTAACAAATCCTGCCCTGGCCGGTGTGGCTCAGTGGATTGAGTGCCAGCCTGCAAACCGAAAGGTTGCCCGTTTGATTTCCAGTCAGAGCACATGCTTGGGTTGCCTGCTACGGGCCCCAGCTGGGGGCGTGCAAGGAGCAACGGACATATCTCTCACACAAGCAACCGAAGTCTCTCTCACACATCGATGCCTCTCTCCCTCTCTTTCTAGCTAAGGAAATAAATAAATATCTTTTAAAAATACTTAATAAACCTAAACATTAATAACTTTTAATGTCATACCTGAGTCTTTGTGTTTCTTTTGTTATGGGTTAATATTATTTCAAGACCACGTGGGGCAAAACCTATGTATACACAAATATGTAATCCAAGTGAAAGATATAACTTGGGAGCCCTAGAAAGGGGCAAATTTCTTTCCTCTTTTCAGTAAGAAGACTACAAACCATGGACCACAACAGAGAATCATGGTAGTGTCTCTGGTTGTTGAGATATAATTCACATACCATGCAATTTGCCCATTTAGAATGCTCAGTTCAATGGTTTTTAGTATATTCACAGTGTTGTAGGTTGTGAATATTTTTAAAGATGTTTTGGCTCTGCAGCTTTATGAATTCATCTGTTAACTATTATAAGATTTTGATGCACATGCAGAGAACACATGACCTAAAAATTCAAATATTTCCCATAGCTGAAGAGTGCAGTTTGTGATAACCTTATGGACCCATTCATTCCAGTATTATATTGCTCCTGCCTGGCAATAGAAACTTAGATAGTTATACATCAGAGCAGTAAAGAGTAAAACTCAAAACCCTCACGCTGAGTAAAAGGAGACATAAATCCCTAGCTCTGAAACTTACTAGCACAGTTTCTGCTAGTATAGTACAGGCAGAACAGGTAGCAACGAATCAGTATTTCCGTGATTGGAGGGACCCCACAGGAATCATCTGTGATCTTAAAAACAGAACGGAACAAAAAAACACCAGCTGATGCTTGGGTCCGCCATAGATGAGATGCCCAAGAGTGAGGCCTGGGCATTTGTTTTCAAGCCCCGAAGATGATAGGCATGTATGCGTCTGGCAAAAATCGCTGCAACCACTACTCAACGCATGGATGAACTTTCTGGCTGTGTTACCCCAGCAAGCGATATAACTTTTTTGTGCCCTAGTTTCCTCATGAGTGAAACAAGAATTCCTAAATGCTTCTTGCTACTAAGTGGTTGTTGGTATTCAATAGGAATATATGGAAATGGTTTGAAAAGCAACAAGGACAACAAAAATGTAAGGTGGAAAATCCTCGTCATCACTAGTAGCCATCCTTGCGGCTGCTGTATAAAGTGGGATCTGAACTGGCTGCAGTCCTTCAGCTGGCGAGGCGGATGCTCTGAGCACCAGAGGGAAAACACTCTACTTTGCTTCCTGCCTTCTGAACGTATTTACTGGCCGCCTTTCTTCTTCAGTGTCGTAAAGAACCGAATATAGCTTGCTACTTCATTTCAGGAATGCTCACATATCCTTGAGACTAAACTTAGAAAAATTCACAGATCTTCTGTCAGAATACACAATCACGAAACGTACTGCTTCACTGTTTTATTTAAACAAAATCTGGAGACCCCAGTAACAGGACCGCTTTTCCTGTTCATAATTGCCACAGGACAAGTGATCTAAACTTTTTAAATCATTGCTCTAATGAGGCAGACCTTTTTCCTCTTTCCTACTGGAAAAAAATAACTCTGTGACAACATCCAGGAGGGCTTTATTTCAGTACACTACGTTAGGTTTTCACTGTGGTAGGTACTCTGGATTCTAATTCCAGTCGGGTTCCGTCCACTACTGCCTGCCAGTGGAACCCTGGTCTAGTTACTACTCTCTCTGACCCTCACTTCTCCTTTTCTTAGGATGATTCCACCGACTTAGACAATTAGTGGGATCCATTTCATTTTGCCACTGACATTCTTCAATTTGGCTCTCTCATAGATACCTGCACTTCCTTTATCTCTCCCTAAAGAGTTGGGGCCGTAAGCAATCACCAATATTCAGTACGAACCTCCATCAAGGCTCCGGGATGCGCGTTTGCTTGCTGTACGCTCGAAGTGAGGGGCGGGCCTGTCGATCAGAGCGCTGGCTTGCCTGGTCTGAGCCTGAGTTCGGCCGCTGTACCGAAATTTGGATCCCAGGGCAAGAAACTTGCTCTTAGGAATGGTGTCTGTAGACGTCAACCTGGGGGCAGAAAAAAAACATAACGATCATATAGTATATATTTATTTCACTCCAATGAGATGGTGAGATAGAAGACAAAAGTCTAGATTTTTAAAAGTTTCAAAATTCTCAAAGTTTCCTTATAGTTAGTAAGAGAGATTTCAAATCAAGCAATCATTAGTTTAATTCTATGTCATTTCTCAAAGCAACATACCATTCACTTGTGGCCTATAGTAATAGTATTATCTTACATAAATAGGGCCTTATGGTTTCAAACACTTTTGAAGCACTGTAACATTTTCACTATGTCCCATAATATTGTCATGATTTTAGAGATCCAA
Organism: Phyllostomus discolor; assembly: GCF_004126475.2. NCBI lineage: Eukaryota > Metazoa > Chordata > Mammalia > Chiroptera > Phyllostomidae > Phyllostomus > Phyllostomus discolor. Next base: position 18,585,133 of record NC_040907.2, on the reverse strand, counting down.
GAAACTGAACCTCAAGAAGTAAGTTACTTGCTGAAGGTCACATGGTTGTTAAGAGGCTGGGCAGTAACAGAGTCCGAGGCCAGAGCTCTTTTTCCACTCCACTAGAACGGGTCTGTCAAGTGCACTCCAAACCCCATTAATGCCCGGTAACCTATTTAATAGGTTATCTGATGTATTTTCAACTCAGTTAGGAGCCCTGTCTTCTTTTTATACAGGACCCCATGCTCTCTTTTGTAGTGGCATGGACTGCACTGAATGAAACAATTTGTGTGCCGGTCTCCACTACCAGACTGTGAGCTCGCTAAGGGCAAAGGATAAAGACTGTGACTTACTCTTCTTGGTATTTTCACCTGGCATAGTGCCTGGCATGGATTTGGCACTCAACAAATGTTTGCTGAATAAAAAATTACTACATCAACTACTATAAAAAAGAGTATTTTTTCCTTGGAGATAGTTCATTTTAATTCAGCAAATACCAACTTTCTTTTAAGCAACGAAGCATTACATGTTAATACATCCTTTTATTTTGATGCAACGGATTTAAATATGCTATTCCCCAAGTAAATACATTGGCTACAGCTAAAATATATACCATAGATATTAAACATTCAAATAACTTTTTTCTCTTTTCCTTACCCTTTTTCAAACTTCTATTTTCTTGGTTTGATTTTAAAGAAGAGGAAGATGAAAGCATAAAAAAGTATCTTAATGCCAATAATTAAGATTCTTTAACTGGCTATAAAATGTACCCTCATGTTTTATTTGAAATGAGAATCAATGTTATTTTTTCCCTGACGTTTCTTCCTGACCACCTGCTAGAGCACTACGCATGACATGAAATTACAAACAGAAGGAAAAGGTATCGTGACTCTCTCTCTTGAGAGCTATTCATGCAGTCAAATTTATTTATGAATGACATGACATGAGGTCTTGGATTTACTTCAAAATAACCTGGGAAGCAGTGGGAAGAATTGGGTGGGGCTGTAGATAAACCGATAAACGAGACTGGCCTTGGGGTGAAAATTACTGAAGCTGGTTGACAGGTACCCGATGAGTTCATTACTCTATTCTCTGTACTGTTGTTATGTATGCAAATTTCCATAATAAAAGAACTTGTCTTTAAAAGGCAAGCTGACCATAAAAAGCTGGCTCTCCTTTCAATACAAGTAATTATTGCCCATGGTCTGTATTTTCTGCTAGACTTCACGTTCTTGTGTTATATTCTCAGTGCCTACTACAGTACCCACACAGAGGGCAAGCACAGAGAAAATGCTTGGTAAATGAATACAGGGAGTTATGATATGGCCTCTTGAAAACCAGAGGAGACAAAAACTTTTTTCTACCTCCTGATTATTTGATATAATTGGGCTTCAAAGATGGTTCTCTTTGCTCCCTTCCTGGGGATGGTTAGGGCCAAGATAATGATCAGTTTCATACCTTTAACCTTCCAGTAAACACCCCACAGAAAGCAGTCAAGCATTGCTTAGAGAGACTGCATGCGGAGGTAAGTTCCGGGTACCTCCTCCTGAACAGACTGATTTCAGCTCCAGTTAGGGCAACCACAGAGCCCCTGTAAACACAGGGTCCTAGTGCTCACTCCTCTTGTCCTTCTACTGTACACAGAAAGGTGCTCTGGGAGTGTTGAGGCATGATTTTCAACCCAAAGGAGAAATGGATTCATTTTGTCTTACTTAAGATGATCTTACCTGAGCTAAATAAAAGAATGCCAGCCACACAAAGAAGGGAATTTTAATAGCAGGCTTAAAATAGAAACATGCACAAATAATTTATCCTTGAAAAATAGTTAAGTGAGAAGAATACCTGAAAAATGTGTGATGCTCTACACAGACTTTCCATAATTTCTTAGCTGCTCGGTAGCTGGGGAGTTTGAATCCAATGGTACTTTCATACTGTTCTTGCTATAAAAACACAGATAAATATAGAACATAAAGGATTACTTGACTACAGTAATACAGGACCAGAGAAATATGGTGCCACGGAAAAGGTCATCAAGAATAAAAACAACATTCCTCATCTGAAGACATAAAATATTTGAAATTTTCCCTACTTACAAAAAGAAATATACTCACCAAGGTGACTTTTTCCACAACCAGGAAGCCAGGGAATGCATCTTATTTTGTTCAGAAAAACACACGCACACAGAGCACATTTTTCTGAGCCATAATTAAGTCACCTTTTGGCTGTGCAGACACTGCTGTTCCTTAAGGTCACCGCCTGCACTTGGGATGCTAGACTACTCCGTGCTCAGGGAATGCCATAGATACGATTCCTCCAATCAATATTATTACGCAGTCCTCTTTTTTTTGTAATAGGAACTAAAGATTAAAGATTTTGGCTCAAATCAATTCTTGAATTATTGTCTTCTCTTTTTTTCTTTTGGTTGATCATTAATCTATCTCAATACTTATTTTCTTTCTTTTTTTTTAATCTGCACCAGAGGACATTTATTTTCATTGCTTTTTAGAGAGAGACAGGGAGGGAGAGAGAGAAACGTCGACTGGCTGCCTCCTGTATGCATCCAGTCCAGGGAAATCAGACCCGCAACCTAGGTATGTGCCCTGACCGGGAATGGAACCCTCAACCCTCTGACTACAGGAACATGCTCCAACAAACTGAGCCACACCAGCCAGGGCTACCTCCATACCTCTTTGACTGAAGCAAACCCTATTCTGCCAGGGCTACTAGAAACACTGTCCTGCTGGGCCCTTGCTTCTTTGTTTCTGCCTTAAGCATACTTTTTAAAATGGAAAGGAAACTAACATTTACTTCCAGTGCCCATTATTGCCAACAACAATATGATGAGATAGTATTACACATGAAAAAGCTGAGGTCAGACAAGTTACTTCTCAGTCTCACAGGTATGAAGTGGCAGAACCAGAATTTCATGGTTTCCACTAAACCATGCTACTTCTGAATCATCTACTGTACTCATAATACTTCACTTCTCAAAATCCTACTGTTGTTTCTGATTGCCTTCTTAAAGTAAGGGTGCTGTATTTTTAGTATACAGTATACAGTTGACATTTAAAGAAACCAAGGACTTCAACTATCAAACTTATTAAAATTTGTGTGTATGTGTATGTGTATATATATATATATATGTATAAATACATACAGCCTCTGCCTTCCCACATTAAAATGTAAGATTGTTGAGAGATGGACTCTCTCATTCACTGTTCCTCTCCCCAAAAATAGTGCTTGGCACAAAGAATGCCATCAATTAGTATCTGTTGACTAAATGACTTTTGGATTTGAAACTCTTCGTTGGAAGATAGTGATTGCTGTGACAGGCACAGGCAAATAATTATGGTCCTAAGTGCTTCAGTGATAATCCTTATGAGACTTTTAATGCTGCACGTTCAGTATTTCAATGCTCAAATAATGAGACATTTTCACCAGCAGATGGTGATATACACACAAAAGCCACTTTACATTAGTTGGATGTTTTCCTGCTTATATCGTTTGCAGCTGTCATCTCGTCTGATCTCCAACTCTGGCAGAGACAGTATTTACCTGCTTTGAATGATAAAGAAGCTGAGCTTTAGATTTCTTCAGGGTCTTTTATTTAGTAGGTGGCAGAGTAGGAGCTAGAACTTTTTTAAACATTTAATTCCTATTTAAACAATTTTCCACTATACCGTGATTGCTCTTTTTTTTTTTAATTTTTTATTTTATTTTTAGAGAGGGAAGGGAGGGAGATAGAGAGAGAGAGAGAGAAATATCAATGTGCGGTTGCTGGGGGTCATGGCCTGCAACCCAAGCATGTACCCTGGCTGGGAATCGAACCTGGGACACTTTGGTTCCCGGCCCGCGCTCAATCCACTGAGCTACGCCAGCCAGGGCCCGTGATTGCTCTTTAACATAAAAGTTAAATTTGGTCAGCTTCAGTATATCCTGAAACTTGCCCACCAACTAATAACTGAATTATCTGACACAAAGTTAAATAACTCTATTAGAAATCTACAAGTTGGCCCTAGAATATATTCCCAGTAACTACTAGAAGCTACACATACAAATGTATTTTAACTATATGAGGGAAGAGATTGGTGATACAAACCTAACTTAACCCCACAATTTAAAAATGTCACACTACTTAACTGAAAACTATTTTCCATCAAGATTTTACCTAGAGTAAATGATCCAAGTTTCACTTCCGGCCATGGTATGTTTACTTACATAAAGAGGAATGCCCCAAAACCAGTGGTAAGGAGGAAAAGCCTTACAGGACTGATTTAGAAAACAGAGCATCAGCTCCTGTATCCTTAACTATAGGGAACTTTTAGATGACAAAACAAGGAAAACAGGAAGGAGGAGACATTTTAGACGTGGTCTGTGTTTGATTCAGCAAGAAAGAAACACAAGTTCTGTACCTCTCCAGGCCGAATCTTGATGAAAAAGCTGCTACGTTTATAAGAAATCTTCAGCACTTTGGGCCAAGGAAAGCGGTTAATTCTCAGCTTATCTTTGTAAACCAGAAGGCCGCTAGAGCAGACACCCAGGATGATATCCACTCCCTCCAAGTCCTGAAAGAGAGAAGCGTTAGCATCTCGTTCTTGAGCAAAGTGCTCGACACACTGTCGACTCTTAGTAGACAATCGGAAGCCATCAACAACCAAAAACAGTAATAATCACAACCCCTGGGACTATTCAGCCTATGTAAAAATGTCATTACTCTGCCACTTTTTAAAAAAATCAATGTTATTACCTATTACAAATATCTTTAAATGTCCAAATCAGACACAATAATTCTATTTCTGTAATCTGTTCCAAGAAAATAATTCAAATCACAGAAAATATTTTATACAGGAAAATGTTCAGAATGTTATAGGGGTGAAAAGCTGGATATAACCTAAGTACTCAAGCAAGAGGGTTACATTACTGTCCATCCTTTGGTGAAATAAAATGTGGCCATTAAAATAAGTCTATAAAATTTGGGAGATAAATGGGAAAATAATTGTTTTGTAATGTTAAGTGAAATAAAGCAGGTTAAAGCTGCATATACAATTTGATCCCAACAATATAAAAAATATACACAGAAGAAAGATGAATATACCAAAATGTTAACAATGGCATTTTTTAGGTGGTACAAATTATGAGCAATTTTTTATTTTAGTTTTCTGTACTTTCCAAATATAAAGAATATGTGTTTCTTAAAAACATTTAAATATCACAAAAACATATATGTGTATAAAAAATTCAAGCAATACAGAAGTGTGTAAAATAAAAGTAAAATTCTACCCTCTCTTCCCACACTCCTTAACAGTAACCAGTAATAACTTGATAATTTCCAGGATTATCATCTTATTTTCTAGGTATATACAAATATGTTTGGGTAAGACATACACACATACCTATTACTAATAATTATTATATTACATAATTTAGATACATATATATCACCTTTATAATCAGGAAAACAATGAGGAAAAATTACAGTCCAGTCCTTGAGGGTAGAAATTGTAGCTTAATCATTTCTGTATCACCCCCAATACTGTCTGTTATTGACAACATACTCAATAAATGTTTACATTAAATTTGTTACCTGCCTACATTACTATTCATAATTTATTATGACAAATATCAGTAAATTCTTTGCCTCTGATTTACAACACTTTTGACTCATGTAGACTGACAAATTAAAGAATTTCACAGTATTTTAGTAACAAAACACATGAGACTTAAACCTTCGATCATTAGCATAAATGATCCCATTCATTATTAGTGACTCTGAGCGAACGTCAGCTCTTCTCTTGTCCAAGAACACATCTCACACCCTGGAGGGAGCAACTGCTGTAGGAAGCAATACAGCCGCCGCCACCACCACCGCCACCTCTCAAAGCCGCGTGAAAGGTCACTGGGCTTGCATCTCACCCTCCTTTACAACATTCCTCCCGTAAAACTGAGCCTCTGCCACCAAAAAGGCCTTCCTTAATGATCCAAAAAGAGACACCAATTTCCTTTTACCATGCCTGTCTGTATATGAAAGGTCTAGTGAACACTGATGTTCTCATTTTGGCCTCTGAGTTCTAAAATACTCAAACCCATCACTATCATAATCAGCAAACAATTACTACAGTAGCTGTGGTAGCTGCCTATCCTATACACATACGTTTAAGTCAGCACACCACGTGACTGCCTGGAGGCCAGAGCTTAGAGCTATGTATACCACCAGGCATCACGCACAACTAAAATTCTTTTTAAAAAAATGATAAAGTGGACGTCCCTCCAAAAATCATAATAAGTAAAGGAGTTAACTTTATTCCTATATAAGCTCCGTGTGAGAGAATCACAGATTCTTATAATTATGTTAAGTATATTAAATTATAAATATCACCCCCAAGGTAAGAAAGAACAGTAAGAAAAATATAGTCATATGTACATATGTCTTTCCTCAAAGAAAATTTTATTTTTTTCTTTTAATTAGATTTTATTGATTGTGCTATTACCAGTTGTCCTGATTTTTCCCTCTTTGCCCCCTTCCACCCAGCACCCTCCACTCCCTCAGGCAATCCCCATGCCACTGTTCAAGTCCATGGGTCATGCATACAAGTTCTTTGGCTTCTCCATTTCCTATGCTGTACTTTACATCCCCGTGGCTATTCTGCAACTACCTGTTTGTACTTCTTAATCCCCTCACCTCTTCACTCATTTCTTAGAGAAAATTTTAGAAATTAAATATATGTTAACATCTATAGCTACAATTCAAGGAAACTAAATTTCACCTGGGTTAATCTCTGCAGATGATCACTATTTAGATGAGTAATCAACACAGAGAGTTAAATGCTTCTTGACTACTTCTCTCCCAGAACTAAGTGTAGAGAAACGTATCAGTGCCTACACGTGTGTGTACAAGCACACTCAAGAAGCAGGAATTATATATAGCTCCAATTCAACGACTACGTAACCGAGAATTTTTCAGAAGAGGCCCTCTTAAATTCTTAAAATATGTGGGTACAACTATATCTCTCAATTGTATGCTCTGGAGAAACAGTTTGCTTTACAACACTTGGGAAAGGAACGTGCTACCTGACTTCCCCATCTATTCCAGATAATTACTGAATCAGCAACCAGCCTCCTGCGGGAACTGAGAAGCAAAACCAAACGATTTCAGTTCTGGAAACACAGCTGACCTGACGATATACGAGGCTTCCTACCATCTACTTTACAGAGTCACAGATTACATAGATTCGAGTCACAGTACTCAGCCCAAAACAGTCCGGAGTAACATCTTAAGGGAAGCACTAACATGCAATGAAATTTTAATAGAATTAATGTAACTTAAATAAAGAAAAGACTTCAGATGTCAGATACTCAGGTTGGGAGAAGCCTGGAAGGTCATAACACAATCACCCACCATGTGTTTGAATGTCCTTTGCTAAATTCCTTTCAAGCAATTCTACTGCCTCTCTCTGAATCCCTCCAGCGAGAAAGACCTCACTGCCTTATGAGGCAGCTCTGACTGGTACACAGTTTGTCAGACTGAGCTGAACAGTCTTTCCCTGTAGTTTCCACTTTACTGCCTCTAGTTCTGCACTCTGGAACAACAGTAAAATCTCCACTTCACACACCAATCCTTTAAATACATGAAGACAGACATTACGCCTTCCCAGTTTTCCCTTCTGTGGGCTAAGTAGCTCTGTTCCTTTGCTGGTTTCTCATGGGACATAGTTTTGAGTCCCCTCTTCATGCATCCTAGTTAAGTTCCTCTAAACGAACCTCTGATCATCCCTTGAGCCCCTTCCCTCAAAAACTCCTCGGCCTCCCAGCCACTCCAGTAGCTGAAGATGACAGAAGCCCAGCGACTTCCCTGAAGTATTCATCCTGTTAGGTTGCATTAAGCAGAACCAGGATTAAAGCTCAAGTTTCCAATTTCATAACTCAGTGGTTTTCAAATGAGCCACTATCACTCATGCCATGTGTACGAGAATCACCGAACAGCTTGGTTCAGCAGATTGCTGGGCTCCAGGCACAAAGTTTCTGATTCAGCAGTTCTGGGATGGGGCCCGAAATGTGCATTTCTAACAATTTCCTAGAGATGCTAAATGCTGGTTCAGAGGTCACATTTTGAGAACTGCTACCTTCGGCCAATGGGTCACAGATTCAAGCATAGATGAGAACCGTCTGGGATGTTCATTAAATCCGGAAACTTAGCCTCTCCTCCGAAATAACTCAAAATAAATCTGGGAGGAGTTTGGGAACCTGCATATTTAACAAACGCTCCAAGTGAGTCTGACATAGTGACGCTGGCTGTGAAACGTGTGTTGGTGCTACTCTACGTTTTCAAATGTATCTGCATTTTGAGAAAACATAATTTCTTTTGCTCTGGGTGCTGTATCTTTTGATCTATACGGTGGCTTGGATATGCAACTTGAACTCTGATGGTGGAACTGCAAAGGGGTAATTCAATTTATATACTTGATATACTTGATTGACTCAATTTGTAGACTTCAAATTCTAATATGAATTCCTATCTCTTTAGGATGTTTTACAAAAACATCCCAGATAAATGTTGGTAAGAAGCACTATATGACACAGGTCTGACACATGCATGTGAATAAAGGCCAAAGTTATCATTACCTTTGCTTTGTGGAGGTCAACACCATACATGGACAACTTTTTGGCATTCTCAAGAAATTCCAGGTCAGCTTGAGCTGGAGTCATGGACCTTTGATAGGATACAAATTTAAAACTCTTTCAGTGTCACAGCATCAACATTTACAATAATATTTGTATAATGATTATATTTTATATAAACACATCACCATATATGCACCAATATGTGTGTAGATAATAGTTCACAGTTCTAAAAGTAGAATATTATGGAAAATGATTCTTAAAATATGCCTTCAAATAAGAGATCTTAAAGAAACAAAAAGCCCACCAAAAAGCTATCAGAAAAAGTTAAAAAAAAATTCTACTAAACAGTTTCCTTAAAGTAGCCCCATCTGCCATCAGTTCCGCCCCTCCCTCTCCTGAGCCCTTTCCTCCAACACACATAAACTCCACCCACTACGTTCTCTCACTAAAGGGGTGACCAGATTAAATCCTCAGAGGGCAGGGTACAATTTACAATATCCTCTTAGTTGCCTTTTTCTCGCCATCCCCCTAAATTGAGTTATTATGGAAATTAAACAGGAGGGCAGCTGAAGTTACTTAACTGAACTCTTAATGGGGGCAGGCTTGATGAAAAGAAAATTTCTGGTAACAGATGGTGTTCCTGCCCACTGATCTAAACAAAATAAATTGGTTAATAGAAGCATGTAGATAATGGGGCTGCTTTCTCTGTTATTAAGATGTCTTCATTACTAGGCATATAATGAATTTCACTTGTTTGAAAACAATCAGTCTCATTGCCTAAACATTCACTGTGACGGTCTTTCCTTCTCCTTTTTAACTTTCCTTTCTTTGGAAAAGTGCTTATGAGCAGTTACATTGAGCTTTGGAGAGAAAGATATCACTCCTAGTGCTGCACGATTCAGACCAATCAAATATAACCTCAGAGTAACAAGAATGCACACATTCCCCCAAAGAAAAACCATGGAAATGCCTATTTCCCATAAGACTGGCTCAAGCTATATAAAGCAGCAGTGGCCTGTTCATTTAACAGGATGGAAAACGTCTCTTCCTAACCCATCTGTCTTTACCCTCATTAAAAAGGACAAAGGGTTTCTCGGAACAACAACCAAAAAAAAAATCTTGGGAGAGAGGGAGCCGATCTGTTAACGTCTCAGCCTCCCTGAATAAACTGCTTTTCACCAGCACCGCACTATCACATCTGAGCTCTGTTTGTTAATGGATCTCAAATTGAACACACACACCAAAAAAAAGGAAAAAATAACATATTTACAAGTCTGTATATTTAAGTCATTAAAAACATCTCAAGAAAGTTTTGTGGTCCCCCTGACCCCCTCCCACATACGTAAGTTAAATACTTTTATAATTAAGGTTACTCCAGTCATTTTATGGTTTTTGTTGTTACTATTACTGGTGGCTTGAATTTTAGGATCTTGAAGCTCGAATGGAGCCGGAAGGTTACAGAGTCCAACACTTTCATTTTGCTGATGAAGAAATAGGCCCTGAGGGATCACATGGTCATGGGCAAGTTGTAACTCCTTGTTTATGGCAGCAAGATCTAGTCAGCACTCAAGTTTTATCGCTTGAACTGGAATCCTGGCTCCTGTATTTAAAAGTGGTGACCTCGTGTCTCCTTCAATATCCCAGCTACACAGAATCATAACAATACTTCCGAGACTAGGATAGGCAATGACTTTGGTCTGTGCTGAATGAATAAATGTGACTGGTAGGACAAAATGAGGTAATGGTTGTAAAACTGCATCATAAAATACAAATGTTTATTATTATTGCAAACTTAGGTTTCTGATGGTACAGTGATACAGCTTATGCAGCTCATAAAAGAGAAATGATTTGGACCACATGAATTTGAAGACAAATTTTAAAACATTAAGTGAAGCAATCATGACAAAATCTTCCCTAAACTCACTCCTCCAACTCTAAGGGAACTTAATGGAGTCAATCAATTTCAATACAGATTTAAATTTCAAACTACGTGGTTAAATGCTTTTCTGAGTAAGCATGCTTTAAAACTGTATTGTGGGAAGGTAGTAAAAAGAGATCTTTAACTTTATAACTTTCCTTATTAGTTGAAAATAATATAATTTAACAAATTTTAAAACACACACACTTAAAAGTTACCTATAACACAAAAACTAGTACAAAATAATATTGAATGTAAACTGTAATTGAAAAATAAAATCTTTAAAATAAGTTACCTATAATACAAGTAATTTTTTTCCTGAACCGTGAGAGTAAACTGTCAACCTAATGACTCATCACTTCCAAATGTGTGTCATTCCTACAAATAAGGACATTCTCCTACATAACCTCAATATAACTGTCAAAACTACGAAATGTTAATACATTACTACCATCTAACCCCCATTCCAGTTTAACCAGTTTCAAAAACATCCTGCATAGCAAAAGGATCCAGTTTAGCATCACAAGTTTCATTGAGTTCATGACTCTTTAGTCTCCTTCAGTCTGGGACAGTTCGTTAATCTTTGTTTCATAACCTGGACCTTTGGAAGATCATAGGCCAGTTATTCTATAGAAAGCCTCCTCCATTTGGGACTGCAGTTCTCCACGAGTTGATGAGGATTTTGCATCTTTGACAGCAACACACAGAAATGGTCCCGGGTCTTCAGTGCACCCTCACAGGTGGAACACAGTTTCAGGCTGTCCCTTCACGGATGATGTTCATGGTGACCACTGATGTCTGCCAGGCTCCTCCTCCTCATCTTTTTGTAATTAATAAGCGCTTTGTGGGAACGTAGTTTGAAATCTTTCTCTATCTATTATAGTCTTTTCTTTTAAATTAATTGAAACCTTTTGAATATCGCATTTCTTATCAAACTTTAAATTTACTCATTTATTTATATCAGTATGAAGTCATGGATTCTCATTTTATTCAATGCACTATAATTATTTCCCTTACTTATTTTGTGTTTAAATTGCTCCAGGTTGGTCTGTGGGAGTGTCTCCAACCTGTATTCTGTCCTTCCGACCATTTCCTATCATTTTTCAAGCACCTCCTTTTGATACAAAGTAGAGTTAGAGCATGTCAGTATCTGTGTGTGCATGTGTGTGATTGTGTGTGTGATTGTGTGTGTGTGTGTGTGTGTGTATCTACCAACCTACCTACCGGATACCATGAGTTCACTTTGGAACCTCCAGTTTTAATGCAGTATCACAGGGTTCATTTTAGTCTCTCATTCTCCAAAATTTGTATCTCTTAACACGTTGTATGCGGGAAACGTATTTATACATTTTATGTTGACTGGTAGTAGAGCGCGTGATAAAAATTACCCGCAAACAATGTGCTAATTTACGGACAGTAAGAAGCCTGACTCCTATTATCCTTAATGTATTGACTGATTTGATCGCCCTCCTATGTAGAACCAGTCTCTCATTGCTGCCCTCGACTTGTCCCCCACGTGGACAGGTCGAGGGCACCTCTTCACCCACTTGGACTCTGAATCCCCCACACTGGGCTGCTCCCCACACGGGGTTGTCCTTCCTGCCTCACTCAGGTTCCACCTCCTGGGGTAAGGCCACCCCTTTCCGTGGACATCTTCGTCTTGCTCAGGCTTCACCACCCCGAACCAGGTACCACCCATAGGGACGTCCCCCACACCATGCAGGCCTTACCCCCACGTGGAGGCCTTTCTCACTCTGCTCTGGCTCTGATAACCGCCACCGCGTGCCCACACATGACTACGCTCTTCATCCTATTTGAACTCTGACTTTTCACACCAAGCTGCTCCCCAGACCCCTATGAACGCTCTCCCCACCCTGCTTAGGGCCGAATGTCCCCAGCCAGACCACCCTTCTGCCTGGATAACTATCTTGCTGTACCCCACCTAATGACTTTAGAAAAAAACTGTTTAAGGAAGCCTTTTCCGATTATAAAAATCATATATATTCACTGTGTGAAATTTGGAAAATATCATTAAGAGCACAGGAAAAAAAACCCTCCTATAATCCTATCACCTACAGATATTTATGCATGTAAATATAACATTTTATAAATGTAATATTATGTATTAAACTTAAATTATTTTCAACTTAACATTTTAAAGATTACGGCTTTTTCCCAAGTTTTCCAAGACTCTTAAAAGTAGTAACAAAGTAGCTGGGAAGAGATTAGATACTTCTAAACCATTAAGATTGCTGTCTTGAATTATTAAGTACCGCCTAATCGTTGACTACTTGAAAGTACTGCCGCTCCCAAAAGTACCTACCCAGGGAGCTTTGACACTGGTTAATTCTTGCTCATTAAAAAGGAGAGTTGTAACAAAGTTTCTCTGTATTTATTTTGAGCAAGTTGGGTCAGGATATAGAGCCACTCAGTGAGCTCCAGTGTCATGTGACAGCCTCTTAATGATGTCTGTTGCATCTCTTAATTAAGGACTGTGATTTTAAATAATTAAGGAGGATAACTGACAAGTTTACATACCGTCCTAGTACCCATAAAATGGAGGGCAATTAATTTTAAAGCTTGATTTGCTAGTGTAAGTTTAAAGTGTCATTACAGCTTCAAAGTCTCTGTCTAGGCAGAGGGCCACTACTAAGGGTTCCATATACAGTGTTTGTCTCCTGCTTTACCTGAGGAGCAGGGGGTCATTCGTCTGCACTTTTCAGTGGGCAGTAAAACACTTCTGCCTGAGCAGAAGTGTCTTTGGATTGGTTAAAATGCCATGTTGTTGGACAGAATTAAAACTCCCATTTGGCTTTCTGTTTGTAAGGGTTGCTGATCATTCTAAAAAGGAGCAAGTAAATTCCAAAATGACAGACTACTAAATTTTCTATTCAAGGAGATTCATTACTGTTCAATTACTCTCTGTATACCTAACAGGACATCAACTGAACCATATCCATTTGTCCTCTGAGATCGTTTTGCTTTTTGGGATATAAATTGTGTTAAGTTCCGAAGAGGGGTTCTCTAAACCCAGACTCACATTCATCAGTTATAAAACAGGGACAAGAATTATTACTATCCTAGCAAACATCTGAATTCCCACTATACAGTAATCGTGATGCTAAGCACTTTACATGGATTTTTTAATTTAACCATCATAAAATTTATATCATCACCCTTACTTTTCAGATTAAAACCTGAAGCTTAGAGCACTTAAGTAACTTACTTAATGACTTTTAGTCATTAAGCTGACAAGGGATGGCACCTGCTCTCAGAGTGAGACGGGCTGACCCCGGAGCCCATGCTTCCGTCTTATTACCCAGCTCAGTGGTTCTCAAAGTTTTGGACCTCGGGATGCCTTTCCTCTCTTTTTGTATAAAAACTAACAGTACTTTTTGTGTAAAAAGTAACAATATTTTCCCAAAGTGTAGTAACAAATGGACATTGTTTTACATATTTACAAATTTTTTAAATGCCTGGCTTAGGTTGGATATCCCTGTCCACTTCTGCATTCAATCTGCTGCAATACGTTGATTTTGTTATGATATACTAACGTGATCTCACACAGACACATAGTTGGAAAAGGAAGGATTGAGAATTAAAAACATTCTTCTTTGATATGACACAAAAACTCAACAATGGCAGTTGCTTAAAGGTCACTTGCAATGTGAAATATGAAAACATATCAATAAATTTTATATTGTGTTACATTAAAATCCATTGGTCTATCTTGCATTTGAATGTTTTAAATGGACCTTTTCTTAAGGTCCATTTGAAAAAAACACTAATTTGAAAAAAAAAAAACACTAATTCACTGAATGTAAGACTTCCAAATGTTGACATGCTTCATTGTACAATATAAGAAAAAAATCACATTCATTAAAATCATTACAACTTCATCAGAAAAGCCTTTTTTTAAAGATTTTATTTATTTATTTTTAGAGAGGGAAGGGAGGGAGAAAGAGAGAGAGAGAAACATCAATGTGTGGTTGCTGGGGGTCATGGCCTGCAACCCAGGCATGTGCCCTGACTGGGAATCGAACCTGCGACACTTTGGTTCACAGCCCACGCTCAATCCACTGAGCTATGCAAGCCAGGGCAGAAAAGCCTTTAAGTATTTGGATCCTGTCAAGATCATGGTAGCAAAACAAGTTTTCCAAACTTTTAATTTTCACTTGAAAGCTTGACTTTTGTCATTAGCAACAAACACCGTCAGGTTGTTTACTAACCCTAAAAGTACCAGGTTAGTACACATTTTTAAGAAAACAACTTCCAAATAACCAAGTCTGCATAATGATAGTCATTTTTTTCACGTAGAAATGGTGTTCATTAAAAAGGAGGCTAATTCAGCTCACGACTGCGAACGGTCACGCAGGAGCTGTCCTCAAGACGAGTACTGTGTCAGTGCGCAGCGGAACTGTATCGGTGCGCAGCAGAACTGCTTTCTGTGCACGTCGTGTTTAATCACACAGAATATTAAATGGAAACGTGCTTGAGACTTTAAAAAATGATCATCTTTTTTCCTGCCTCATCAAGAAGATTTCTACTTGAACCAACCCTGTGAGTCTTATTTTTAACTGCAAGTTAAAAAACGAAGGTGCATGTTGGTAGAGAACATAATGACCACTAGCGTGGTGTCACTCACTGCCTTGTTTGTGCGCCCCCCATTCCAACACAGGGAAGGGCAAATATCGCCATGGCATTACCATGAAAATAATTTAGACCTCGTGGACCCTGTGAAAAAATCTTGAAGATGACCAGGCTGGCCTAACTCAAAGGGTGGTTATATAGATTAAATGTGATACTGTACATAAAGTGCTTAGCATAGTATCTGACACATAATCGATACGCCATAATTAGCAGCTTATAATGATTGTGTGCTAATATTACAACAGAGAGTCAAGCATGAGAGTTAAGACTACAAAGTCCTCCCAAACCTGAGGTTCTATTATGATCAAATAACCATTCAAAGAATCATCAGAGACAGATTTAAAGTACCGATCATAATCTGACATTGTCTGCTGTTTGGCTCCACAGCAGTAATACAAAAAAATTATACACACACACACATACACACACTTACTATTTTACTGATTGTCCAGAATTATACTACTAATAATAAGGCATGCCTTATCTATCTATCTATCTATCTATCGATCGATCGATCTATTTTTAGAGAGAGGGGAAGGGCGGGAGAAAGAGAGGCAGAGAAACATCGATGTGCAACAACATTGATTGGCTGTCTCTCACATGCCCCTAACCAAGAACCTGGCCCACAGCCCAGGCATGTGCCCAGGAAACCTTTTGGTTTGCAGGATGATGCCTAACCCACTAAGCCACACCAGTCAGGGCATAAAATCATTTCTAAATTATTAGAAAATAAAAAGAGCATTCCCCTACTACCCTGACATTCTAACAAATCAAATTATTTCAACTGATTATTTCTTTCTACTCCTTGCTTTTGTATATATAAAGGTAGTGAATATATTTTATGTATAGATACATAAATTTCTAGAATCATCAAGATATAAATAAAATTATTAAAATGTAATTAAGGACAATGTAACATCCTTAAGTTATAATCATCAACAAGTTGCAAATGCTATATTTAGTGGGTCCTGATATTAGTGCACCGTTCTCATTGCACTATGGGGAGACAGGATGACCCCATGAGAGTGGGGTGATTCCTTTAAGACTACTGCTATGCAGGTTGCAGACTTAAAATCCTCGTGGTTCTCATGACTGATACACAAGAACTTACAGGAGCAATAAGAGTCAGAATTGGCACACCTTGAGTTAAAGCTCTCTTACTTGAAGCATCTCAATCTATTGGAACCACTTCAAGGAAAATAAGATTGCTCAACAGAGAGACAGAACACTTGTTACTATTGTGTAAAGCCTGCTAAGACTGTTCTGGGATGGCTGGGGTGGCAGGGCAGGGGGGAACGGTGGAGGTAATGGAGACCACTGTACTTGAACAATAACCAAAAAAAGAAAAGTAAAAAAAAAGACTGTTCCAGATTTCTCAGCAGTGTGACCCTCCGGAACGTCATAACATAACTCAAGGTAGTAACTCAAAGCCAAGATCAGACATTTGCCTTAGTAGATGAAGGCAGTTTACAAAATCTAGCATAGCAAGTCACTCAAACAACAATGAGGTGTACGGGAGAAGAAACACAAATTATCCTGGCACTTTACCATTAGCTAACATTTATTGAATTTTTACTATGTGTAAGACATTGGATTAAGTTTTTCCACCCTTTATCTTTTCTAACCCTATCAACCACCCTACTTCCTCTGAGGGAGATAATCTCTCTGAGACTTATAAAAAACCTGGGGCTCAGAGAGATGAAATGAATGGCCCAAAGTCCCAAGGGCAGGACCACGCAGAGCCAAAATTTGCGACCCAGCTTAGTGTACAAGCCCTTGCTCTTGATAAATGTGTTATGATACCTCCCAACATCATCAATATTTCCATGAAAAAAAAAACCACAGTAAATTTAACAGACTTTAAATACATCTTCGGGGGTTTCATGGGCCCTCTGAAGTCCATCCCTGTACATAGACTCCCAAGTCAAGAAACTCTGCACTAAGGATCACAAGACACCTAATACAGCATAGGTTTAAAATATGGAAAAATTAGGTACGGCCATCATGATAATAGCTATCACTTACTATGTGCCAGAGACACCGTCCTTAGTGCTTTGCATATATGACCTCATTTTGTTTTCTCTTACAATGCAACACCCATTACCCTGATGTGAAAACAGGTTCAGAGACCTTTAAACAGCTTACCCAAAGAATTGGGAGGGAATTAAGCTTATACCAACTCTTTCTATGGCACCAGTTCCTGCTAAGGCAAATACTGAATCAATGCCAGGTCAATGGTTTAAGCTTACTGCCGAAACAAACACAGAATAAAGCCCGGAGGCACATTTACCTGTATGATTTATGCAGCTCCATGACCTTCTCTTCAAGTTCCTTGGTCTGGTTTGGGGCCAGTTTGAAATCACTAACATAATCCGCACCGTGGAGCTCTGGGTCATAGTCGCCCAGCTCAGACTGGATGGTGTAAGAACCTAGTAATGCTAAGGTTGCAAAGGAACAAGGCAGACGTCCTGCAACTATGTCCTGCCGAAGTTGAAGACATAAATAATATCTACAGCCAAAAGAGAAAAGACGTCACCATGTCAGCAACAACAATGACAAAATATAGGGAGAGAAAAGGAAGAAAGGGGAGAGAGACGGAGGAAGAGAGAAAAAAGTGACTGAGTAAATATGAGATAATATTAATAATTGTTCAATCCGTGTAGTGGCTATATGGTTGTTCCTTGTGTTGTCATTGGTTCTTTTCTGTGTGCTTGCAATTTTTTCATATAAAAAGGTTTTATTTTAAACTTGGAGTCATGGTTGGGAAGAAGTTTAGAAAGAAAAGAGGGAAAGTTGGGCAAAGTCTGAAGGAAGTAGAGAAACTATGTTTTGTTGACTGCATTAAGAATCACACACACATATACACTTGTCTAACCTCAAGAGAGAAAACCCGTGGCGGGGGGGGGGGGGGGTCACTGCTGGATTACAGGTGAGGAGTCAGCCTCCGAGGGTGAGCTCACTCCGTGTGGGGCTGTAACAAAGGCTGTTTGACTTGGAAGTCGGGCCCCGCCTTTTCCATCACTCCCTTTGCCAGTATATTGCTCATCATATACAAAAATGACATTACTGATACATTTTCCCTAGAATATGAACAGTTTTCAGTGTGTTTTTCCTCCAAGATGGGCTTAAGTTGCATTCAGCCTTCACACACTGTCATCTTGTAAGATTCACCCTACCAGTGTGCTAACTGTTGGGAACTCAGTTTGGTGTTAAAACAGTTCAGTCCGACAGACCAACTGAATGTCCCTCCTTGTGTTAGACCCTCACTGCTGTCAGTATCATGTTCACACCTATGACCCTGACCTCCTAGCTCTTGTTCTAACTGACCGAGTTGACCAGTTCAGACTGTTTTACCAAAGAGGAAAGCTAGGAGGTATGATTACATTTAATTCTGTATATTATTCAGAATCATATCCTTGCTTTGATCATAATAAAATATTGAATAACATATTTATAGCAATAGTTTTTGCTATCTGTAATTAGTCACTACTATATTTATGTTTAAAAAAGAACAATGCCAACCAACCACAAGAATCTTAATTAAGCTCTTCTAAAATATGATTAATAAATATTTTTTAGAGATTTGTTTTGTTGTATACATAACAAACCTCAATGAAGAAAGATGAGTAAGTAGCAACTCTAAGAGACAAATATTGCCTGTGAAAAAGAAATAACAAAAGCATTTTTTCAGGCAGAGATTGCGTATCTCAACTTTAAGAATGTACGAAGTATAACAAGACAAAGAATAATTTTTTAAAAACCATATAGAAATTTCACAGTACTTAACAATCAGACATTTTAAGAGTCTTAGGCTATTCTCTTATTTGAGAGAGAAAAACAACTAAAGCCCAGAAATGTGTGTTTGTCTGTAATCAGATAGTTGAACAGCAAAGAACAGAACTAGAAAGTAATTTCTCAACAACCAACAGTTCAATTGGAAAGACACTGCCAAGTACCTACTATGCACAGGCTCCAAGCAAGGTGCTACATATATAAACATGTACAGTAGCACTCTTTACTATATACTGCTTCTCCACTTTCTTTTTTGTTAATATTTATATAGAATTCAATGAAGGCCACACTCTTAAATCAGCAAGTTGTGTTTTAAAAGTACAAGACTTACTCCATAAATTAAGTGGGCTTAAAAATTACTGAGGAAGACTTAGGTCATAAGGACCATCTACCTAATCACACACTTTAAAAGGGAGATAGGAAGAACTAATAATAACACTTAGGCCTTAGCTTTTTAAATCCCTATAAGAAAGAACATGGTGGGAGAGGAGTATTTTTAACAAAAAGCAAAGCTATCTTACTACTACATTTGTGTCTGGCCCTCTTTGGAGGTTGGTATGGTTGATTGGTGCCCGGTCCATGGCTTAGCACAATACTCGTGATGGGCACGGTTAATTCCCCCGCCAATTTTTTCCAGTCGAGGCACAGATATTTGAGGCTTTTAGGCTCACCTATTTGCTAGCCTGCCTTGAGGTCACCAGCAACTTTCTATCTTAGTTTAATAGATCATCATTTTTCTTCAGTTCTGAAAAGAGAAATTCTCAGAGCTTGTGATAAGGAGAATGACTTATTACATAGTTAACTATTAGTAAATGGTTTACCTTGTTATATCTTCAGTTAACTGTGCTGGGTCGGGTGGATAAAACTTTACATTAAATGTGAAATTCCAAGGGATACCTGTAAAAATAAATGCAAAAGAATTTTATGCTTATGCCTAAGTTTTTGATTGTTAGAAATACCTAAAATATTCAAATTTTTCTTTCCTGAAGTTTTAATATTGTCATGCTCTGTGAATGAAATAATTTCATTTCTTTAAAAGTTGTTTAGATACCATTTAAGAGGTAGAGTTAGATGATTTCATTTAAAAAAAAACTTAATACAGTCTTGTTTATAAGACTAAAATCATATAGACAAAATAACACAAAGGTAACCATCTTATAGTATAGGGAACCGTTCCATGTGGTGTGGGAAATGTAGCCCAGGCAGATTCGGAAAAGTAACGGGGAGCGAGGTCGGCACACAGGACCCACACCCATGGATAGGTTTTCCCATGGGGAATCAGGCCTGCAATGTACCTAGGCTGCTATGAGCCTTGCTTTTGCTAAAACTCCCTCACCCTGAATTGAGGCAGCAAATATTTACTGCATATCTTTAAAGTAACTTCCTAAAATCTATGCTAAACCTCCCAAGGACGAGTGTAACCAGTTCAACCACTTTTCCCTTTGCATTTGCAAATATCCTTCTTCTTTGATGTAATTAGCAACATCCTCTCCTTTGTTTTCTGTAAAAGGTAACCACCTAACAAACCTGTGCATAGTAAATGAGGACCATCCTCAATGTAATGAGCCCGGAAAAGCAATAAAAGCCTGTCCAGGCAGGGGTTGGGACCTTCTCTCACTCAGAGTGGCCATGCTCCCCTTTTTCTCCACAGGACTTCTGCAGTCTGTGTGAATTTGTTCATTGAATCCACAACACATGGACCACGCAGGCAGGGTTCCGCATCATTATAGGTCAACATGTTTACAGCAACAGTTTTCAAAATGTGATCTGTATGCCACTCTGTGTCCTCAGAAGTCATCTGAATGATCCATGAATGTTCTCTTTTGGTGGTAGCATCATTTATTTGTGACATCTCTCAATACAGGCATACCTCATTTTATTGAACTTTGCTTTATCACACTTTGCAGATATTGTGGCGGGAGTTGTTTTGTTTTGTTTTGTTTTGTTTTTAACAAAGTTTAGTGCAAGTCTATCAGCACCATTTTTCTAACAGGTTCAGATGACAGTTTACCTTTTTTAGCAATGAGGTGCTTTTTAAATCAGGTATGTACATCGTTTTCTTAGACAATGCTATTGCACATCTAGTAGACTACAGCATACTTTTCTACATACTGGGAAACCAAAAATTTTGTGTGGCCCTCATTATTGTGATAGTTGCTTTATTGCAATAGTCTGAAACCAAATGGGCATATCTCCAAGGTATGCCCAAGAGAAACGTCGACATGAGAGACAAACGTCGACTGGTTGCTTCCTGTACACACCTCAACAGGGGACCAAATACGCAACCCAGGCATGTGACCTGACAGGGAATCCAAACAGCAACCTCTCGCTTTACAGGACACTGCCCAACCAACTGAGCCATGCTGGCCAGAGCTGTTGTTTTACTTTCTGATATGATAAAATCCTATCAATCTAGCCATTGTCAATTCATAACTTCCCATACAAACTTTTTTTAAAAAGGTGATTTCTATATTACCTATAAAATGTTTGGCTAGAGCAAATCCATATGGAAAACAAGCTAGCCAAAAGAATGTTTAAGCTATCTATGTGAATTCAGCATTTAAGAACTTCAAACATAAATTTACTTATTTCATAATGTACTGTATTTTTGGACCATAAGGTGCACCTAGGTTTTAGAGGAGGAAAATAGGGGAAAAAAATTTGAAGCAAAAAATGTGTTAAAATATTTAATAACATAAATAACATAATATTTCCCCAATGTAAATGTAAATGGAACTCAACGGCAGTATTAACAACCATTATTCCTCCCAAACTGGGGGGAGAGAGTGAATCTTATAGTCCAAAAAATACAGTATATAAATAACAATTTTTTAATTGTACAGGAAGAATAACAGTAAGGAAATCAAATTAGTAATAGTTTACTGCCCTCACTGGTATAGCTCTTTGGGTTGGGTGTCATTCCACAAAACAAAAGGTCACAGGTTTAATTCCCAGTCAGGACACATGCCTGGGTTGCAGGCCAGGTCCCTCGTTGGGGGTGTGCATAACCCATCGATGTTTCTCTCCATTTCTCCCTCCCTTCCCCTCTAACAATAAATAAATAAAAATTTTTTTAAAATTAGCAACAGTTTATAAAGTGTGATTTTTTTTTCTTTGAGCTCTGTGTTAAGTAACTGATATCAAAAGCTTAATGACCCCGGGGTTGGTGGGGAAATAAAGCACTTTCATTTACTGCCAATGTGAGTGTAAACTGGTACAAAACTATGAAGAATAACTTGACAGATATCTATCAAAATGTAAAATGTATATATACCCTGCCACCCAAAATTTCGTTTCTATCTATCTATATCTATCTAAACATATATTTAATTGTGGTCAAAATGAAATGTGTGTAAGGAATGTTTACAATAGCAACTATCTAGAAACAATCTGAATATATTTATTTAGCAAAAGAAGATATAGCTCCAAGATACACTGTTAAGTGAAAAAAAATCAAGGCAAAGAATAGCACAGACAGAAAGCAACCATGAAAGCTGGGGTAGGAAGAAAATACATACTACAGGTATAATTACATACGCGTAGTCTACTCCTATAAGGACACACGACAAACCAGTCACAGTAGGTGAGAAACAAGAAGGGGACGCCTGGGGAGGGAGAGTGAGAGGCTCGGGGAGAACGGTTAGGAGGGAGACCTACTCTCGCTACATTCTATTTCACGGCATTTCAACTTTGTGCTTTGTACATGTACTACTTAACAGATATATGCATATATGTATAGATATACACACCTACACACATCTGTAATTAAGAAGGATAAACTTTGTCTCCTCCCACTGAAACGCTAATATCCAAGGACAAGAGTTTTTTTTGTTTTATTTAATGTGTATCCCTAGTGCCTGAAACAGTGCTTGGCATATCACGGATGCTGAAGAACCACTTGCTGAGTGAATAGATGAAATAAAGTAGCTGACCTCATGCACTGTTGTGAAGGTTATAGGAGAATGCTACAGCTCCAGAAGAAAAAAAAATTTTTAAAGGACTGCATAAAAGAAGAATAGGTACTAGTATATTAAAATTATTTATTGTCCTAGCCAGGTGGCTTTGTTGGTTGGAGCATCATCCCATATGCCACAAGGCTATGGGTCTGGTTCCTGGTCAGGGCTCATACCCAGCTTGTGAGCTCCACCCCTGGTTGGGGCGCATATGGACGGCAACCGATCAGTGTTTCTCTCACAGCAATGGGTGTGTCCATCTGTCTCTCTCTCTCTTCCTCCCTCCCTCCCTCTCTAAAATTAATAAACATACCCTTGAGGGAGGATTAAAAAATTACCTATTTATTTATTAATCCAGATCCCCCACTGATCTCAAGTCACTAGATCTAATCAAACAAAAATCACACACACACGCACACAAACCCTATATTCTGACTGGATTTTTCCTCTCTATTTAACTCGAAATAAGGAAATTTAACTATTAAAAATAATATCTAAACAGAAATGCCCCCCAAATTAGCTCTTTCACTTTTGTTAATAGCAACTGTAAGCAGGGGAACCCAAACTTTCAGTTCAAATTTTTTCCATTCAAGAGATGCAAGTTTTGGATACTTTAAAAAAAGATGTCCAGCTTCACTGCACACAAGCTCAGGGTCAAATGCAATAGGGAGGCTAAAAAAGTTAATCAGTTGGGATTTTTAAAAATATTAAAATTAAGCCTTAGTCAGTGACTATTTCTAGAATATGATACATACTGTTAGTAATTCCTTATTGAGAAGGTTCAGTGGGGAAAAAAATGGTAGCTGGAAACGCCCTAAAAAGTTTCAACATTAAAATTTCTGCCTTTAAATCAGTAACAGTTCGATGACATTCCTGCCAAAGTGCATAACTTTAAGATTCATGTACCATGAAGAAAAACCAGACCAACTCAAAGTTACCACTTAAAAAACAACTGGTCTGGGTTCTTCAAAACTGTTAGTATCATGAAATACTTGAAAGACTCCGGAACTGCTCCAGATTAAAGACAGCTAAAGAGATGTGATACCAAATGCAAAGTGGCGCCTTGGACTTTCCTTTCTATAAAAGCGTTATGGGAACAACTGACAAGTAAGGTCTCTAGGCTACAGTGCTGCCTCAGCGCTCACTTCCTGCTTTTACTAATGTTATGTAAGAAACCAATTCCTAGTTTTTACGGAATGCAAACTGAAGTATTTCGGGGTGAAAGGGTGTCATGACAGCAACTCTTTTTTTAAGTCTGGTGAAACTCCCACAAAGCCATTTTAAAGTATAAAAGTCCGTACATTCACTCATATAATGAAGTGGCACTGAGTCCATTCACAATCTTGTACGACCACCACCTCTATCTAGCTTCAAACCATGTTCATCACTCACAAAAAAGACTCCGTACCCATGAAGCACTCACCCCCTCAGCTCTCCCGGCCTTGGCGAGCTCAGTGTGCTTTCTGTCTCTATGGGTCTACGTATTCCGGATAAATCATACCAATGGCATCATAGAATATGTGGCCCTTTGTGTCAGGCTTCTTTTCCTTCTGCAATGTTTTTTAGGTTCATCCATGCTGGAACAGTTCCCAGTACTGCATTTCTTTTTCGAGGCTGAATAATATGCCATTGTATGCCCCCCCCCCCATTTTGTTTATCCGCTATCCACTGATAGACACCGGGTTGGTTTTCCCCCTTCTGACTAATGCAAATGGTGCTACCATGATGCAACTTACTCTCTAACCAGCTAAGCTACCCAGCCAGGGCCTATAAACTCGACTTTTAACTGTTCTTCCTAAAGAATCTTCTCATAAAATCACTTATTCCTAAGCAAAATTGAACATTAAAAGTATTTTCATTGAAAGGGGCTAGGAGTTGTGTTTTTCTTTTCATGTCTTAAATCTGCCAAGTATTTTTTGCAGACTTGCATTGTAAAACAAGTTTTTTAGGCTGAGAGCAAATATGGAAAGTTGATAGTCCAAAAGAGCATTTTGTTTCTCTGTCTTAAGAAATATAAATTATAAATAGGGTCTAGAGGAAAACATTTCACTATAATAAAATTATTTTATTTAAGAAACAAAAATTAAAACGTGTTTTCAGGTGATAAAGAGATTAAAACTTACTAATGATGATGAATAACGTCTTTGCAGTTCCTAGAAGTTTCCTCAAAATACACTAAACTCAAAGGATATCTGGTCACGAATAGTGGGGGGCTGGGGGAGGAGGTCTCTACCCTTCAGCCAGCCCACTAAGCCTGCAGCCAGGAAACTGTAATCTATGCTTTTCTGACCTAGAAACGTACTAGTCGGAGAAGGGTGTGCAGCAGCAATAGAGTCTAGAGGGTCTGACGCTGGGACAAAGCCACAATGTGAGAAGGATCACAGGCAAAGGATTCTTATTCTTCTATTCTTACACTTTAATTTGGAAGAGGAATGTTGAAAATGGACAAAAAGAACCATGGAGAGGAAAACATGAAGACGGTTAGCCCAGAACAATTTGAAAAGTACAAAACCAGGCAGCACACTTTGAACTGAAGGCTACTACAGTTTCAACCACTGCCCTTCTGAGAACCCACTCCCGTATCCTTTTTCTCTTTTCATCTTTGTTCTCTTCCACCTCCTGTTTCTCTCAGCTGGCCCTATCCTCCCCAACTTTGCCTAGTTGTAAAAAAAAAAAATCATCAAGATCTGACCTACATCTCGACAGCATCCACTACTGCTGTACCTTTCTATTATGGAATCTCTTCCTTCCAGGGGAAGGCTTCATCTCCATTTCAAAGCCATCTGCTCTAGCCAGGATTCTAAAGTGCCTAACAGTCAGAAAATGGTTAGAAATCCTCTGACCCACTAAAAGAAAGAACTATTAAAAAAAAGGCAACGTTCACTTACCACGAACCTGCTTTTTTATTTCTTTGGCAGAGTCCAGCCATGTCTGTAAAAAGAAGAAAAGGCATTCACACAGATCTCCGAAACGTAAACAAGAGAGTACCGGAATCAGGGTTGCTGACCATCTTCAAACGGTGCCTCCGGGTCAACCTACGTCTCCAGTATTCTTGGCATTCATTCCCCAGACACAGTGGTTTCCAGTAGAAAAATGGGGCTGGGCAGTTGGGCTGGAATCCTAGCTGCGCTGCTTCCTAGCTGAGTGTCTTTAGGCATCCCTGTGCCTCAGTTTCCTCATCGATAAAATAAGATATTAGTAGTAGTGCCTACCTCAGAGAGTTACTGTGAAGGTTAAATGAATATACGTAAAACTCTTAATAAATGAGAAATGCTAAATAAGCTCTTGTTATTTTCATTACACTATAAAGTCTAGTAGAGATCTATGACCAGGATTACTGACATCAGCCGGATCTTATTTCCCCTCCGACTCTGACCCCCGGTCTCGTCTGGCCCTTCTGTGTCAGCACAGCACTTGGGACGTGGTTCGCCTCAATAAATGCTCACTGAGTGACTATTCGGTTTCCCCTTGTCCACACCAATCTCTCCCTTCACTGTTCTTCAGCCCCACTTAGCGTCTGCCCACCACGGTGATGGACCATGCAAAGTAATGGTACTTGAAAAAAGCCTCACCCTTAACATCTTTCATAGGCTCCTAGGGAAATTTTTAAAAGCAGAAGTTTCTAAAGTAAATTGCTTAAAGGATTTTTATTGGCATAAGATACATACAGAAAAGTACATAAAACGTAAGTGCATAGAGCAATAAATTATCAGAGCAAACATATAACACTACCAGCATCCCAGGAGCTCCTCCCAATCTTCCCCATTCCCTCCTCTAAAAAGTTTAAAATTGAATCTCAGTGGTATGTAGATGAGAAGAGTAAGGTGCCCCCTCTTTACCCTCTACCAACAAGGGCAAAGCACAGGTGGCCATCCAACACACCCCACCCAAGCGATGAACTTGAACACCCCCATCTTATATTTCATTGGATCCCACTTTAACTACTATAAGAGATCGTCACTACAACAGACAACAAGCACAAGAGTGAAGACGAGTTTCCTTTTAGCTCCCCTGCTCCCACGATTAACACAGATGATTAAGAAGTGTATGTTAAAAATGCCATAATACAAACTTGTTCTATAGTATAAAACCAAGCACACATTAGTTTAAGCCCTGTCAGAAAGCGGGTAACCAGGGTGTTTCTCCTTCACCTCTCGTCGAGACCGAAGAACTTTAGGTCCAAAGGCAAGGGGAGACTTTAAATGTGCTAACGGATAGGTTTTGTGGACCCTCTGAGAGCTATGGTTTATACCATGTAATCCAGAATTCTTAACACAGACTGCTTGTTACCACTTTAAAGTAAACATCTCCCCACCATAGTGAGGCGACTCCATATTTTCCACTATTTTTAAGAGAAACCTCCCAAAATAACCTGAAGCTGCCAAGCTTCCTACAGAGATTTCATAAGCCATTCCCCACAATCCGACATAGAGAGGGCAAACCCAGATTTGTATCGATCACATGGTACCCCAAGGTATGCGCTACCTTATAGAATACATTATTGTTGCTTCAGTATCTCAACTTCCAAATCAAAATTAAAAACAGTGTGCACAAGAATAGGTACTTTTATGTTCAATTTAAATGCTTCATTTCATAGCATTTTATTTAGCCAACAAATATTTGAGGAATGCCTCCACAAGCTAGGTAGCACAGTTACAAAAAGGGATTTAAAAATAGCACTTGTCTTCGAGGAGCTGTCTGTCTAATGGGAGCAGCGAACGCTGAGCGATCAGTTTGTTCTGGGCGCCATAATCACCATGACAGAAGTGCAGGAGAGTGCTGTGCTGTGCGAGGGCAGAGAGTGCTCTCAGAGCCGAGAGGGGGTGCGCCAAAACGGACTGGGGATGCGAGGCAGCTAGGAAATGTTTCTCAGAAAGAATGTTTGGGAGACCCACAGTGAGGCTTGAGGGACAAACAAGAATTAGCCATGCAAAAAAGAGGAGGAAGTAGTTAGAAAGGCACAAGGTATACGAGAGAACACGATATATCTGAGTTGCGGCCTGTACTTCCACACAGCTGGAACACAGAGGTACGGAGGAGAGATGTAAAACGGACGGGGACATGGCATTCCATGCTAAGAAACTTGGACTTTATTGAGTTCTAGGCAAGGGGGGGCCACTTAAGGCTCTGAAGTGGAGTGGCATGGATTTGAGGAAACACGACTGTACACAGCGAGACCAAATAAGAGGTTGCTGTTGAGAATGATAAATGTGGTCCAGAGCAGAGCAGTGGTTACGGGTACCAGTTTTGAGATCAGAGAGCCTTGCATTCTGAGCCTACCTTGACCTCTCCACCACTTACTAGTAATGCAACTTTATATAAGACAATCTTTCCGAGTCTTGATTTTCTCATGTATACAATTGGGATAAAACTGCCTTCCTCACAGTTATTGTGGATTAAATTACACCATGTACATAAAAAAACATATAGCCAGTATTAAATAAAGTATACTGATATTGATCATTGAAAGAGTGTAATGGGATAAAGTCTATGGGACAGAGAAGATGACCATTTTAGGAGCTAAAATGGTCAGGATTTATGACTGACTGTTGGTAAAGTATAATGGTAAAGGATAATTCCCAAGTTGCTGGCTTGGGCAACTAGGGAGATGTGAGAATAGGAAATCCCCACATCTGAAATAAGAAATGGAATTAATTTTCATGAAGAAGAGAAAACATAGCAAAAAACTGGAAACAACACAAATGTCTCCCTGTCAGGAGTCCATTTTGCCAATTATATCTGAGTCTGAGTGAGTTAAATAAATTAATATTTTAAGCAGAATTTAAGTTTGTGCATTAAAAAAATTGTTTTCCTATATAGGTAAACAAAGCCTGCCTCCTTGCACAACCACATGAAAACTACAACTAAATTATAGAACAACCGTAACTCAAAACGATCAGAAATCAAGTTGAGTGGAAGTCTCACAACTACTGAATTAAAAGAAACCACATCCGTCCAGACCGGTAGGAGAGGTGGAGATGTGGAACAGGCTGGTCCCACATCCAAACGTGATGAATAAAAATTTGGGTGAGATATCTCGGGAGCGAGGAGTGCCAGTCCCACACCAGCCACGCCCCCTGCCTCCCGCCCAATATTCCAGTGCCAAGAAAATAAGTCCCCACAACTTCCGGCTACAAAAACCAGCAGGGATTGAGTCAGTGGAAGAAACTTCTGGAGTCCCAAGCAGTTCCTCTTAAAGAATCCATACACAGACCTACTCAGACTCACTCCCTCTGAGCTCCAGCACAGGGGTAGCAGCTTGAAAGGCACTAGTAACACAGGAGGAACTCAAGTGTCTGGCATCATGGTGTGAGCTGGGGACAGCTTTCTCCCAGACAGAAAGAAAGTCAGGCAAAGGCCACTGTCCCTTTTCTGAACCCTCCCTCAAGAGAGCCACAGAGCAGACAGGTGACATATCTTAGACTCCATCAACCAGGCTAACGCTGTTTGCCCTGCCCTGGAGATCCCCTGAGGCTCTGTCCCACCCAACACACAGCTGTTAACAATGGTTTCTACATATGAGTGACTGGTCTTGGCTCCTGCTTCATAACTTCCTAATTCCTTTCAAACACGCAACAGCTGGCCCCAGAGAGTAAGTGGCCCCAGGCACCGCACTAGCAGCAGCCAGCTTAGATTCATGGCTTGGCTTCCCTGGGAATCTCCAGGCCCAGCATAAGTAGTAGTCATCTCAGATTGTTTTATAGCTCTGGTGGGGTGGCCCCAGGCAAAACACTGGTGTGAGCTGACCTTGGCCTGCAGTGGGGGAAACCCCAGGGCCTGCACAACCAATGGACAGCAACAGAGCACATGGGAGCACCACCACCCTGCCCCCGCACAGCTGAACCTCCAAGGAGGGCAGAGGTTGGTGGTCAGTCGTCACAGCCAGTCCTTGCAGCTGACTGGTTTGCTGCAATGGGAAGGTTAATCCTTTCCATTGACCTGCCAACAGCAACTAAGGCTCAACTATAAGAGGAGGGTACACTCAGCCCACACAAAGGGCATACCTTGAGTACCCAACTTGCGTGATAGGAGAGGCTGTGCCACTGGACCCAACAGGACACCTACTACATTAGGCCACGCTACCAAGACAGGGATTCATAGCAGCTCTAATACATAGAAACAGACACAGGAAGGCTGCCAAAACAAGGAGACAAAGAAACATGGTCCAAGTGAAAGAACAGATCAAAACTTCAGAAAAAGAATTAAACAAAATGGAGATAAGCAATCTATCATGTAGAATTCAAAACACTGGTTATAAGGATGCTCAAGGAACCTAGTGAGGACCTTAACAGCATAAAAAAGATCCAGTCAGAAATAAAGGATACACTAATTGAACTAAAGAATAATTTACAGGGAAACAATAGTAGTGCAGCTGAAGCCAAGGATCAAATCAATAATTTGGAACATAAAGAAGCAAAAAACAACCAATCAGAACAAGAAGAAAAAATAATCCAAAAAAACTAGGATAGTGTAAGCAGCCTCTGGGACAACTGCAAGTGTTCCAACATTCGCAACACAGGGGTGCTAGAAGGAGAAGAGAAAGAGCAAGAAATTAGAAATCTATTTGAAAAGATAATGAAAGAAAACTTCCCTAATTTGGTGAAGAAAATAGCCATGTAAGTCCAGGAAGCACAGAGAATCCCAAACAAGATGGATGCAAAGAGGCCCACTACAAGACACATCATAATTAAAATGGCAAAGGTTAAAGATAAAGGGAGAATCTTAAAAGCAGCAAGAGGAAAGAAGTTAGTTACCTACAGGGGAGTTCCCATAAGACTGTCAGCTGATTGATTTCTCAAAAGAAACTTTGCAGGCTAGAAGGGACTGGCAAGAAATATTCAAAGTCATAAAAGCAGGGACCTACATCCAAGATTGCTCTCCCCAGCAAAGCTATCATTTAGAATTGAAGGGCAGATAAAGAGCTTCCCAGATGAGAAAAAACTAAAGGAGTTTATAATCACCCGACCATTATTATTTGAAATGTTAAAGGGACTTATTTGAGAAAAAGAAGATCGAAACTATGAACAATAGAATGGCAATATATACATATCTATCAACAATTGAATCTAAAAAACAAACTAAGCAAACTAGTTCATAGACAGAATCATGGATATGGAGAGCATTTTGATGGTTGCCAGATGGGAGAAGGGTGTAGGGGAGTGGGTGAAGAGGTGAGGGGATTTAAGAAGTACAAATAGGCAGTTACAGCATAGCCACGGGGATGTAAAGTGCAGTGTAGGAAATGGAGTAGTGAAAGAACTTACAGGCATGACCCATGGACATGAACAATGGTGTGGGGAGTACTGGGTGGAGGGGGGACAGAGGGAGTAAAATCAGAACAACTGTAATAGCATAATCAATAAAATATCATTTTAAATAAATAAATAAATAGATTGCATTCTTTCTTGAGCTTAAAAAATGTTTCAAACTAATATAGAAATGAGGAGCAGTCAGTCAGTCAGTCTGCGAGTTCCCTGAGAAAGAGACTATGTCTTTTATAGTTCAGCCCAGCAGAAGGCAGGTGCTATCTACTCAATAATGTTTGATGAATGAATAAATGAGTGAAAAAATAAAGAATGCTACTGAAATAAATCAGGACAGCCAGGATAAAGTTTTAACTAAGGGGACGGCATAAATCTCTCGCAGGGATATAGAAGTTCGCTTCTCACTGCCTTCCCTCTTTTCTTGCCAGACTCAGTTTGGCAAT
This sequence comes from Phyllostomus discolor, assembly GCF_004126475.2. NCBI lineage: Eukaryota > Metazoa > Chordata > Mammalia > Chiroptera > Phyllostomidae > Phyllostomus > Phyllostomus discolor. The sequence goes on along the minus strand of NC_040907.2, from coordinate 18,553,515 downwards.
TATCGTGCAGTCAGCAGGGAAAAGAGCAAGCAAGCTATTCCTTGTGAGGAAAAAGTCAATCCAATTAACTCCCCTCCCTGATAAAGGTACCAAATTCTCGACAAACAACGCACACAGATACGGATGCTCTTAAGGAGAGAAGTTACACATACAAAGGATAAATCTTTACACACACAAAAGGAGACACTAGATCTTGGGGATGTATTTATTTCTCCTTGTAAAAAATGTATTTCTCCTTGTATTATGGTTCACATTTTTGCCCACAATATGAGTAACTAACTCTGTAGTTAGGAAGCGAAAACCAAGAAACAAAGATACAATGTTGAAATCAAGGAAAGAGACAGAAAGCTGAAGAAGAAAATCACTCAGGGAGGGCGGCAGGCAAGGGGTTCCAGAAGCGAGTGGAGTGTGTGGCTTCGAGGAAGCCACTCAGTCTTCACGGACCACAGTTCTCTCATGTCTAAAATGAGGGGGACGAGCCCCCAGAGCCTGTTTTCAGAACGACAGAAAACTCAGATGTATGACAATCATAGATTAATTGCTCTGCAGATTTAATCATCCCATGAATAGCTATATACTTAGAGGATCTGGAAATCTGGCTTATAGAAAGTAAATGCATAGGGAATGGTAACTAAAGTGAAGTCAGAATACCTGACTAAAGACATTAATTTTAAGTAAAAAGTATACTACTCTCCAGTATTCCCTGCCTGAGAAAAGATCGGGTAGTTTATTCAAGCTGAAGTAGGGTCCAGAATGTGCCTCTAGATTATGAAACACACATCTAATTTTTTTAAGCAAAGGCGTTGGTTACTTGGTAATTTCTTTTTAAAATAATACTATCATAATAACAAGATATAGCTAACTTTTACCAAATGCTTTCTACATGCCAGGCACCATTCTACATGCTTTTACAAAGATGTATCTCATTATAATTCCTATTTTACCAAGAACAAGAGAGGGATAAGTCATTTACCTAACTCCTAACTAATAAGTGGAAAGCAGTTCTCAGAAGTGTGATATGTCTACTCTTTCAACAAACATTTAGTGAATGCCTACTACACTCAAACCAGGCAATGTGCTAGACAATGGCATTTTTAGGACATCACAGTGCAGTCAAGAAAACATACATAGGCCCAGAACAGTAGATGATGACCTACAACAAGATGCATCACTGTAAATCTCAGAACCCTAAAGAAAAAAAAGAAAGAAAAGTAAAAAAGGTTCTACTAACTTAATTCTACAAAGGTGGAAGAGTGGGGATGTTAGACAAAGGATCAAAAGTCGGGATGGCTTTGGACTTATTAATAGCAACATTGGAAATCAGAAGTCAATGGAGTAATGCCTCCAAAATGAAGGTAAATAGTTTCAAGCCTAAAATTCTATACCCAACCAAACTAACAACTAAATGTGAGGGTAGAATAAAGATATTTTTCAGGCATGTAATGTCTGAAAAAGATTACATCTCATGTACCATTTCTCAGAAGAAGCACTCTAACAAAACAAAAGGAAAAGGTAGGATCAAGGAAGCAGAAGAAACATCACTAGAGAGTTATATACAAGACAGAATGGGCAGCCCACCCACACTGAAGAAGTATGACCCAAGAGCTATCATAGCAAGGGAGGACTGTCGTCATCAAGATCACTTTTGTAGCAGTATTGGCCTTTAACTTGGCAATGCTAAGGAAGTCTTCCCCAGATTCATTTTTAGACACGGTTTATTTGGGCCATGTGCTAATGAAGTTCCTGCTTTCCCCTCAACGCAGGATGAGCTGAAGATCCTCATTGTGACCCCCCAAAAATTCTGCTTTGCCCTATTTCTGAGGGCTGAGTGTTAGCCACAATGAATTTACAAGCAAAAAATATAGAACAGCCCATTGCCCCTGACCATGTTCCTTTCAGATATTCTGTGTGAACCTGGCCCATACTACAGACCTGCCAGATACTCTGAATATAAGCCCTATGTTTCCCAGGATTCAACTGCCCTCTGACTTCTCCACAAGGGGCTCTTACAAACTATCAGGAAAGTTAAAGCTAGATAATGATTCAAAGAAATCAGCTGTTCTTTTCCAGAAATATGTTATCTAAGAAGGATAATAATGCTTTTTTTACATAGCTAGGTTCATACTGCTATTCAGCTTTTATATTTGGCACTTTTAACATCACTTTGTACATTGATATATAAATGTATATAAATAAAGCAACTTCATAGTTGCCTGTTAAAAAATAAATAAGATAATGAAAAGTACTATAAAGGAAACATTTGCTGACAAAACAGAGTATAAATTACACCAACAATGATGAAAGTTTTATACCAACGTGGGCCCTAGAAGCTCAACTGCAAGTGGAAAGAATTTCCTTTGCTGAATGTCTTTAGATGAGCCAGCTTCAGAAATTTAAGCATACCTGGTTCATAGAAAAATTATCTCCAGTTATATTAAACAAGTACTCAGTGACTTTATTTATATGACGAATTCAAGCATTCTCAATTATTCTCAAATCAACCATGGGGCAATATAAAAACACTCAATTTTATCTCATGGAGCTTGTATAACATAAAATACATTTCAGAGTATTTTTCTTGATTTGTGGAAGAATTTCAACAGCTGCAGAAAGTTTTTCACTGCAGTTCTAGGGGTATTGTTTTGTTTTTTGGTTGCATTCAATCTTTGCTTATGATGGAAATTAGAGACTTCAGTATACAAGTTTGGTGTGGGCCTTTAAGGAGACAAAGTTAGGGTTAAATCCTTAAAGAACAGTATTAACCTAGTGCTGGTAGACATAGTTCTTCTGTTTGAATCAACAGTCATTCATAGAAAGAATAACTATTGCAAATTACTAGAACTACTAGTACTATATTCTACAGATTTTATCTAGGCAAAGGGTAATTCCATGTCTTCTAGTACGCATTGTCTAACTCGAATGACCCAATCTACAGAGTTTGCAGTTGTTAAGGGATGCTGTCCTTCAACTTCTCATAATACAAATCATCTAGGAAAAAGAACCAGCTAAAATGATTTAAACACATTGCACTCAAGACTCTCTGTCCACTACCTGGCCCCTCTGTAGCCCTCCACATGCAACTATTACTCTAGTCCTCACTTTCCACACTCAGCCGGGCTAGACGGCTCTTAGTTCCTCCGATGCCACTTTCTCCACACCAGGCTGTTCTCTCTCCACTTCGCTTGCCCATTTCACCTTCCAGGTCTCAGCTTAGGCATCAGCTCTCCAGAGAGGACTTCCCTAGGCTCACCCTCCATGACATCTTCTACTTCCTGCTGTATGACACTCATCACATCCAGCTGTAAGCTCCAGAGGGCAAGGATCGTGTCTACCTATTCACGGCTGGATTTGCATCATCTGGTGTAGCGCCTACAATACTTGTTAAACTGGACTGAAGTTTTTATCATTTGACTTTAAGGTAGATATTTGTAACTTTAAGTAATTGGTCCAGGAAATAATTCAAGTTTTCTGAAGTAAATATTTGACTTTTAACCTTTCTTCCCTCCTTTATGTCCGCACACTTTCTTTTACCTCCTTCAAAATTAAATTTACTGGTTTTCTTTTAGGCTGGAAGAAAATGGCAGAGTCTCTGTTTAATTGTTTCAACAATATTGGGACTTCATTCTCTTTTACTTTCAAATATATTATAGGTACTCTCGAATTATAAGTACATATCATATTATAAGTTACTCTCAAATTATCAGTATATATCATAATTATCCTATCATTACAATATTGATAGAACCATCCACTTAACAAACATTTACTATGAACCTCCTCCATTTAGATCAAATACTAATTGTATAACACATAAAGTTATAGAGATATGCTTGCTAGTCAGGACATCATAGCTCCGTACTTTCCCTGTCTTTTAAAAATAAACAGTAGATACTTTCATGATGAAGGAACATACCGGCAATGATTTTTTTTCTTTAAAATGTTCCTTCTAGAGAAACAACAATAACTCTGAGTGCATTGTGGCTTGGAGAGGCAGGCATAAATACATTCTTAACAACCAAAGAATCAAAGCAATCCTTTTTCAGCCTCTTACATTACCAGCAGTGTCCTCACCTTGGAGGTTTCATTATCCCAAATGGCTAGACCAAAGTAGTCTTCTTCCAACAGATTGAGGTGCTCACACACTCGCTTGAGCAAATCTTGTCCTTTTGCATGTTTCTGCGAAGATATGCATACTTTAGTTAAGGTTTCCTTTTATTCCTGTATTCGTCACCAAATAAAATAAATTTCATTTTCCAATTTCCTCTTTTACCTTTGGTCACCAACACTTTCAAATGTGAGTTACAAAAATCTCATTTCATTATTTGTAAACAAATACACAACACACTTACAGTGGCTTGGAAACAGTGCTCTAATTCGAAGCAAAATTCCACCTTCCCTCCATCTACCGCCACACCCTCACCTGCATCCTGAACACAGCATGCTTTACTGTCTGGTGCAGTATTTCCTGAAGCTCACTATGGGCTGCTGTGGCTCGTCAGGACCACCTGGATTAACTGAATCAACTGTTGACACTGACAGGTATTAATGGCTTTGAAAATCATTAAACTCACTATCATTCTCAGACCAGATGTCCCAAAAGAATGAACTATGTCTCAAGTCTGTTCAATCCCTTTCAGAAAAATGTATAAAATGTAAAATTCTAGATACTCTGCCTATATGAACTACTGCAGTCGCTCTTTCAGTTGTGCTACAAGTCATTTTCTTAATGTCCCTTTACCTAGAAAATAAACCACTACCAATTGTAAACCACTACCAGGTACTTGCATTCCTGTCTATGGAGAGGAAATGCCCTAACTTAGGAGCTAAAATTTAGAGACAAAAAATCCTGGCTCATCCATACACTAGCGAAACAACCTGAGTCTATTCAATTACTACTTCTGAACATTAGCTTTCATTTTTACACCTGTCCTATTTATTGACTGGAATATTTGAAAAGAAAATCAAATATGCTAGTCAACGCCTTCTGAGAAACATTTTTAAAATATAAAAAAATTAGAAATAATCTTTTGGAACACATATGATACATGACGTGTCCTTTTCCCCATGAGCTGAGTTATTTTTAATAACTATTAGTAATTCACATAGATACGAATTCACTTTCAAACTTAACCCATTTATATTACATCATTTTCTCACCTATGTTTTCACTCTAAATGACGGAGATGATTTGGGAATTCTGCACGTATAGGTCCCTACTCCCTTGTGATAATTTCAAATCGAGAAGTTAAGTGACAGCTATTTTTGTCAAAGCTCATTTGAAGGCAAATTCTGAACTGTTATGGGGCTATTTTTGATCTTTTATTAATCATATTAAAATGAATCTTCAACATTTTACCACAAAAATAATGTGTTTGACCAAATAATGTCTGACTGCTATACATTCTACTAGGTGTAGTATGAAATATGCAGAACATGTACTTATAGCTTTTCTAAAACCCAAAATATTCTGAATTCTCAAACATATCTGCCTCCAAGTATTTCAGATATAAGGGGCCCATATCTGGATCTTGGTCTGAATGGGAAGAATGAGCGTGGAATAGCTTTCTTCATCTCTAAACTAACTCATGGTGAGGACTAGGGCATACCATAGGTCCATAGGTCTCCTCTAGTTACCCTGTAGAGTAGGTATTTTCAAAGTTCAACAGTTTATTTTTCTGGATTTATTTTTTAAAACTTAGAGAGGGAATACCTATTAATAAATATATTTTAGACTATTTGTGCTTTGATATATTTGCATTTGCACACAAATAATTCAATTCAGAAATAATTGGTTACAAACCTAAGATACAAGTGTATATGAATTGTTTTATTAGTAAAAGCTATTATTAACAATGCTCACAATTGCTTTATACCAAGCATATAATTGACAATTACTGCTCTAGTTAAAAAAAAATACCTAACAGGTTTTAAAGGATTTTAACTTGTATTGAAAGAGCAAAAGAATAATTAAATAACATATTTTTATTCAATCTTGATTCAATTCTTTATTCTTTCAGAAAATAATAGAGAATTTTAAGAAATGGCATTACTTGAATTAAAATTTTTATATCCTATTTCATGGGGATAAAGAAATACATTAAGTAAACTAAAGCTTATTAAGATTTAGACAGCAGAAATGAACAGATAGTAATTTTTTTTGACAAATACAATTATGGGGATAACTGCATCTAATACCAGAAATTGAGGCTATCCTAGGAAATTTGTCACGGAAGGTTACTCTACAAATAACAAACCTATTTTTTTCAACAGAATTGTTTTTGAATCATAAAAGTAACACAGGCTCAATTCACAAGATTTGACAGATGCAGAAAAAAACTGAAGAAAACAGACTCACTCACAATCCTTCCATACCTCTCCCTCCAGAAGAATCACTGTTAACATTTCAGCCCTTAGAAAATGGTTGTTGCACTGGGTCTTACCTCAGGCCATGGCACCCCTCACCCAACCCTACATGAAATAAGTTGTAAGACTTCTAACCACTGAAACTGAAACAGCACTTACTTCCACAACGCATTCATAAACTGTGTCATCCAACAAAGAAATTTTGCAATGCATGTTTCTGTGTCTTCTGATCGACTTATGGGAAGCTTTTATTTCTCTTTCTGCTTTTGATTCAGGACTTTCTTCTTTCGCTTCTGTTTTAGAGCACTCTTCCACTCCTCCTTCTTCCTTAGTTTCAAAATCTGGATCTTCTCTCTGTTCTTCCTGAGCAGGCTACGTATACATGACATCGCCAAGTCAGTAATACAAGCATTTCCCAAAACATTCTATATACACTTCTACCTATAATAATGCTTCCAACAAAAGCACTAACTGAAGAAAAGAAATTGTTGAAACAAATATATGTGATATTAAGTTTATTTTTCTATAAAAGATATTAGTTTCCCAAAAGATCTACAGACTATATTCTTAAAACTTCATAATAGAAGGTAGAATCCCATCTTTCAAATCAATAAATGAAGGTTTCGAGTAAACTAGAGGACACAAATCTGCTGTTTTCAGCATTATATATTCCTACCTATGCCATTATATATTTTTAAAGTCTATCAAAACTTTAACATCTCTGTGCCATGCTCCTCAATTTTAGCAAGGAGGCCTAATGAATTGTAAAATGAGATGTGATTTGTCACATATCCTAAATTTTGTGAATGGTTAAGAGGAGTTTGGGGACCAATTTTAGAGCATAAAGCAACATATATAGTAGGCTAACAACTGTAACTACTAATTAACTGATACTAGGTATCAATCATGATAAATGAGAAGATCCAGAGAAGCAAGAGACAGATTGAAACCTGGGTCTCCTAGGACCTAAACTGTTATGGGGCTATTTTTAATCTTTATCCATCTTAGAATGAATCTTCATATAGTTTACATTTACATCCCAAAGTTACACAGGTAAGTGGAATGACATTTTGGCAGACTTTTACTTCCAGCAAAACAAAAATGCTGAAAGATTCTTAACTAAACCTCACTAACTCTTTTCTTTCAAAAAGAATACATGACTGACATTTAGGAAAAAGGATTTCATTACGTGACTCCTGTATTAAATTTTGGAAGAGGTCTGAAAGGCTCCTTTCCAATCTTCATGACCCTCTTAAAATGCAACCTCTTCGGAGGGGTCTTTTTTTTTTTAAGGTTTTTACTTATTTATTTATTTTTAGAGAGGGGGAAGGGAGGGACAAAGAGAGGGAGAGAAACATCAATGTGTGGTTGCCTCTCACGCCCCCAACTGGGGACCTGGCCCGCAACCCAGGCATGTGCCCTGACTGGGAATCGAACCGGTGATGCTTTGGTTCACAGCCTGCACTCAATCCACTGAGCTATACCAGCCAGGGCCAGAAGGGTCTTCATTGGCTATCCTATATATCCTATTCTTCACATCAGTACCCTGTGTTTTACCTTCCTAACATTAAATATGATAAACAATTATTTTGTATTTACTACTTTTTTGTCTCCTCTGTTAAGACTATAAAGTACTTGAGAGTAGGAAATCATGTTTGATTTATAAAAATAAAGCAAACATTTACATAACAATTACAATAGGCCACTTATTGTAAAAGCATTACTCATATGAACACATTTTTATTCTCATAATAACCTCTAGAAAGGACACTACTATTATCCCCATTTGACAGATAAGAAGCTGGGGCCAGAGAAGGTCAAGCAACTTGCCTAAGATCATAGTTAATAAGTCACATGTCAGTCTGGCTCCAAAATTCACGATCTCAAACCTCTTCACCATATTGTAGTTTTTACTTAACAATGTATATTCAACTTAGGGCCTGGTAAACATAGTAGGTTTTCAATAAACATTTGTTTCATGAATAAATAAATATTAAAAACTGACACATGGCATCCAAAAAAATCCAAGGCATTCTAGGTGAAAACTGTAAGGCAAACTCAGTTTTTTAAAAAATCCTGGAGAGAAAAGGCCCACTCAAATGAAATTCTCCTACAGCCTTTATTCACAAGGTCTGAGCCACAACGGGTTGACTTTAAACACTAGCTTCCAAAAAGCCCCAAAACAGTTTCCTCCTTTAAACAATATCCCCTTGAGCCCTGGCTGGCATGGCTCAGTGGATTGAGCACAGGCTGTGAACCAAAGCATTGCAGGTTCGATTCCCAGTCAGGGCACATGCCTGGGTTGCAGGCCATGGCCCCCAGCAACCGCACATTGATGTTTCTCTCTCTCTTTCTCCCTCCCTTCCCTCTTTAAAAATAAATAAATAAAATCTTTAAAAATTAAAAAAAAATCCCCTTGAAATTTTGTTATTTTGTTTCTTTTTCTTTATCTGTAGTCAAATACCTGCACACGATTTATCCCAACTCAGAATTAATGAAGTTTCAATGAATGAGATTTTAGTTAAATCTAGAATTGTGTCCTTCATCTGTTTCAACTTCAGTACAAATGCTACGATCTTCAGTCAAAATAAACCAATTCTGAGTCAAATGCTAACTAAAATGAGATCCGGATTTTTTCCCTACATAAAGCAGAGGACAAAAAAAAACAGTTAAAAACCTCCTGAAAGTACCAGGCTTCCTGAAAGATGATATAATTTAGCTCTTTTGGTATTCTCTTTTTTAAAAAATGTTTAAGATTTTATTATTTATTTAGTTAGTTGGTTAGTTTTAGAGAGGGAAAGGGAAGGAGAAAGAGACAGAGAGAAACATCAATGTGTGGAAACATCGCATGCCCCCCACTGGGGACCTGGCCCACAACCCAGGCATGTGTCTTGACTGGGAATCGAACCTGCAATGCTTTGGTTCACAGCCTGTGCTCAATCCACTGAGCCATACCAGCCAGGGCTCTTTTGGTATTCTTAAAATAAAATTAATGATATTAAGATATGTAGAGTTTCTTTGCCTTTACTGTTCACATTTATTCAATGAATAACAACTAACGTCTATTGATGTTACTATATGCCAGACAATGCCTTAAGAGCTTTATATGTTTACCTCTTCACTCCTCATAATTACCAAATGAGGCGAATACTATTACCCTCCCTGCATGAGGAGGGAACGGATAAAGCCAGTGTCACTTCTCTATGATTTGAACGCTCCAGTCCGATTCCAAAGCCTGCATCCTTATCTGTTACACTGTGCAGTAAATCTTGCTTTCAATCTTGTTTCACTAATAGCAAGAATGTAACTACAACTTTATCCTAAATTTTCCTCTTAGGACCTTTAAAATACAATATTTCTAAAGATGCATGTAATACTTTTAAGAAATTCTAATAAAATCATACAGCCCAAACCTGAAACCTATGATAGAAATACATAGGACTTCTACTTTTACTATGCAGATAATGCTCACATGCTTCAGGAATAAAAAGACTGAAAATTTCCCCACATTTTTTGGACAGATGAACAAATTCACAGCTCGTGTTTAAGTTTCACTACACTGTAACACAGTTAAGCCTTCAAATTACTATATATTACAATGGTGATGTAAAGAGCTAGACATCCTCATCTGTTTCTTACGTTCTGTGATAATGTGGTCTCGTTGGAGAGCAAGACAAAAATAAGGCAGGCACGGCTCAAATCTTCCCATGCCTCTGGACGGCCTGAGTCTGTCACGTAGCTTCTATGAGACTGCCATAGAAGAATCGTGTCTGCTGATAACTATCCCACGCCTAATAATCCCAACAAAACGAACTCTAAACCACCTGAATCCTTTTTTCCTTTGTATTAAAAATATGAACTTGTTCCACTATTACAGTAAAATGATACATAGGCTGAATAAAACCATGTGATAAATTCTTTTTTCACTTTCTTGTCTTTGATTTATACTATATAAGTATCTTTTTAAAAATCAAATTTCCATGGACTACATTGTTTTATTTTTAAAATTTTATTTTTCAACTACAGTTTACACTCAGTATTATTTTGCATTAGTTTCAGGTGTACAGCCTAGTGGTTAGACAATTACATACTTTACAAAGGGATCCCCTCGATATTTCAAGTACTCACCTGGCACCATACATAGTGATTACATTATCGTATGTAATATACAATATATCCCCTATGCTGCGCTTTACGTCCCCATGACCACATTAATTTCTTTAGAGCAGCAACTCCAAACCTTCATGTTACTTATCACGATCAATGCCAAGTCAACTGGCTAGTGAGGAACAAAACCAGAGGTTCTTACATGAAAAGTAAGGTGTGGAACCTGCCTTCATTATACCCTCCTCCCACGCGTCTGCACCCCTTACCTGTGTTTCCGCGCTGCTTAATGAGTGAAGGTCCAAGGATGGGTCTGTTTTGAGTTCAGGTTCGGGGGCTGCAATGGGGGCCTTTAAAATGATCTCTTCATCAAGACTGGTGGCAAATTCTGCTTCTTTCTGACCTCCTTCACCTTTCTCTTTAGCTGGCTCTACCTCTTTGCCTTCTTCCTCCGAGACCTGAGATTTAGGCCTCTTGAGAAAGGAGGAGAAGAGCCGTGACAGGCCCCTGTTCTCCGAGGTCCGCTCCTTGTTCTTGGTCAAGTCTTCACGCGTGGGAGTGTCTCCATTAGATGTCTTCAGCTTCTGCTCACACGGATGCTCTCCCTCGGCTGCTGCTTGGGAAGCCTCTTCCCGCTGAGTCTCTCGCTGGCCTGAGTTCGTAGCTCCCTCGCCCTCTTCCTTCTGTTGTTGGTGTTGTGAATTTTCAGCCTCGGCCACTAAACTCTTCTCTGTTGTCATGATGTTGCTATTAAAAAGAAGTTGGGAAAGGAGGCCTCATAAGCACAACACATGACCGTAGGCAAAACCCCAAATCAGGTCAAGTGGGCCAAAATGACTATATTTAGGTATTTAATCACCACTAGACAATACTCCAGTCCATTAAACATGAGGCTTTCCATTAAAGCCCAGAAATGTTTACCTACACATCCTGAATAAATTATTAATGCCTTGACTTGCTAAAGATATGCACATAGAGAAACTGGCTTAAAATAGAATCCCCTGAGGTCACCTTAGTGAAATGTATCCTATTTTAAATTCAATGCTCAGAACTGTACATAGCAAGTACAGTTTTATCCTGCATTAAAAAGGGATATTTGTATAATGTCCTCTGAGGGTGCAAGGTTTGCAGGAATTACTCCTTCATACCCCAAAAGATAATGACATTAAAGGTTCTCCAACTCTTTATTGTTTTTTCCCCTATATTTCTTAGAATGCATAGACATCTGTATTAAAAACAGAAAATTCAGAATTCTGATCATTTATGAAAACTGACAATAGCAATGACAAATATACAGTTAAAAGAATCACAAAAAATTCCTTACATCTTCATCTTGCAATACTAAATTATAGGCTTTTGAAGAAGTATCCTACTTTATTTTTTAAGTTTGTTTATTTGTTTATTTATTTATAGGAGATGGAAGGGAGAAAGAGAGGGAGGGAAACATTGATGCAAGAGAGAAACAACGATTGGTTGCCTCTCACACGTGCCCTGACTGGGGACCGAACCTGCAACCCAGGAATGTGCCTGGACTGGAAATTCAACCAGCAACGTTTCACTTTGTGAGGTCACACAACCAACTGAGCCACACCAGTCAGGGCCCGCTTTAAGTTCTTTAAGACCTTTTTTCTTTCTAATAAATATAATTTTGAATGCTCAGCATTTTTAAGAGTAGGCACTTAAACTCTTAAAATGTAGAGAAATAATGGAGAAAAACAAAGAAACAAAATAGAGAAGAAAATGTAGTAAGCAAACAACGCAATCGTAGGAGAGAAGAAGGTAGGCTGTAGACCTCACATATTTCAAATCTGTTGGTTTCTAGCCTCTTGATCTCAAAACAAAACAGCCAAAGAGCATTGTCACACCTTGTTTACTAAAGAACAGCCAACACGCAAGGGAACTTCTGAGACACTAGCCAATAAAGCTCTCTGATTCACTGTTAAACATGAAAGGACTCCATGTGAAAAGCAGCATTTACATTGTCTTTACATTTGCTCCATACTATCTATCTATCTATCTATTTATTTATTTATGTGTTAAAGATCTTATTTATTCATTTTTAGAGAGGGAAGGGAGGGAGAAAGAGAGAGAAACATCAAGGTGCGGTTGCTGGGGGCTGTGGCCTGCATCCCAGGCATGTGCCCTGACTGGGAATTGAACCTGCGATGCTTTGGTTCACAGCCTGCGCTCTATCCACTGAGCTATGCCAGCCAGGGCTATTTATTCATTTTTAAAGAGAGGGGAAGGGAAGGAGAAAGAGAGGGAGAGAAACATCAGTGTGTGGTTGCCTCTCACGTGGCCCCCACTGGGGAACTGACCTGCAACCCAGGCATGTGCCCTGACTGGGAATTGAACCAGCAACCCTTTGGTTTGCAGCCCTAGCTCAATCCACTGAGCTACACCAGTCAGGGTTGCTCCATACTATTTAGATGAAGTAATTTTATTTGGGTGTTAACAATCCAAATTAATTCATTATATTTAGCCCATTCCCTTCTCAGGCCTTTGCACTTGCTGTTCTCTCTACTCAAGATGGTCTCCTCCTGGCTATTTGAAAGCTGTTCCTTTTCTCATCATCACTGTCTCTGCTCTGCTATCACTTCCTTAGAAAGGTCTCCCCCACACATCCTGTCCAAAGTAGCGGCCCTTACTCCTCCAGATGGCCTCGCACCACTGCTGCACTTACTACAATCTGTAATTATCCTGTTAACTTAATTGTTTACTGGTTTATTGCCCTCTCCCTTTCTCTCTCCCCAGCCAAAATTTAAGTTCCACGGCAAATGAAGACCTGGCACATTACAGGTCTTCATTAAAGTTTGGTGAATCAATGAATTTCAACGGAATATACCTGACAAGTACAAACTACAAAGGCATTCTCTAAGTTTATTTAAGCAAGTTTATTCAAATGCATGATACTCATTCATTCAACAAATCCTCATCAAGCACCTAGCACAGGTGCTCTGTCAGGCGCTCAGGGTGCAAGAGTGAACAAAACAAAACAAGTAAGGTCTATGCCATTATGGAGTTTATATTCTTGAATCAACTTTAACCAGTATGAAAAAATTCAAGGGAAATCTTATTTACAATATGAGCAAAATCTAAATGGTTGTGTATAAATGGAACAAAGCAGTAAAAAGAGAAAGAAATTAATTTTATTGAGCACTAGTTCTGTGTCAGGTCCCATATCGGGGCATTATCGACATTATATCAAATCAGCCTTTCAGTGAGCCTGAAGGGGAAAGAGGAATCTCTAGTCTTACAGCTGAAGAAACCTGAAACTCCAAAAGCAACTTGCCCAAGGTCACACTGTTAGTAGGTGGCAAACCAACTACTTTTAAGTGGCACTGAACTGAATAAAGGTATATTAAAAGGAAAAGCCTTTCTGTTGGCCCTTACTCCTAATCTGCTCAAATTATTTTAAGTGTTAAAAATATTTTAAGTAATAAAATTTTTTACTGAAGCACATTTTTTAATCTCATTTACTAGTCATCAAACTTACTCTGCACTAATAAAATAAGCAATCCAGTCTTTATAAACACTACTGAAAGTATTTACCACCCAATATGCATTATTAATTTGTTACCGCTAAGTGAGATATACTTGTATTTAAATTTAAAAAAATAAAAATTTTCAATTCCTCCTTACATTAGAAGTAGGCAATTGATTTTTCCAAAATTCTTTTTCTTTAATCTCTAAATAATCAAATGTGACCCCGAAAGAAAATCTAGATATTAACTCATCAGTTATCCTAAAAGAGTAATAACTTGATGTGAGAGCGCCAATTTCTTCACACTTCCTTTGCAAAAACAGAGGACAAGCTGAAGGTCTAGCACTCTTTCCACAGGTTTCAGATACGACTTTACCATCACCTTGCTGAAGAGGCAGACACCACTTCTATCGTAACATCTTCCTACACAACGGTTTACAACGAGGTCTCTCATAAAGACCTGTAAGAAACTACAAATTATTTGTGAAAATTTTAGCAGATACGAAAATCGCTTAAACCTCATTTTCTAACAGTCTTTTACTTGTATCTTTCAGTAAATAAACAGTAACAGTATTTATGTTTTGTTTTACAATTTTTCTGATAAATTTAAAAATAGAAAAGATCTCCTAAGGAGACTCCTATAATTGCTCTCCCTTAAAGGGGTGTCTTATCTCTAAGAAAGTAAGTTGAATGAGTCTAGGAACCCAACTGTTAAACAAAAACACCCAGAGAGTCACAGTCCATATGCTAAATGTGTTTGCTAAACTTTAATGTGTATCCGACCGTCTAGCAATGTTGTTAAAATACAGATTCTGACTCAGCAGAGCTGGAACAGGGCCTGAGACTCTGGGATTCCAACAAACTCTCAGATGTTGCCCACGCTGCTGGCCCACTGACCATATTTTGAGTAGCGAGGCAGAGAAAATCACTATTACTTTGGGAACATACTCAAAATGCCTAAGAAACAAAGATGGTAAAGTGGAATATGAACAATGAGAAATACTTGACACAATAAATGCTAAACAAGTGCTTGATGAGTTAATGAACAAAGCGAAGAATGCAACATATTATTAAATGTGGAAGCTACACCATTAACATTTTTTTAGAACTCATCTGGTGCATAATCAAAAATTAACTGAAATTGTTAACCACAGGGCTGTGCAAATTCCAGGTTACCCGTGCATGTAGCCATGGCCCTTGCCCAGTTATTATTCTTGCTGTCTCCATTGATGTGATCTCTTTGCCACATTTCGGAAGAAATGATCAAGACATGAATAAAGAATTAGAGAACAGCATCTATCAGAGCTAACTCAATACATTTTTCCACATAATTGGACATATGTAAAAAAAAACTGAACACAAGAACAAACGAGAACACAATATAAGGAATAGGCACACAAGCAGAAGGGCAAAAGAATTCTTTTGCAACATACTGCAACCAGCTTCAGGTAATATCATAAATGCAAGAAAACAGACAATGCAGCATTCAGCAGAGGCCACAATTCAGTCTATGCAAGGAAAGGTAGATAAAACATAAATTATTAAGGATGGTTTTATGCATGTTCTTTCCAGCTTTGCACATGAGCAGTGATGTAAGGAAGACCCACAAAAACAAAGGTGGGGTGGGGCAAGAAAATACAAAATGAAAACAAAAAACTGGGCAAGTATCTCTGGTTAGCTCTGAGGCTGATCAGAATTAAGCAAATAAATAGAAAAAAGAAAGATTCTATGAGCTATTTACGAAAAAGCTCAAACTAATCCTGACAAATCTGTTACACATGCAGCCAAATTCTTCACATTACAAATGACAGAATGGGGAACCAGAGGAAAAGATAAAAAGAAGTCAAGCAGTAAAAAACAGGATAAATGTTCAGGAACGACTATAAGGACACATGGAAAAAACCAAGGAGGGGGGTGGAAGCAAGGGAGAGAGGTGAGTTTGGCTGGGGTGGGGGGGCCTAGTGGGGGGGAATGCAGACAACTGTAAGTGAACAATAAAATAATTAATTTTTAAAAAAAACAGGGTAAATGCTTACAAATAGACCTTTCCCCTATAAATAATACTATTTTTCATTCTGGACAAAATCCAAAGGAAGTATCTGTTTATGTAATGTCAGAAAGAGGTCTTGTGATTTTTTAAAAAAATCAGCACAGCACTGAAGACAAAGTAATGAGTTCCCATTCCATTTCAATCCTAACCCTCCAAACCCCGGGAATTATACCGCAGCTCGTATCAAAGATACACTTGTGTTAACAGTGTGCATCTGTTGACTTCGGGCAAATCAGATCTCTAACAACCTGATACGGGGAAGACTGCAAGTGCTGGGTGCTATCTTTCATCTTTTTTGTGTCTCCTTCTAACATTAGCACAGTCAGTACTCCACTAATGCTTCTTGGGTGAAAAACTTTGCAAAAAGCACCATTAAAAAAATCCCCCTTACAATCATCATTTAGGAATAAAGTTTAATGATTTGATTATTAGTAATACTATTCAAATTAGCTCACTGAATACCGATTCCATGTTTATTGGGTACTACATATAAGGTGTTGGCTCAGCTCGTGGAGAGGGGCTTAGAAAGGATAATATACAATTCTTAAGGAGATAAGACACAGGGTGGGGCAAAAGCAGGTTTATAGTTGTGAGTACATGGAACAGCTTATTCTTGTATTATTATTTATTAATTATTGCATTATTTTCCGTGTGAACAAATGTGAACCTATTTTTGCCTCACCTGGTATACAGATAACTAAACCACAAGGTAGTACCGGGTGCTTAATTTGACGAGTCCTCATGAATGGAACCAATTAAGCATTAAAAAAAAGTAGAAAGAACTTGCAGCTAGAGCAGCGATTTTCAACCAGTGTGCCATAACACCTGATAAATAGTCAGGGGACTGACCCTCTTTTCCCTGAGATTCTCAAATAAAAAATGACAACAGTTAACACGACAATAGCCGTCCGGTGTGAATGAATCAAAACTACACTTAATGTTTTTTGTCAAAAAATATTTTTTATTGTGTCACAGAATTTTAGTAATTAGTTTATATGTGCCATGAGATGAAAAAGGTTGAAAATCGCTAAACTAGAGTGATCACAAAAGGCCATATTGAAAAGATGGTTTTAAAGTTAGGCTTTGAAAGATGAGTGTAAGATATCAATAGAAACTTGAAGTGCAGAGGGTACATGGAATTCCAGATAAGGGAACTGGAATACTGTAGATATTCGGGAACTAGTAAGTGGTCAAGACTAGTTGGAATAGAGCTACAAAAGTAGGAAGTAAGGTTATGAATAGAGTTACCATTTAATATTAATTGTAGGTGGCAGGGCTGGGTGAAGGAGGTGACGGGATTAAGGAAAGAAACCTCAGACAATAGTGTGGAGATTACTGTAAGAGGGAGAGGAGGTTGGGGGGATGAGAAGAAGTATGGAGGGAAGAAAAAATTCTAACAAATAATAATAGTAGCCAGCATTCATTGAGCACCTACTAAACATCACATACTTCATCATGTTACCTAGGACTTTTCATTTCCCAAATAAACAGGTTCTGAGAGGTTAAAAAACTTTCCTCAGATTATAAAACTAAGCCATATTTTTAATAAAACTATTAATATACTATGGGGTAGTGATTCTACTGTAAATCCCCAGGACAGCATTTGTCTTTCTAAAATGTGGTATTTCAGATGCTTCTACTCCACTGTTCTCTGTTAAGGATTTATGAACAGGCTATTCACCTGGCCAAGACCACCTTGGTTCCCACCAGTTTCAAGTCCCCTACTCATTTACATTCATAGAGTGTATATAAAGATGGAATGGGGAGACAGGGAAAGACAGGCAAAGAGGACAGATTATGAAGGGACTTGAATAACATGCTAAACAGTCTGGACTTTATCCTGGAGGCAGTGGAGAACCACTGAAGGCTTCTAAACACAGAAGTGGGTAAACAAAGTGAAGGCAGGAGAGGCTAGAGAAAGAAGCTCCGCAAAGGATTGGGTAAATTCAGGTTATCAGCGGGTAAGTAAACAATGGGAATCCCTAGGGAAGCTGAAACAAATACTGGGCAGAGAAACTTGAAAAGCCTTTGCAATCAAAGCTTAAGAACTACTGTCGCCCTTGGTTTCTCCAGCTTATTCTCATTAGCATGCTTCTCATTAACCTAGATGGTTTCATGTCTGAGCCTGAAGTCATTTTTATAATAAACCTTCCTTGACTTACTGTGATAAATGGTGTAATAAAAGAGGAATAGCAATAGAACCAAAATAGAAAAGCGAGGGAAGAGAGATGGATATCTCACAGGCATCCCAATACATATGTCCAAAATTAGACTCTGATTCTCTCTCTTTTTCCTATCCTGCAGCTCAGACCAGAAACCTAAGCATCATCCTTGTCTCAGTCTTCTCCATTTCCCTTCCCAGGCAAATCTACCTGTCAGTACTATAGCCTACGTCCAAAATACATTTAGAATCAGTCCATTTTTCCTCGGCTCTACTGCTACCATGTTTGTGCAAGCTTCTTTCACTTCTCCCCTGAACTACAGGTCCTTGAATATCTCAGCAACCTCACCATGTTCTGCTTTTCCTCTTAGCCTCTATACTCTAGTCTCACTAGCCCAGTGCTTTTCTGACTTCAGACAGTGGCGCATGCCATTTCCTTGGGCTGAAATGCACCCCACCCCTGCAACAAGTCTGGTTTCTCCTTATACTTCAAGTTTCGGCTACAGTACGTCCTCCTCAAACAACCTTCCTTGGCTGTACGAACATCTACATAACTCTCCCCATAAGTCGCTTCCCCACTCCTCTACTCCAGAATCTACGCATTTCCTTCACA
Source organism: Phyllostomus discolor (assembly GCF_004126475.2). Taxonomy (NCBI): domain Eukaryota; kingdom Metazoa; phylum Chordata; class Mammalia; order Chiroptera; family Phyllostomidae; genus Phyllostomus; species Phyllostomus discolor. The sequence goes on along the minus strand of NC_040907.2, from coordinate 18,534,740 downwards.
GAACTTCCCCCAGTGTATAAGAACACACGTGTTGTTTACCTGTGTAATGTGCCTTCCTTCCCCACTGCACCACTGCCATCTACACTGTAATGTCCATGCAGCAGGGCAGCCTTCCCTTGCACAGGACGCCTAGTACCCAGCACAGAACCTAGAAATAGCACAGAACCTAGTACCTAGTACACTGTACCCAGGCACTGTGGGTACTCAATAAATATTTGTTCAATAAATGAATAAACATAAGGGAAAAGAATCATTTAGATTCAACCATATCAATTATACATACACTGGACGGAGGTTTACAATTTCATAATTCATAAGAAAAGGGTGTTAAGGTCCTCATTGAACATGCTCCAGAGATATAAAGCTAATAATCTTCAGCTACATTTCTAGATGTACAGTAACCAGAGAACTCATTGGACTCTTCAACATCTATTTTCAGAGAACATTATGGCGTTCTGTGCAGTACAGTAGGCAGTGGGTTTGCAGCAGGGAGAAGAACACACACTCCCTGGCTCCCCTCTCCACGCAGAAGATCATGGAACGTAACAACCCCTCCGTTCTCGTTATTTATATTACATCTGAAAGCTTACATTCAATCCTGGGCAGTTTATTTAAGAGAAACCAGAATCTGTCTGAAGAAGGGATAGATGATGACGGAATCTGAAACCATGTCATAAGGTAAGTACTTGAAAGATGTTGGAATGCTCAGCCTAGAAAAAGGGATTCCAAGGCAGGGACTGACTTGGTTGCTGCCCAACACATTTCCAGAGTTGCCAAATTCTATGTGATCCCTGAGGGCAGAACTCCGATTAATCTGTGGAAATTAGAGACACACAGTTTTCATCCCAATCAAGTAAAAGAAAGTCCAAGTCATTAGAGATACCCAAGAATTAAGTGGGTTGATTAGGAACAGGGAGGTTTTTATCAGTGGAAATATTCACTCAGAAGCTGAATGACCACCTGTCACGGATGCCAGAGAAAATGTTCCTCCATTAAATGGGTACTTACATTAACTGACCTCTGAGGTCCCATTCAATGCTAACATTCTACAGGAAGGAAAGGGAGCACTAAAACAAAAGGGACATTAAGCTAGTGATGCAATTGGGTTATTTTCTAAAGCCTTTACTCTAAAGGCAGAATTACCACTTAGGCTAGAAGAGTAACAGAGAGGAAAGATGAAAAATAACGGCCAAAAGGCCCTTTTACTTCTCTAATCAGACAACAGGATCCAGTAGCATTCTTTCAGACAGAAAGAAAAAAATGTTCAAATATTTGAAGTTTCAAAAACTGTGCTAAACAATAGTGTTCCCCAATAAAATCAATCACCTCAAAACCACAGGAAAGCGTCTTTCCTTTACAACTCAATTTAAGTACACAAGTAGCACTTTTAGAAAAATAGGATAACCGCTTATATGATTTTGAGATACAAATGGTAATTTAAAACATACAAAAGTTTCTTTGTGATTCTCCCTCCGTACTCCAAAAATTATTTGAATCTTAAAGTACTGCTTATGTAGACTTTTAAAGAATACTTGCATACTGAGTGAATCAGGAATGTCACTTAGCATGAACACACCATTTTCAACAATTTGCTTTTGAATTTAAGTCATTTCCATGGTGACTAACACCATTGAATCAACCCCTTCAAAGGTATTTTTATTTTTCATTTTAAGGTTTTATTTATTTATTTTCAGAGAGAGGAGAAGGGAGGGAGAAAGAGAGGGAGAGAAACACCAATGTGTGAGAGATGCATCGACGGATCACCCCCAACCAGGAACCTGGCCTGCAACCCAGGTATGCGCTCTGACTGGGAATTGAATCTGTGACCCATTGGTTCACAGGCTGGCACTCAATCCACTGATTGAGCCACACCGGACAGGGCTCAAAGATATTTTTAAATAAACAAACTCTTACTCATCTCCTTCTAAGAAGACCAAAAAAATGTTCTATATAGATCCATAGAATTCAAGCTTGTACTGAGACAATGTCTGGACATATTCTAAAAGTACACACACCACGCCCCACCGGAAAAATACACTACCCCTATAATTATGAGGCATCACTGAGGAAGGTGTGAGACAAAAAAAAAAATCATTTTCCATAGAACCCAGTTTTACTCCTTTTAAGTATCAAAACATGTTAGTTTAGTCATTCTGAGTGGAAATCACTATAAAATAGATTATATGCTTCCTCGCTTCATTTTAAAAACCTACAGAACATAATTAGACTTGTATTGACTTAGTCACCATTATGAAGCTCAATTACTACGCAGCGCTAATGTCCTCAAGGGCTACTGCAGCCTGCAGGGACAGTAAGTTCGGCCATGAGGATACCTGAGTACTGTATTTTTAAATGTTCTGTACCTGCCTTCGGTAGTTTCCTCGTTTGTCCGCCTGCAAAATTCACTCACACTTCCTGCTGATGTCCAGGTGGCCTATCCATAAGTAGCTGCCAACATCTCTTCTAATCTGTTATTTGCTGATCTATCACTGACTAGGAAGCCAAGAGCCAAGTGTGTTAAAATTGTGTCTAAAATAAGAGCTAAGTGCTAAGGAAGAGTTAGACTAATGCCTCACATAAGTAATTTCAACACATGAGCTTTATGAAATCTATTTTAGCCCTTCAGATACCACAGAGGCCCACCATGAGGCTCCCGTTATATTGTACCTAGCTCGGGCTCTTACATAAGTGCCTTTCAGGTAAGTCACACCAGTGTAACGACTGTTCTCTTTCTTTACAAGTAAAGATCAAAAGTCTTTAATGTTGTTATTTACATAAGGTGTTGTATTCATTTAAGTAGTCATATAAACTTTTCTGGAAAACAAAAACCAAAATAATAGTTTAGTCTGAAATGTAACAAAAAGGGAGAACTACTTAATTAGCATAAGAAATCTCAAGGTAAGTACAAACAAAACCTGAAAATGTCCAGCTAAAAAGGGGTTTTTAGCTAAGACTATGGAATCTTATCTTCATTTTATCTTAGAGCTAATTCAATCTCACATTCTTAGTAGTATCTAAACTCAAGATATTCCCTAAGATTTATTATACAGGTAAATTTCACTTTCACCAGAAAATAACAGTAAATTAACTGAATAACAAATGTCATCTGACTAGAATACAAGTGTGAATCAGAAACTTGCTTTGGACCATGGTTTGCTTTCACAAATATCTGAAGATGGGCACAGAGGCTATGATTGTCTCCCACCACTGCGAAGCATGAAAAATATACTACAGACTACCAGCAGGTACAATGCTTCCTCAGTTGTAACACTGGTGGACAGACAAGATTTAGTGATGGTGGAGTATTTCAAATAGCCCACTATTGGCTAAAAGCATTCAATAAAATTTTTGACTAAACTTGATGCCATTTTTCTCTCTCCAAAGAGAAAGGCCCTCTATTGTGTACTTCATTTTGAGCAATAAAGAATAATTTGTTGGTGACATGAACACATCTGGAAGCTGGACAGAAAATAACTCCACAAATTTTTTTTATATTGAAAAAAGAAGTAGATCATAATCAAATCTATAAGCTTATTATAAACAAATATTTAAACACTTAAAGAAAAGTAAGGCATGATTCCACAGCCAAGGATGTTATAAGAATATAGAACTTGTAAGGATAAGGCAATTCTTGAAAGTGAAGTTCATTCACTACATTTCAATAGATATATATTAAGTGCCAGATTCTTTTCTAGGCTATGGGGCTATGGCAACAAATTTTTTTCTACACAATTAGAAACTTAGAGGAAAACATGAAGAAAGTATTAAAGACACAGTCATGAACAGCAAGGAAATTATGGAGACATACATATAAAAATGTTTTTACAATAGCATTCCAAAGTAATGCTTACAAAAATAATGGCCAAAAGGCTAAGGCCCACCAAAGGATGAAGCTTTAAAAAAAGAAAGAAAAAGAACACTTCTTAAAAAAAAGAAAAGGGTGAGGGGAGGAAAGTTCAAACCAACACTAAAACTTGAGAGAAAACAGAATAGTGTTAACATGTGCCAGAGACAAAATTACCTGTGCCCTTTCAATCCAAACAATATAAAGAATTTATAACCAAAGATAGTTCAAGCTAGTATAGATAACCTTCATGTTAAAATGTGTTTAGTCCCCCAGTTCCAGAAAAAGATCACATTCTAAAGTTCAGAAGTAACCTGCAAAATCTGATCTCAGATTCACTAACACACCAAGGGTCCTTACCAAATTTACGATAGTTTCATCGAATCATGGTTCAAAAAAATCTCAAAATGGAAAGATGGACCAAACCCAAAAAGGTGAATTTAAAAGAAATGTAAGGTTTCTGCATTGAAGTTTGAAAAATAATTACAAAAAATAGAAGAAACAAATATCCATCAATCAGAGAACAGATGAATAAATTAATAACAAATTCACAGGATAGAAACTACAGCAGTGAAAACAAACAAGAACTACATATGAGCATAGACCCGTGTCTTCTTTGATAAAACAAGCATACTGAAGAAATATATTATGTAATAGTTTCTATAAAATTGAAAAACATAAAATACACATTACATATATGCTCAGAAATAAACAGGTAACAAAAGTATAAAGAAATGCATGCTCACAAAATTTAGATCAGTGATCACCTCCAGAGACAGGGGGGGAAATGAGATTGGAGAGAGATACCGCAGGGACTCTCAACTATTATCAGTACTGTTCTATTTTGTAAATATCAGTATTTTGTAAATTGGTAATGTTTATTTCTTTCTATTTCTTAAATACTTTACAACAAATTTTAAAAGAATTTCATAATTATATTGTGAGAAAGACCTAATCTAACTTGATAACAGTATTTTAAAAGATTTCATATGAGCCAAAAATGGGATGTGATTTCTAAAAAGATTAATATAATTTTCATAGAAATACAGTACCCATAATATGGGGAATCACTGAGCCACTGCATTCTTCATAGTTAAGAAAAGAATATTGTTGTATACCCTAAGAATCCCAAAACACCAATTCAAAAGACTTATGTACCCCTATGTTCATAGCAGCACTATTTACAATAGCCAAGTGCTGGAAACAGCCTAAGTGACCATCAGTAGATGAGTGGATCAAAAAACCGTGGTACATTGACACAATGGAATATTATACAGCAGAAAGAAAGCAGGAACTCCTCCTACCTTTCGCAACAGCATGAATAGAACTGGAGAATATTATGCCAAGTAAAAACAAGCCAGTCGGTGAAAGACAAATACTATATGATCTCACTTATAAAAGGAATCTAATGAACAAAATAAACTAACGAGCAAACTAGAACCAGACATGGAAACATGAAACAGGCTGACAGCAGCTGGAGGGGAGGGGAAGGGGCAAATGGTGGAAAGAAGGGGAAGGGACTAGCCAAGGAACATGTATAAATGACCCGTGGACACGGACAACAGGGTGGGGATTGACTGTGGAAGAGGGGGAGCAGGCTGGATGAAGAAGAACAAAGGGGGGAAAATTAGGACAACTTTAATAGAACAACAATAAAAAATATCCCAAAAAAAGAATATCACTTTATTCTGAACACTTCATTTTAAGCAGGGCACTAACAAAACAGAGCATATTCAATGATCAGAATGATAAGGCTAGACACAAGGACCTCAGATAATCCACCGAAATAAGCCTACTTCTGCTTCCTTGTAAGTGGCTTTTCAAATCTTTGAAGACAGAATTAGTCGGAACTAGATGAAACTGTCAATATTCAACCACTTTTTACCTTAAAAAACAAACAAAAAGCAATTTCATATGGTTCAACTTAGTGTATTGTTTTTCACCCCTCACTCACACTGCTCCAGTTTCCTTTGGTCTTTTCTTTCTAAGGCTAAATATTCCCAGATCCTTAAACTGTTCCTATAGAATAGCTTACTAGTTTCTCACTAGATTACAGAGCGAAATTCTTGGCCCTTCTGACTCCATCTTGTTCAAGCCTGCTTTGTTCCCATGGCCTTCAGGCTAATAGCTTCACTTAGTCTTGCATATAAACACACTAATTCTTAGAGGAATTCTGCTTGCAGCCTGAATTTTACAAAAAGAGCCCCTTACCAGAGAGTGCCTCTCCTGAGAAGATAAAGGAAGCGTGTGTTGTTTATTAAAGATTTGCAGGAACCTTGTGACAAGACTCGTATCAACTAGGGTCAAAAGACTAAGCACAATCTTCTTCAAACCCATCCTGGTGCCCAGATGTCTGAGCCACCAATCACCTCCGGCTCCTCCCATTTCCCCCTCCCCTTGACATAACAAAAGCTGAACTCTGTACTTTCTGAAGATGGATCTGAGGCACCTCTAAGTCTCCCAACTTCTTGGCGGGCATCTTCTCAATCAATAAGCCTTTCCTTACTCCAAACTCTGACATTCAGTTTTGGGTACGTGGACATTGGGCCAGAAACAACTATGCTCATTAGCCTGCTCCAAAGAGATTCCAAAGTATCAGTATCTTTCTTTCATATGTGGTACTCGGAACCAAATGCATTTTCCTAAATGACCACCATCAGAAAAGTTCTGATACGAATCCAGTTGTATAACCTAATTCTGAACTGAAAACCAAAGTCGGTTCTCAGAATAAAAGACAAAATCTTTTCCACCACCTCCCCTGCTCTAGACACATTCATCTCCTCACTCTTCCTTAAACATGCTGAGCACACTCTGGATCCGGGTCTTTGTATTTGTGGTTCCCTCTGCCTGGAAAGCTGTTTGCCAGCCACAAGGCTTGCTCCCAATGGAACTTTGCTCAAATCTCACTCTCTTAGCCACCCTACCCAAAACTGGAGTCCCCATTACATTTTTTTTTCCTTTTCCTTTATTTTCCTTGCAGCACTTATAACTCTTTAATGACATACTATATAGTTTTGCCTTATTTATTTTATTCATTGTCTGTCTACCCCACTAGAACGTAAACTAGAACTCCATTGAAGCAAAGGATTTTTCCTGTTTTTTTCATTGCTTCATATCTGGAACCCAGAATGCTGCACCAGAATATCATGCTAAGTGAAATAAGTCAGTCAGAGGAAAGCAAGTACCACATTATGTCACTTATATGTGGGATCTAATGAACAAAACAAACCAACAAACAAAATAGAAACAGACTCAGATACAGAGAACACACTGACAGCTGTTGGAGGGGAAGGCGGTTGGGGGCTGGGTGAAAAAGGTGAGGGGATTAAGCAAAGAAAAAAAAGAAAACCTCAGCCCTGGCTGGTGTGGCTCAGTAGATAGAGTGCTGGCCTTCGAACCAGAGGGTCACTGGTTCGGTTCCCAGTCAGGGCACATGCCTGGGTTGCAGGCCAGGTCCCCAATTGGTGGTGCATGAGAGGCAACCACACATTGATATTTCCCTCCCATTCTCTATCTAAAAATAAATTTTAAAAAATATTTTTAAAAGAAAAAAAACTCAGAGGCACAGACAACAGTATGGTGATGACAAGAGGGAATAGGGCTGGGGGGAGGTAGGAAAGGGTAAAGGAAGGAGACTGGACTTCGGGTGAACACACAATACAATATACAAGTGGTGTATTATACAGCTGTACACCTGAAACCTATATAATTTTATTAACCAATGTCACCCCAATAAATTCAATTAAAAAAAAACAAATAAATGAACAAATGAATGAAGGAAATTGATCTTGATATGCTCAAAGCTCGAAAATTATTTTCCTCATGATAAAAGATGTTCATAAATAATTTAGTGACAGATGAAGAAATTCAGAGTTTAGACATACTCAAGAAGAATACAAAGGCCTTATTTACATATGCAGGGCATTCAGAGACTTCAGATGTGGATATGCTAACTCCTTTTACAATAAACTGAAGATAGGCAATAATCAATATCAAAAACTTTGTATTAGTCTTCCAAAGCTTTTTTTAACTTATAAGTACTATTTTAAAGAAAGCATTCACTCATAGGAGAATGTTTTTGTAATTTAATTATAAAACAATTAGCTAAATTATTGTCTTGCCTAGCCGCAAAAGGAAATTAATATGCTAAGACCTTGAAAACGCTCAAGTTTATTCCAAATGTTTTCTGGTGGAGTCCAGATAGTCTCCAACAAAGGTAACACTCACAGGAAATCAGAGTGATGTTAATCAACGCAAATGGTAATGACCTCAGGTTCCCTAAGGGTGTACAGTTCTGGGTCAGCTCCCAGGGGCCTGAGTCTGGAGAGAAGTAGGCCTAGCCATTCCTACCTAACCTCTAGGTCATTCTTCATTTATATGTGCTCTGAAAAAGTAAGGTTGTGTTTCAATACCGCTGCTGCTGAGAGGACCATGCACCTAATGAGATACCAGACACACTGTTAACTCATTCTATATCTGCATCTGATTCATTCACCTTCTTTCTCTTCAATATAGTCTCCAGATTGACACCTATTCTTTTAATTAATAACACCCTATAAGGAATAAAAGACAAAATATAAGGAGTTCTTTCTATCCAGAAATAACTTTCAAAAAATTCTTTTAAAAAATTATTAATTTTAGAGAAAAAGAGGGAAGAAGGGGGAGAGAGGCAGAGAGAGAGAGAGAGAGAGAGAAACATTGATTGTCATTCCTTATTTATGCATTTGTTGGTTGATTCTTACATGTGCCCTGACCAGGGATAAAACCCACAACCTTGGTGTATCAGGACGACACTCTAACCAAAGGAGCTACTGGCCAGGACCTCAAAAAAATTTTTAAAAAGGAATTATAAAATGTTTCCTTGAATTATTTAGGTTCTATGAAAATTTTTAAACAGTATATAAAATTTCCTTGGAGGCCAATGAAAATTACAATATAAAAAGCAGCATTTTCCCATAAATAAATAACAAGATATTTTTCTTCTTCCTCTTTTGAGGAAAGTAACAATTAAAGTTATATCAAAATTATAAATAATATAAAAAACCCATTCATTAATTTAAACAAACCCATGTGCTAATATTAAAATATATAATTCCTGTATGTCTGGTGATAGAATTATTGCCACAAGAACAATATCAGGATATGTACATGCAAAAGAATTAATCTGGACCTCTACCTTATACACTATTAGGAAAACCTCAAAATACATCAAGTCCTAATATAGAAACTAAAACTATAAAATTCTTAGAAGAAAACATAGATGTAAATATTCATGACCTTGAATTAGGCAAGGGTTTCTTAGATACGACAGCTAAAGCACAAGTAACCAAGGAGCAAATAGATGTTAGACTTCATCGAAAATTTTTCTTTTATGCTTTCCAATAACACTATCAAACAAGTAAAAAGACAACCCACAAAATGGGAGGAAATATTTGCAAAGCATGTATCTGATAAGGGTCTAAGGGTCTAGGATCCAGACCCTTAAATTAACTCCTAAAATTCAATAATAAAAAGACAAATAACCCAGTTTTAAAATGGGCAAAGGATTTGCACAGACATTTCTCCAAAGATATACAAATGGCCAATAAGTAAATGAAAAGATGCTAAACATCATTAGTCATTAATGAAATGCAAATCAAAATTGCAATGAGATACCACTTCATAACCACTAGGATGGCTATAATAAAATAAGTAAACAAACAAACAGAAAATAACAAGTGTTGGTGCGGATGTGGAGAAACTGGTACTCTCATACACTGCTGGAGGGATATAAAATTGTACAACCACTGTGGAAAACAGTATGGTACTTCCTCAAACAGTTAAAAATGGAGTTTCATGACTTAGCAATTCCACTCCTAGGTATAAACCACATAGAGTTGAAAACATGTTCACAAAAGGGCTTATATATGAATGTTCAGAGCAGTATTACACATAACTGTCAAAAAGTGGAAGCAACCCAAATGTCCATCAACTGAAGAACAGATAAACAAAACATGGTATATATCTATACAATGGAACTATTAATCAGCCATACAAAGAAATGAAATACAAATAAATGCTACCACATGGGTGAGCCTTGAAAAAACGTTATGCTAAGTGAAAGAAACCAGACACAAAGGCCACATATTATATGATTCCATTTACATGAAATGTCCAGAATATGCAAATCCATAGAGAAAGAAAGTAGATTCTAATTGCCAGAGGCTATAGGAAGGAGAGAACAGGGAGTGAATGACTGCTGACATGTAAGAGTTTCTTGGGGTGATGAACATGTATTGGAATTAGGTAGTAGTGATCATTCCACAATTTTTGAACACACTAAAAACCATGAATTATCCACTGTAGTATACAATCAGTGTATAATTTGTGATATTTAAATTATATCTCAATAAAAAAGCAAAGCACTAATATCAACTAGAGAAATTTACTTAAGAGTAAGAGCAAAAACCAACTTAAAAATTACTTCTAAGTCTGTGAACGACAATAACATGTATGCTAAAGTCACCCTTGCCGAAAAAGCTATAAACCCATGATGAGTTTCTATGTAGAAGTGAACCTAGTCTGTTCTCCTCACAAATGAAGAGAAAATCGATGGGAGTTTCCTCTAAGGATTTATTGCCCTCCTGGATCTGGATCTAGAAAGGGAGAACCAAACCTTATGATAGTAATTTGCAATAGTATGAAATTGAACTTCTATTTTGCCTTTGTGAAAGCATGAGTTATAAGTGTTAATATACACGTTCCTGAGAAATGTATTACAGATTAACGCACACACAGAAGGACACAGCTTGGTCAACAGTCTCACCTTATTTCATCCCTAAGTAGATGAAACACCTATTATGCCCATTTTACCAAAAAAGATAATGTCAGAGGATAGCATGACCTATCCAAGACCCTACGGCAGTAGAGCAGGGGCTAATGGACCAGATGCTCCCATTCCTGACACTGGTTTACTTTCATGAAATCAAGGTTCTCTAGCTTTGGCATGTTTCCTCCTTTCATTTGACAAGTCTGTCACTCAAATACTTTAATGCACTGTTTGTGGAAAAACAAAACTAATTTCTAAATCATGGTATTATTAATTCTTAATAAAGCATAATCTATTTACAAACCAGGACACTCTGTAAATATAGAAACTACTTCAAGCACACGTTACATCTAATTCACCTAAAGTCATTCATCTCAAAACCTCAAATGTCGCCCTGGCTGGTGTACCTCAGTGGATTGAGCACGGGCTGCGAACCAGGCATCACAGGTTCAATTCCCAGTCAGGGCACATGCCTAGGTTGCAGGCCATGGCCCCCAGCAACTACACATTGATGTTTCTCTCTCTCTCTCTCTCTCTCTCTCTCTCTCTCTCTTCTCTTTCTCCCTCCCTTCCCTCTCTAAAAATAAATAAAATAAAATCTTAAAAAAAAAAACCCTCAAATGTCACAAGAGTTCAAATAAACAACACTATAAAACACATACCACTTATAAGAGAGCTTCTTTGGGCCCTCACTCAGAGTTCATTTACCTCTATTTTAAGACTAATTCTAACAAGCTTACTTGTCTAATTTATCAGGTAAATTATCTAATAGGTTATGATTCTACTAGATAGATGTTCACATTGAGAGTAAAGTGACAACAAAAAAGGAGACTCACAAAAATCCAAAGGCGTAGCAATCTTGGCCATTTGTAGGGATAACAAATCCCACACAGTCCAAGGTTTTTATTATTGTTCAAAATACTCCACAATCACCAATAAAAGAATGGTAATTCTACATATTTTATTCAAGAAGGCAGGAAAAATATAACTCCTCTTTTCTCAAACTCAAAACCTTGGATTCTCCTATTCCCCTGTTGTACCCAATTAGTTAAATCCAATCAGTTGCCAAATCCCAGAGATTCTACCTCTCCATTTGTACTGTTCTTGCTCTCATTCACTCAAGAATGCTACATAAAAAGTAATGGGGAAAAAATACAATAAAGATTAAATTAAAAATATAAATAAAATAAAAAGTAATTTAATAACCTGCCACTATTTCCAGTCCCTGCTGCTACAAAAGTTATCCTCCTATAACAAAGATTTAATCATGTCACTCTTTTATTCATTTGGTTAACAAATATTTATTGAAAGATCTAACTTTTAAAGGCTCTGTCATTGGGCCTGCTGGGTGGAGAGGGGGAAAGGGGGAAAAAATTGGGACAACTGTGATAGCATAAACAATAAAACAAAATCAAATTTTTTAAAAAATTAAAGCTCTGTAATTGCTATAGTACAAAATCCAAACTCCTTTTTCATGGCACCTTAGTCTGGCTGTGATTAGCCCTCACCCTAACATTCTGTCTCTTTTCCCGCCGCTGCCACCTGGAACCACTAAGCTGCCTGAATCAGCCTGCAGCTCCCTGCTCCTGCCCCTCCGCTTCCTGTAATACCCTGTGCCTGCGTCTCCACCTACTGAAATTCCAACCCTCCTTCAAGGCCCAGCCAAAATGCTGTGCATTCCATGAAACTTCCTGTCACCTTCCAGTCATAATTAATCTCTCCACCTAAGTGTCTTTATTTATTTAAACTATATTATACATTCTCCTTAAATATCCAGCTGCAGAGTATTTTACTGCATAAATGCCACAGGTTTTATTCAAAGGTGACATACAATTTCTAAAAATAATTATTATTTTATATAGAGAAGACAAAAATAATCCTGTAATCCCATTGACAAGATAACACCTGTTGCCCCTTAAAGAAAATAAGTAATAAAAGCCCCTGGTTAGAAGATTCAAACAATACAGAAAGGTTATTTGCTAGAATTATAACAGCAACTTCAACTAAGTAGAAGGTAGAGAGAACCACACCAGATGAGTATGAAGAGGGTAAGAAGAATTGAGGGAGCAGCACAGGTTCACATAATTATAAATATTCACTGAAATTTATTTATTTTTCCTCCAAAATAAAATAGGCCATTTTTAAAGACCCAGTCTTTGAAAAAATGACCCGTTATAAAAAAATTTTCTTGCTGTGTTTCTGTAGGGCAAATTGAACATTCTTTTCACCTTTTTTCTTTTTTCTTTTGACAGTTTCTCCACATAGGGAAGGAAAAGTGGACTATGTAGAAGTAATCAGTCATTAGCAAAATCAGTGAACATCCCCATGAAGGTGTCTATTTCTAATGTTCTCTAACTTCCTCTGCAGAGTATCCTTCATGGGAAAGGTTTTTGTGCCTTGACTGGTGTGGCTCAGTTGGCTGGGCATCGTCCCACAAGGCAACTGTTCAACATTTTTCTCCGTCTCTTTCTTCCTCCCTCCCCCTCTCTTTAAAATTAAATAAGTAAAAATTCAAAACCATTTTTTAAAGGCTTTTGCTATATAGTGTGGTTCTATCCTGCCAAAACCAGATCTGACAGATGTAAGCCATACGCAGAGGATATACTGCCTACCCAACTTTAATGCAAAAGCCTCCTATTTAAAGGTTAATTTACTCCAGATTCAACCAAACTACTCTTCATTCTTCACACTATATACAATTTAGTCTTTCTTAAGCTATGCTTTCTTGATGCCTTGCCTACAGAATTCTTCCTGCTATTTCAAGGCCACACGTACTTTGCAGCTCTTCCAGGAAGCCTTTCCTTCCCTCCAGCCCTCTGTGATCTTTCTCCCCTCAAAATCTAGAGAGCTTGTTGATGCCACATTACCCAGCATTTCATTAAATGCTACTTTCTCCATTATTTCATGTGTATTACCAACTGCAAGCTCCTTGAAGGCCGGGTTTATATCCTAAATGTCTGTATTTCCCACAATACCTAATCAGAGGAGTTGCATAGAAGGTTCTCAATAAATGACATTTTAAACAATTCCCATTGTTAATTATTTTTATAGTAATGTAAATGTTAAACCTTTGCATATATAATTCTGTAACCATAAACTTGAATTCCTCAAGTTTATTTGTGGTTACATGTTGCATAAAGGCAATACTACTAATACAGATTGCAACCCAACAAAGATTCATCTGTCAAGCAACCTTCCAAGAAATGAATAGCTCAATCTCTAAATCTCAAGAAAAACTCCTTGTTCTTAGAGACCTGAGTGTAGATCTGCCGAATGAGTGGCAGTTGCTTACTTTCAATTCTCTAAAACGAATTATTTTTCCCTACAGCTGTGTTTACTCACACCATGCCTCATTTATACTAGAGGTGTAAAACAGCAAAGCCCAGATCTCTCCCCCCTCTATGTTTTCCCTTGCCTTTGTTATTTGCCTTTCTGCAGCTTGCTAGCCAAAGCCATAATTAGCCCCCCACAGGGACCTATGTTTTTCTAATAAAGAACAGCCTACAGCACAATGGCATGTATACACACACAGCCATGTGTACTCCTAGCAAATTAGGAATATTTTACACGTGCAAGCCTTCAATAGCTAAATGAGAGCACTTTGCAGTGCAGCTGCAACTGACTCACGACAACGACTGCAAATTGATTCGTCCCTTTTCTTACTGCGCACACAATCTGACCAAGGGAAACCACCTCGCTGAGACTGAGTGAGCTTATGAATGCAGGTCCTAAAGCAGACCTTCGTAAGCAAACCATATTTGTCAAGAAACTTTCTCCCCACAGATTACTACAAAGTTGTGGTGTTTGTTACATGACAGTTTACTGGGATTTTGCTGTAAGGTCATAGTTTTCAGCCAGACAGATTAATGGGTGCTTCTAAACACAGGCAGGCAGCACCTCCGCGAAGACTCTGAATCCTGCTGTGCGTTGCCTTTGCCATTCAAACTCCTCAGTCTCCCACCCTGCATCGCCTTTCACTCACTCTTCTCCACCGCTGGCCATTAACCTTGTCGGGCCACAGCCCCACACCCTTTCAGTAAATGGAGGAGAGTCAAGTAGCAAAATGCATGATCAAATTGAAGAAAAAAGCAACAGCTCATTTGTTAAACATTTAATTTACAAGTAAAATTCAAGTAGAAATAAAAGATGTGGGCCTTCCCCACTAAGGCAATATGAATGAAAATTCCCTCACTCTTGTACAAATATCCACTGTAACTGGCTTATGTCCTCGCATTAGCAATAGTTATTACTGGTAAGTGTAATGACCAACTTCATTGAAAGTAAGGGCCTCGGCGGCTTTGGCGTTTTTAACAAAGGGTTCAAAAAGCCATATTCGCCGATATTGCCCGTAGACTAAATAATGGTTTCCATAGATACTACTATTTTTCAAAAGTATATAGATGCTGTTTTGATTAATAAAGTCAGACTACATTTAAAACATTTACTGACTTGTGCCCTGACTGGTGTGGCTCAGTTGGTCCCATTCGCAGTCAGGGCACATGCCTGGGTGGCAGGTCCTGTCCCTGGTCGGGGCGTGTAGGAGAGGCAACTGATCAATGTTTCTCTCCTCCTCTTTCTCCCTCCCTTCCCCTCTCTCTAAAGATAAATAAATAAAATCTTTAAACAAAAGATTTACTGACTTATAATAGTTTTGTCATGTATTTTGTTAATTAGTAATTACTGAAATTATAGCTACTGTCACATGAAGATCCACTAAAATATTTTACTTAAAAAGGAATCTACATAACTGAATGGTTATTAATTGAGTTTGAAAATTAAGGATGAATGAAGGTTGAAAATCTCAGTCTTAAGGTTGAAAATCATTCTGTGAAGCTGGACTCCTTGAATTGGAACTGTATATAAGTTAACTTATATAAGACACAGGACTTACTGAATAAATGTGCTTTTGAACTACGCTGAACATGGCTTGAACGCGGGGAGTCTGAATCTCCCTTCGGCATGGTTTTCAAGTTGGTAAAAGATTTTAAAGCCCTAACATTTTTAAACGTGTGAGATGTGAAGTAGAAATATCAATATATTGTATGAGGTTAGAGCCTCTCCTTAGAAAATGTTATTCAAGAACTACCAGTTTCTTAGCCCTGGCTGGCGTAGCTCAGTGGATTGAGCGCGGGCTGGGAACCAAAGTGTCCCAGGTTCGATTCCCAGCCAGGGTACATTCCTGGGTTGCAGGCCATAACCCCCAGCAACCGCACATTGATGTTTCTCTCTCTCTCTCTCTCTCTCTCTCCCTCCCTTCCCTCTCTAAAAATAAATAAATAAAATATTAAAAAAAAAAAAAAAAGAACTACCAGTTTCTTATCACCCTAACTGGCAGTCTGATCTGTCCACTCTAAACGTGATGGAGATGTCATTGCTCCTCAGTGGCTCACACACATAACCGTTAACGAAAAGTTCAAGATCTAACACTAAACAAAGGGGTTCCCTGCTTGAGGTTCCTCAGGCCAAACTATTTTCAGTCTCCCTTTGGAAAATATTAACCATCTTGGAACAGCAGTTATGCTTTGCAGCAAACAAGAGCCTCGGCACTGATTTGTCAGGGGCAGGTGCCAACAGCTTTGTTTTTATTTTTGCCTTTATTTACTTTGCCTTCTGTTGTGATGATAAATAGTACATTACAAAATGATGAATCCTCCCTAATCGGTTGCCCCTTTTATGGTAATATCACAAGCCTATAACATTTTAAAATGGAAAATGAATGAACATTTCTTGGTAAATAATAAAGAGGGATAAACTAAACAATTATAGCAGCGGTTCTCGATCTGGGGTGCACATGAGAATCACTGCAAAATATGTTAAAAATATAGCTGCCCAGACCCCAGCAGAGCATAAGAGTGTGGTGTTGTTTTTAAAGCTCCAAAGGTAATTCTAATGCAGACCCTCGGTTAAACTTGAAACCAAAGGTTCTCAAAGTGTAGTCCCTATATCAATAGCATCAACATCACCTGGGAACTTGTTAAAAACATAAATTCCCAGGCTTCCCCCTGACTGAATCAGAAACTCTGGGGATGATGCCCAGCAATCCATTTGCTCAAGACCTCCAAGTTATTCTGATGCATGCCAAAGTCTGAGAACCTCCTTTACCCCATGGTGTCCACCCTCTCTTCGTTAAGTCCGTAAGACGAAAATGTGATTTAACTAATACAAATATACTTAAGGCATTTTTTAATGGAAAAACTTCGTTTTGCCTTAATGAATCATTAAGTTATGACTTTCATTGGTTCAATTTGTCAAGTTCTTGGACCAGGCTTCCTTTGTAAACATAAAGGTGCCTGACATCAGACAAGAGAGCCAAGGTCAGCATGCCATTCTGCCTGTTCTTCGTCTGGTCCTGGGTGGCAGGGGTTTCTCAAGTCGGCTGCTTAATTGCAACCCTTGAGATGGGAAAAACCACATGGTTTTTCTTTCTTCATTTTAATTTTAAGATTAAATGATGTCTAGATTCAATGACCAATTTACAGAAAATACAAAGAACAAAGAAATCTGTTAAACGCACCATGGAACTGAAGTCGGCAAAATCCAAACCAAGTAGAAATGCCACAGAATAAATGACCCAGTTTCTTCAAAAAACAAATTATAAGAAAAAAGAGAGAGATAAGGAGGAACCTATGGATTAAAAAAAAAAAAACTTAAGAAGCCTATCAATCACCTGCAATGGATTCTAACTAAAACAAATTACAAAAAAATAGTATTTCAGACTATTGGAAATCTGAACACTAAATGGATATCTGATTTTAAATAATTGCTGCTGCCCTGGCCGGGTGGCTTCGTTGGTTGGAACATTATCTCACACACCAAAAAGTTGTTGGTTTGATGCCCCCAGTGGGGGCATGTATGAGAGGCAACAGATCAATGTTTCTCTCTCACACTGATTCCTCTCTCTCTCTCCCTCACCCCCTTCCTCTCTCTCTAAAATCAATAAATATAATTCTGCTAATTTTTAGGTAAAATAATGGTATAATTATTTTTAAAGTGTACTTATCTTTTAAAAAATATCAAGTTATTATAGATAAAATGATATGTCTTGGATCTGCTTCAAAATAATGCAAGAGGAAGAAAAGCCAGTGGATGGCAGAGACGAAACAAGACTGCCCATGAGTTAATAATCATCGAAGCTGGGTGGCGAGTACCTGGGCGGCGTTATAGTGGACTTTCAATTATCCTATTACATACAATAGTTATGAGTATCCTTAAAGTTATCCAAAGTTTTAAAGTTTTAAACCAAATGAAGTTAAAAGAGATTAGCAAAGCTGTGACCAGAATATTTGTTCCATGTATTGTCTGAAATGTTAAAATCAGGAAAAGATTCAAAATAAGCCACTTAGCACTTTTACGAGCTTAAAAACACAAGTCTAAATACTATACTTTGCAATTTAAGGAACGAGATGGCTAAAGTACATGCTTATGAGCTGCTCAGTTTTCTTAAGTATTTTTAATTCTCTGAGAAAACAACTACAGGACCCACATTTTCCCACCCTGGTGTCTAGGTCCACACAGATAATTATGCCGATGCCCTCAGCCGCCCAAGGCGTTATTAAATGGCTATAGTGTGCACACATATGCTTTCTTCCCTTGAGCCGTTCTATCAGCTTCTTCCTAAATGGGGTGACAGAGAAACCACAGCTGAGGTCCTGCATAAAATCTGTCACAGTGCTTTCATGAAAAGGCAAGTTAAATCTTTACCTTCATCCTAATTTTACACAAGAAATTTATTTTAAAAATGAGAAACTGTCAAGAGAAAAAACTTCAAGATAGCAGCCCTTGCCTGGAAATAGTTATCCTCTAAAATTTATAATACACATAATTGATCATCTAACACCATCGTATCGATAATAGTATATTTACAATATACTATTTAAGAAATATAGTAAAGCTAACAATGGCTCTCTCCTTGTGGAAGGATGTTTTTCTTCCTCCTTTTCAGCATTTCCCAGATTTACCACAAAGAGCATGTATCACTTTGATAACTGGGAAGAAAAAGTGCCCCTCCACTCCAAGGGCAGAAGAAAATTTATTTTACCACATTATATAGTAAATTGTAAGTCCCTTTACACAATTCAATTTGGCCCAACTTAACACAGGCTATAATTTTGTTTTTCTTCTACCTTCATCCTTGCTTGTATCCCCAGTATAAATGAGACATCTTTTTCTCAGTAATCCTCATCAGTAAGGAGACAGACAGGTCACCCCTGTTTCTCCATAGGTCAACTCCAAAGGTTAGATAACACTAATCTTCAAATCACTTCCTAGTTTGAAAACTCCTGGGTTCAAGAAATAATCCACAAACTAGTATCTTTTCCCTTTTTTTTAAAATATTTTATTTATTTATTTATTTATTTTAGAGAGGGAAGGGAGGGAGATAGAGAGAGAGAGAGAGAGAGAGAGAGAGAGAGAGAGAAACATCAATGTGCGGTTGCTGGGGGTTATGGCCTGCAACCCAGGAATGTACCCTGGCTGGGAATCGAACCTGGGACACTTTGGTTCCCAGCCCGCGCTCAATCCACTGAGCTATGCCAGCCAGGGCTCCTTTTTTAAAAAATTTTATTTACAGATTTGAGAGAGAAAAACATTGATTTGTTGTTCTATTTATTCATGCACTCATTGGTTGCTTCTCGTATGTGCCCTGACCAGGGATCAAACTCAGAACCTTGGCCCATCAGGGTGATGCTCTAACCAACTGAGCCACCTGGCCAAGGCCTACTGGTATCTTTTTTCTAGGCAAATTCTGTCTGCCTAGGCCAGATCCTCTTAGAAGTTATCTTCTCATTCAAATTTGTTCTAATTGATTTGTTTCTACTCTATTATTGTACTCCGTTCAGTCTTGTCCTTAAATTCCTCCAAAATACAGCAAATTACTTCATTTTTTAGCCTATTTTGTGTTCAGTCCCTACCCTATTTCTAAGCACCAGTACATTGGGATGATGTAAAAATAAAATTTCATGTGATTCGACCTAATGTTCAACCTGATATCAGGTTCAACCTGATTAAAAACCAACAACTATAGGCCCTGATGGGATAGCTCAGTTGGTTACAGCAGCATCCCAATATGCCAAGGTTGTGGGTTCAATCCCCCCTCAAGGAACATACAAGAAACAACCAGTGAATGTATAAATAAATAGAACAACAAATCACTGTTTCTCCCCCTTCTTCTCTCTCTCTTTCTAAAATTGATAAATATTTTTTTTTCAAACCAACAACTAAAACACCATCCTTGGTAAATTGAAGAATGTTGTACTTCTTCACCTGGTCTTGATATAAGCGTGCAGAAACTGCTCAGAGCCTATCCAAGATGTCTCTCTCTTTTTCTTGATAACAAAATCCCCATATAATTAAGGGCAGGATGTGCCTGACTAAAAGGCTACATTTCCCAGCTATCCTTACAGATAAAGAGTCTGCCAGTGGGATATAAATGGAAGTCATTGCCCTTTGGCCTTCTACCCTTCCCCCTCCTGCCTCCTTGCCTAGGACGCAGATGGCTCGGTGGGATGTAAGCAGCCATCTTTCGACCTTCAGAATGGAGGCCATATGTTAAGGCTGGCAGAGCACAATTAAGAGACTAGTTCCCTAATTTCATGGGACTCTGAAAGTTTTCTGTTTAATATACACAACAGTTTTACTCTCTAAAATAGATCTATGACTTAAGCATGCACACTAACAAGCACCCCAGTTATACTATATCTAAAACCTGACTATGGATACTTACCGTAGGAAAGGAAAACAATTTCCTGATTAAGTTCTGGTTCTGCACTTAAACACAAATCTGAACCTGTTCAGACAACTTGCTGCCTACGAGGCTCCTTGGACACGTAACATCTCTATGCCACAGTTTCTTCATTAAACTGTTGGCAGTCAGGGTTGTTCTGATTATTAAATTCTAATGCTTAGTACCACAGCTAGTATGATGTTGTATGGTGGAACATGTGTACTCTATGACCCAACAATTCTACTCATAACTATCTACCCTAGAGAAACTTTGATAGCTTATACATGTCTACACATCCAACACACACACACACACACAAGGAGACCTCTCACACACACATAAGAACACAGGTACAAGAATGTAATGTTCATTGCAGCATTGCAATGTCTATCAGAAAAATGAACCATTGTGGAATAGTTTACACAATGGAAAATTATACCACAGTAAAAGTGAGTCAACTACAATTATATACAATAACATATAAACAAGCAAAGCTAAATGATATATTTCTAGGGATATATATACAGTAAAATTATCTTTTAAATAAATGTAAAATACAAAATGTACAGCAGCAGTTATTCCTGAGGGGACGGCAGGAAAATGGATGGGGGAGGGGAACACTGGTAGACTTAATAGAACTGGTAATGTCCTAGTTCTCACGTTGGATAGTAGGTTTATAGGTATTTCTTTCATTACTATACCTCCTAAATTACATTTCATGTTTCACATAGACTTTTAATGTATCAAATGTCACCTAATAAGCATATATAAAAATAGTGTTTACGGATACTAAAGTCCTGGCTTAAATAAATAAAAAACAAATTCCATTCTTGCTACACTCAGATAGTTGCTGCTTCAGTTTCAATAACCAATTCTCATCACTAAACACAAATAACTATTATACTGTCCTTAGCAGCTTTCCAAGAACCGTTGATTTGCTTTGTTTTCTCTCAGAGTACATGTCAAATGTCTCTTGAAGAAATAAAATTTCCTCATGATTTGAGACACAAAATATAACTTCTACAAGTATGTTAGTATAAAAGCTAAGATGTGACAATTTCCACAAGTATGTTTTATAATGAGCCACGGGAGTGTTTAAAGAGAACATGAAAACAAATTGAAATTATTAAATAACTTCAATTTATAGCAAGCCAAAATGCATGTTAGTCATTATACTAAAATAATTGAAACAATTTTGCTATTTGACAAGAATTAATATGAATATTTACAAAATTAAACATTAAGATGTCCAAACTCTTCTGTGGAATACCTAAAATAACTATATTTTCCACGGCATCCAAACACTGGAAGAGTCCCTAGACACACCTAACAAAATGAAAGCCATTCATCCTTGAGGGATTAAGAGGCCTATTTAAAATTCATAATTAAGCAAAGCAAAGAATTTGAAGTTACACTTATCTACGAATTTGGCCTCCTATTTGTACACACCCACAGCTGCTCCCTTCCCAGTCCTGAATAATTACCTACTCCCCCTCACCTCCCTTGTTTTTCCACCACGCTCTGCATATTCTTTCCATACACAGGATCTCTCCTTTCAGCCATGACGTAGGTTTCTCTGCCTCTCCTTTTGTATGAGTTTATTTCATTCCACATTAAAAACACAAACACCTGAAGTATTCATGAACACTCCACTTATCCTCAGAAATGTCCTGACTACATCCAAGAGCAGGAACTGGGCCAGCAAACGCTAGGACCACCCTTTGAGATTTAAACCAGCTAAACATCTTCATTACTTGATTTTTATCAGTCAAAATTATGTGCTGAATGCAGGGGAAAAGAGGAAGTATTGGCACAAAACAAAATGCAGTCACTACCTTAATGAAATCAAAAGTGGAGTCATTATTGCAAGTAAAATTCTAACCAAGTATTATTCAAGTTACAATTATTTACACACGACACAAATCCAAAAATCTCATCTAGTGGAAGTCAACGGACCAAAATAAAAAGTGGTCCCTAAAACAGCAAGTATCCCACATTTTCACATCATGCCGAGTCACCCTGAATTGTTAATGTCCACATTTTGCCAAGTTCCAATTCAACTGGTACAGGTAGGTGAGACAGCAGAGGAGATTTCTCTTTTGAATGAGGAGTTAAAATAGATAAACTTTAAGGTTCTTTTCAAGCATAAAGTATTATATACATTAGTAAAAAGCTACAAACATTTACGAAGCCATAAAATATTACACATTATCAATAACCCAAATCTGTGTCAACACCATTTTTATTCTTCCATTCATTCACAATATCTATTTGAAAGACATAAACTCATCTTCTTCAAAGACAGATTTTCCAAACACCACACCACGTCCATCCTCCTGTCACAGTCACCACGGACATTCTGACTGATTCTCAAGTAGAAAAGCAGCCTGAGGTTATCTAGCAAAATGAGACTATATTAATCAACACTACTGTAACATCACTGGCAAATCTTGACTAATTTTAGATGTCAATCTAATTCAGTCAGCCCAATAAGATTTGTATCATCGAAAGCAAATTTATTTTCTAATTTTGTTGTCAAACCTGTTTTAGGAATCCTGCCTGCTAGAGCAGACAATTAAAATGTAAACACAGAGTACTCTAATAATATGTTAATATATAGAATATTCTAATAATAACCTTACAATGCACATCAATCCAATAACTTTACCCCAGTTTCTAACTTAAAGAAAATCAGCCCTGGCTGGTGTAGCATAGTGAATTGACCATCAGCCTGAGAATCAAAAGGTCACCAGTTTGATTCCCAGCCAAGGCACAATGCCTGGGTGTGAGCCACATCCCCAGTTAGGGGTGTGCAAGAGGAAACCAATCAGTGATTCCCTCGCACGTAGATGTTTCTCTCCCTCTCTTTCCCCCTCCCTTCTTCTCTCTCTAAAAATAAATAAATAAAATCTTTAAAAAAAAAAGGAAGAAAAACAAAACATTAAATACATATACCTAATACATTCTACAGATCCACAAGATCTTTCTTCCTTTAGAGTTGTGAAAGTCATAACTCCAGAGTGATGCTTTGTTGCAATGTAAAAGATACCTTCTACCTATTGTCATTTACAGTATTTTGAGTTGGTGATATAGCTACTTTAAAAACCATCAGTTTAGCCCTGGCTGGTGTGGCTCAGTGGACTGAGTGCCGGCCTGCAAACTAGAGAGCCTCCAGTTCTATTCCCAATCAGGGCACATGCCTGAGTTGCGGGCCAGGACCCCAGCAGGGGGCATGTGAGAGGCAACCTCACATTGATGTTTCCCTCTCGTTCTCCCTTCTTTCCCTTCTCTCTATAAATAAATAAGTAAATACATAAGTAAATAAATAAATCTAAAAATAGAGATAAAATTTAAAAACAAATTAGTTTCAAAATCTTGATTTTATTCCTTAGAATCAAAGAAACTGCTTTTTGAAAGCTTTTACCAAACTAACATCAGATTGTTTATCTGTTCCATTGACCAGGGCTGAAACCTATACTCCTCATATGTAAACAGGAGGAACTTCTTCTTTTCTTTGTTCTTTTCTTCTAATAAACTGAGCTGACATTCCTATTAGAATTTAAAAATTAAACAAAGTAAGAGCAAAGAGCTAAAACTATATGGAATCAGAGTGGGAGAGGTTGGGGATATGAAATCCATAAAGTTCCATATTTCCTCATCAAATGAAAAAATTTTAAGTTCAAAAAGAAATACCATCAAAATGTTTATAGCATTACTATTGTTTGCTAAAATTATGGGTAATTTTTAGTTTTGTCTTTATACTTTATCGCCCAAATTTTTTAAAACTCCACAATTATTACTTTTAAAATCAGAGGGAAAGGCATTTTAAGTAATTTATTTCTATGGATCTTCTTTGCAGAAAAACCATCTCTGCTGATAAATTAATAGCACAACTTAAGTAGTTTTTGATATGTACCTCTTAAAACTCAGTGTAGATTCATTAAAAACAGTTCTTCCTCCACAGGATACTCATCTAATAAAATCTGCTTATAACCACCTACAATTCACTCTTCCTTATAATTTGACTCCACACCAAATGTTATAATAATCTGGTATTCTATTGAAACCTGTGAAACATGTCCTGAAAACCAAAATTACAATCTAGTGATTTTCTATGTGCTTTTCATACCCCCTACTTCAGGGTGATGGGTAAATCATTAAGACCTTCAGACGTGAAAAGTCCCCAGTAAGAAAAGTGAATGTCATGCTTTCATTTTCTTATCAAGCCACACACTGAATATCCTAATACATATTTCTTGGTAGATCACATGTCAGACAGTTGTAAATATTTTTTTTGGTTCTATGACAGCCAATTTCTGGATATTCTGGTTTCCCTATTTAAGACCAGTATAACTTTCTAGCTCAAAATTAAACATAGTTGCTAACCAAACTAGAATAGTGCTGTGACATGCAAAAGAATGGATTTAGACTCCTGCCTCAGACCCCATAAAAAATTAACTCAAAATGGATCAAAGGTATGGATGTAAGAGGTGAAACTATAAAGCCCTTAGAAGGAAACATCTGTAAATATCCGTGACCTTAGATTAAGCAATGGTTTCTTAGACAGGACACCAAAAGCACAAGCAATGAAAAAACTTTTTTGATTAATTGGACTTCACCAAAACTAAAAACTTTTGTGCTCCCAAGGACACAATCAAGAAATTCTCATATTTTCACAATCAAGAAAGTGAAAATACAGTCCATAGAACAGGAGAAAATATTTGCAAATCATGTAGTCCCTGGGCATTTTTCCTCACGGAGCTATTCCCACTCTGACCGGTGGTTTCTCTAGGGTAGGAACTGTGCCTTGTCCACCTCTGAAACCCTTATTTCTAGTGTAGAAACTAACAGGAATAAGGTACTGGAGACACAAGCGGTGGAGAGAAGTGACGACATTAAGCCTCCGAAAGTGGAGTCAATCCACGACACTGAAAAGACAGACCGGAACATGGGTGTCAGGGCTGGAAAATGTAGGTCTCAGATTCAGCTGCTTTAGGTAGTATAGAATCTCTAAAAATAGAGAAAAGCCTTAGAGAAAGGAAGATGAAATATAGAGAGAAAAGCAAAGAGTTTCTCAGTGTGTCTACACACCAAAGTAAAACCAGTCTGTCCTGGTCACAGTTTTAACATATAACCTCTCTGATGAGAATGGGTAATCTATCATTTGTCATACCTGCTTTTCTATATGGTTAAAAATAAAGTCAAAGAGAAATATAAATAAGAAATCATTGCCCTGGCTGGTGTGGCTCAGTGGATTGAGTGTGGGCCTGTGAACCAAAGGGTCCGAGGTTCAATTCCCGTCAGGGCACATGCCTGGGATGTGGGCCAGGTCTCCAGTTGGGGGCACATGAGAGGCGACCACGCATTGATGTTTCTCCCCCTCTCTTTCTCCCTCCCTTTCCCTCTCTCTAGAAATAAATAAATAAAATCTTTTAAAAAAGCATTTGGATATTTTCAAGTTTAGTAATAATAGGAGCAAGGGAAACAAAAATAAACAAAAAAAAAAACAGCTTTTCTCTTAACCAGTCGGTCATATGGACTAACCATGTCTAAGATTTCTAGGTGCTATAAGGAATATGACAAAACAGGAGACTAAGCCTCCGCACTTAAATTACACTGTAATTGGAAAGATGTCATACACAGGTAAAGTGATGCAAGGCAGTGTAAGATATGTCACGTACAAGTATAAAAGTTTTCAGAAAAGAATCAAGGGAATCTTTTTTTGACATGAATCAATTCTCCCTAATTTATCTTTTTAAAAATTTGGATTTTCATACATCGAGCTTTTGCAAAAAGAAATGCAATATGTTTATAAAGTAATTACGTAAAAATCAGAAGAACAGTGGTTGCCTCCTGAAGGGTGTGAGTAAGCAGGGAGTAACTGGGAAGGAATGTGAGGGCACTCAGATTAAGATAATGTTCTTTTTAAAAAAATTGTGTTTTTTCCATTACCATTTAGTACTCTTGTACTCCCTCCCCTCAGCAATCACCACACTGTTGCCCATGCCCATGAGTCCTTTTTCCTTTTTGCTCAATCCCTCCACCCCCTAACCTCCCCCTACTAGCTGCCATCCTGCTCCCCATCTATGCGTCTGTCCCCATTTTCCTTGTTCAGTTTGTCCATCAGAGTCCACATAAGAGTGAAAGCACATGATACTTGTCTTCCTCTGACTGGCTCATTTCACTTAGCATAATGTTCTCCAGGTCCATTCATACTGTCACGAAAGGTAAAACTTTCTTCTTTGTAAGAGACAGTGTTCTGTATCAGGGTGCTCAAATCCCCAGACCTGCATCACTAGATGGTTAGAAATGCAAATTCCAAGGCCCCACTTCAGACCTACTGAGTCAGAAACTCTACGGATGGGGCCCAGTAATCAATTTTAAAGTAGTCTGTGAAACTTGAAAGAGAAACAAGATATTGAATAACTTCAAATACTTCCCCCAGATATTTATTAATTATGTGGTGCTTGTAACACGTATCTATTAATTCTTTCATATTCTCTTTTCCAGGACATGGGGCTTGATTCCCTTGAATGTAAGCTGCACTTAGTGACTTGATTCTTTTAGTACAAGAATAAAAAGGAAAAATATATTAAATTTATAGTGGAGAAACCTGGTGGATACTTCCTTAACCAATACTAGTTAACTAGTAATAACTAATATCATACATCCCCTGTCATGTGATAAGGATATACCATATCTGTGATATTCCTCTCAAAAATGTACAACTTACCTAATCATGAAAAAAGTCAGACAAACTCAAATTAAAGGACTTTCTACAAAACACCTGGCCAGTGCTCTTTAAAAGTTTCAAGGCCGCAAAAGGCCGAGAGACTGAGAAACTGTCACAAACTGAAGGAGACTAGGAAGGACCTGACCCCTCACCCAGCGTGGTATCCTACATTGAATCCTGCCTGGAATGGAGGGAAAGACAACAGTGGAAAAACCAGAAACTGAAATAAAGTCTGTGATTAATAGTATTGTACCAATGTCAATCTCTTACTTTTGATAAATGTGCAGAGATTATGAAAGATGTTAAGATTATGGAAGCTGAGTAAAGGGTATGAGAACTTTCTGTACTATCTTGGCAAGGTTCTGCATTGTTGATTCTAATGCAAACTGGAGTTTGAGAACGATTATTCTTTATCATGTTCTATGTCTGATAAGAGAGGTGAGTTACGCAAGTCTTAGGCACTTGTCAACAATCACTGTTCACTTTAAGATTTGTGCTTGTTGCCCCGGGCAGCTCGGCTGGTTAGAGCTTGTCCCAATACATCAAGGTTGAGGGTTCGATCCAATGAATGTATAAATAAGTGGGACAACAAATCTATGTCTCTCTCTCTCAATAAACTAAAAACAATTTTTAAGATTTGTACATGTCACCATAAATTATATCTCAAAATTAAATAACTGTAAAAATCTAATCACAAAGTGTTTCCTCTCCCCCAACACGTAATTTTGAGAAAATTAAATTGCTACATATTAATGGTAACAGTTCCATGTAAACAGGTAAAGGAATGCACATAGACATTTAAGTTAGTCAAGTATTTTATCAAGCAGAAGATACTAATTTATGTAGAAAAAAGCCAATTCCATACATTAAGAGCTTCATAATTCAGTTAAAATTGACTCTTTAAAGTTTATTTATCCAAAAAAGTAAATCAGTGATGAAAATCTCAATGAAAAGTATTCAAAGCAGGGCTTAGCACATAGCAGGAATTACTTCAGCTCTTTATTTTCTTCAGCTATAGTGGGATTGCATCTACTTCTTAAGTACATATAAATACAAAAAGTACCAATACCCAGTAATATCATAACAAGTTACCAGTAGACTTTCAGTGCCATCCTTGCCAAAAATTATGAAAAAATAAGAATGTCTCATCTGTCTCTTCCATACCTGGACTCTCAATCTTTGTTTCTACTGTCTTAAAATAGAGACAATTGTTCTCTCACTTAACAGGGCCTTGCCCAGACCATCAAAACAGACATGTTCTAGGGCATGTTAGACTGCAGAATCCCAGGCCTCAGCCCAGACCTATTGTACCAGAATCTGCATTTTAACAAGATCCTCAGGAGATTTGTATGCACATTAAGGGTTAAGAAATACTGAAATAGATATGTTAATACACTTTTACCCAAAAATGTTGCATAAGAACACCACAGTAGAAGTTCAATAATTTAGAGTGCAATAAATTATGACTTGTGAAAATCTGAACAGGATGAAATGAAAGTCTACCGCTACCCCACCCGTAACAGGAGCACCAATCTCATCAGCATGCTGGAAACCAGCTTTGGCTAAACCCAACTAAAGTCAACTAAACCCAGGTTTAAGTCTAAGTCCCCCAGTTATTACCTGCATGATCTTCGACCAATTATTTCACCTCTCCTAGCCTTAGTTTACTACTTTGTTAAAGGAAAGTACCATCTTCTGACTCATAGGATTGCAAAAAAAATACTTAGTAAAGTCCTCAGCACAGGATACTCGATGAATCTTCTTCACTTCTTCCCTTATTTTTGAATAGGACAAGATAGACTCAGAAAAATGTTGCAATCTAATCATCATCAAAATATAATGAATACAGCAAATGTGTTTTGATCCAAAATGATTTTCTGATGCTGCCTTTTATTGATTAAATCTCAAAACAAACAAAAGAAAGTTTGCCCTGACAAGTGTGGCTAGGTCAGTTGGGTATTGTACCACAAAGCAAAAGGTCACCAGTTTGATTCCTGGTCAGGGGACATGCCTAGGTGGCAGGCCACTCCCCAGTTAGGGCAGGTGCAAGAGGCAACCAATTGATGTTTCTCTCACACACCAATATTTATCTCCTTCTCTTTCTTCCTTCCTTCCCCTCTCTCTAAAAATAAATAAATAAATACTTTCTTTAAAAAGGAACAAAAGAACATTTAAAATGTTCAGCTGGGACAGATCATATCAGATCATTTTCAGTGTGATTTAGAAAGCATATTATTTTTAAAATTTTTTATTTAAATTTTAAAATATAGTATATTATGCAAAATAATGCACTATGAAGTAAATTACCATACCTATAATTAAATTTGGATTATAGAAATGTAGTAACTCTTAAAAACTGGGAAAATATTAAATATTCAACTACATACAAATTAAATATACAAAATATACTTAGCTCAAAATCTAACTGTATTGTGCTCTTGATGCTGAAATTGTCAATGAAGGTATTTAAAAATATAACAAAATGGCCCTGGCTGCTATGGCTCAGTAGATTGAGTGCTGGCTTGTGAACCAAAGGGTCAATGGTTCAATTCCCAGTCTAGGGCACACGCCTGGGTTGCGGGTTAGGTCCCCAGTGGGGGGTGAAGGAGAAGCAACCACACATTGATATTTCTCTCCCTGTCTTTCCACCTTCCTTCCCCTCTCTAAAAAGAAATAAATAAGCCCTGGCTGGTGTAGCTCAGTGGATTGAGTGTGGGCTGCAAACCAAAGTGTCGCAGGTTCAATTCCCAGTCAGGGCACATGCCTGGGTTGCAGGCCACGGCCCCCAGCAACTGCACATTGATGTTTCTCTCTCTCTTTCTCCCTCCCTTCCCTCTCTAAAAGTAAATAAATAAAATCATTTTAAAAAAAAAAAATAAATAAAATCTTTTTTAGCCCCAGCTGGTGTGGCTCAATGGATTGAGCACTAGCCTGCAAAACAATAGGTCGCCAGTTCAATTCCGAGTCAGGGCACATGCCTGGGATGGGGGCCAGGTCCCCAGTATGGGGCATGTGAGAGGCAACCACACATTGATGTTTCTCTCCCTCTCTTTCTTTCTCCCTTCCCCCTCTAAAACTTAAATCTTTAAAACAAAAATCTTTTTAAAATTTAAAAATAAATAAATAAAAGTAAAAATATAACAAAATATTTAGACTTTTGTCAATAAAACAGTAGTATACACCTTAGAGAAAAAGCAAAGTTCTACTCTCACTAGCTTCTCATATTTTTCTGTCCTATTTGTAAATCCTTGACCTCCAGAAATTTACACCAAAAATAAAACTGTAAATAACCAATAATATTCATAAGATGCCAGGGTCATACTGTCATGGAGCAAATTTATTTCTAAGTGATTTGTAGAGCACATGGTCTTTTAATAGTCTAACTGTATTTGACTTACACTAACACCAGAAGAAGAGATAAACGTAATTAAAGTTGACGTGGAAGAGTAAATGTGCTGAGGGCCTAAAAACACAGACTATTTAGTCTGAAACTGAACAGAATAGACATCTCGGGCTGAAAAATACATGACTATTCCCAACTTAGGCTTGGCCTGTTTTTATCCCCACACTAACACTAGCGCAAACCATCTGGGGAAAAAAGATGTCTGAGTTTGGAGGGGTGGGAGGAGGTGAAAAAATATCTTTGGCTGTCAAGTAGGAATAACTAGTACTGCACACTCCTAGAAAGAAAGATACTATAGAAATATATGTAAATAAGTTTATAATTGAATGTTTAATCCCAGAAAGAATGGTTCACAATAAGTAACTTATAACAAACAACTATAATCAGTGATTAGAATACAGAATATGCATATTACAACCCCTTGGTTAATATGTTAAGATTATTTGCTGTGCAAAGATAGACTTACTATGAAACTAAAAAAACTTAAGCTTCAGGGCCCTCATTTGTACTGCCAACTTCATGTGGTAGAGCAAAGAATGAATTATCTTTCTATTGTCTCTATAGAAAATGATATTACAAACTCACAATATGAAAATCTTTGGAGGAGTATGAAGCCAAAAATATAGAAAAAAATTACATCAGTATAACGGGCAGTTAGCTAATAAAAAAGTCATGATATTTTTCTCAATTCTGTGATGTTTATGCTATTTTTCAGCTTTTTAAAATATGTAATTGTGATTTATTTTCTCTTTCTAAATATTTTTCCTCTAACTTTGTATTCATAATTTTGTATTTTTTAAAGATTTTATTTATTTATTTTTAAAGAAAGGGGAAGGGAGGGAGAAGGAGAAGGAGAGAAACATCAGTGTGTAGCTGCCTCTCATAAACCCCTACTGTGGACCTGGCCTGCAACCCAGTCATGTGCCCTGACTGGGAATTGAACCAGAGACTCTTTGATTTGCAGGCCGGCACTGAATCCACTGAGCCACATCACCCAGGGCTGTAGTCTTTTTCTTTTGAAAGTTCCTGTTGGTAAGCATTTTGTATATTGGTGAAATAATTTAACCTGCCTTATAATTTTAATATCATTGTATTAAAGACCTGTTTAAAGATCTCTCCTTCTATCACAGATCTTGGGTGTTACTCATCACCAGGTACAATATTCCAAGTCACAGGTCAAATTTCAGCAGAATTTTATTTAGAACCTTATTTTTTCTCTTTGGATAGATGGTACATCTAACAGAAAAATGGATTCATTTGCAATGAGGTTATTTATTTAGGCAGGATGAAATACAACTAAACAGTAAGAACAAAATAAAAAATAATCAGAAAGCTATTGGTAACTAACAGTGCAGACAGCTGACAGAAAACAGGAGACCATGGAATCCAAGAGAACAAAATGATTAAAAAAAATAATCAAGGGCAGCTCTTCAAAATTTAACAGAGTTACCATACGACCCAACAATTCCTCTCCTGGGCATATACTCAGAAGGAATGAAAACATGTTCACACAAAACTTGTGCATGAATGGTCACAGTAGCATTATTCATAACAGTCAAAAAGTGGGAGCAGTCCAAATGCCTATCAGCTAATGAATGAACAAATGAAATGTGGCATAACCATATAATAAAGTATTATTCAGCAATAAAAAGGAATGAGCTATTATAGCAACAACCAAAATTAAGTACCTAGGAATCAACCAAGGAGATAAAAGATGTATACTCGGAAAACTACAGAACACAGAAGAAGGAAATTAAGGAAGATACAAATAAGTGGAAGCATACACCGTGTTCATGGATTGGAAGAATTAACGTCATTAAAATGTCCATACTACCCAAAGCAATCTATAGATTCAACACAAGCCCCATTAAAATACCAATGACATATTTCACAGATCTAGAACAAAAATTTATATGGAACTAAAAAAAAACCCTGAATGGCCTCATCAATCTTGAGAAAGAAGAACAAAGTAGGAGGGATCACAATACCTGATATCAAACTATACTATAAGACCACTATAATCAAAACAGTCTGGTCCTGGCATAAGATCAATGTCAGTAATCAATGCCAGTCTGGTACAAACACATAGATCAATGGAACAGAATGGAGAGCCCAGAAATAAACCCATGTCTCTGTGGTCTATTAATATTTGACAAAGGAGTCAGAAGCATACAATGGAGTAAAAATAGCCTCTTCAATAAATGGTGTTGGGAAAACTGGACTGGTACATGCAGAAAAAAAATGAAACTAGACCATCAATTTACACCATACACCAGAATAAACTCAAAATGGAAAAAAGGCTTAATTATAAATTGTGATACCATAAAAGTCCTACAGGAAAACATAGGCAGCAAAGTTTCAGATATCCCACTCAGCAATGTTTTTACTGCAATACTCCTAGGGCAAGGGAAATAATGGGGGGAAAATAAACAAACAGGACTACATCAAATTGAAAACCTTCTGCACAGATAGATGAAAAGGGACCAACTGTATGGGAAAACATATTTGCCAACGATACCACAGACAAGAGTTTCATCTCCAAAATATATAAAGAACTCATACAACTCAACACCAGGATGTCAAACAAGCCAATTAAAAAATGGGCAAAGGACCTGAATAGACACTTCCCCAAGAAGGACATACAGATGGCCCACAGAAAAGATGCTCAACATCACTACCCATCAGAGAGATGCAAATTAAAACCACAATGAGATAACACTTCACACTGGTCAGAATGGCCATCATTAACAAATCAACAAACAGCAAGTGCTGGAGAGGATGTGGAGAAAATGGAACCCTAGTGCACTGTTGGGAATGCAGACTGATACAGCCACTATGGAAAACAGTATGGAATTTCCTCAAAAAACTAAAAATGGATCTGCCTTTTGACCCAGCAATTTCCTGCTGGGAAGATACCCTAAGAATCCCGAAACACCAATTCAAAAGAACCTATGCACCCCTATGTTCATAGCAGTGCCCATCAGTAAATGAGTGAATCAAAAAACTGTGGTACATTTACACAATGGAATACTACGCAGCAGGAAGAAAGAAGGAGTTCCTATCTTTTGAGATAGCATGGATGGAAGTGGAGAATATTATACTAAGTGAAATAAGCTAGTCGGTGGAAGACAAATACCATATGATCCCACCTATTAGAGGAACCTAATGAGCAAAATAAACTAATGAGCAAAATAGAACCACAGGCAGGGAAACGAGGAACAGACTGGCAGAGGCCAAAGGGGAGGAGGGAGAAGGATAAGGGTGGAAAGAAGGGGAAGGGACTAGGCAAGGAACAGCTATGAATGACCCACGGACATGGACAACAGGGAGGGAAATGGCTGTAGGAGTGAGGGGTTGGCTGGGAGGAGGGGAGCAAAGGGGGGAAAATTGGGACAACTGGAACAGAATACATGTTACCACACGGATAAACCCTGAAAATGCTATCATAAGTGAAATAAGCCAATCACAAAAGGCCCCATATTATATGTTTTCATTTATGTGAAATATCCAGAATAGGCAAATCTATAGGTTGCCTAGTGCTGGGGTTGAAGACTGGGAAATGGGATTGACTGCTGACGGGTGTGGGATTTCTTTTGAGGGAAAAAATGTTCTAAAATTAGATTGAGGTGATGGCAGCGAAACCCTGTGAACATACTAGAAAACAATGAATTATACATTTTAAATGGGTAAATCATATGCTGTGTTCATTATAATCTTAATAAAGTTATCCAAAAAATGCCAAGGTCAGAACATATGTAAGTCATCTACAAGCTGGATTTTAAAGAAATTTCATTTAAAATAATAATAATAATACTTTCTTATTCATTAAGTGTCCATTACATTCAGCATATATTACTTCTAATCTTTTCAGCAATTCTAAAAGGTAGGTTTATGGTGTTAAATGTTATATAAGTTTAACAGATGAAGAAACTGAGAAACAGGGAAGATAAGTGACTTGCCTAAATACACACAGCTAATCAGTGTCAGCCAGGACTCTAAACCAGAGCTGTGACTACAAAGGTCTTTGACCTCGTTACTCTTTTCCTATCTTAGAAACAAGCTCAGGAACTTTGTATCGGTAGCCTAGTTCTATATCGCCTTCCAGAATTAATCGTCTGTGATACAAAGGACACCTCCTTTAGCATTTAAACTCAGCCTGCTCAGGGCAGCATGTGCTCCACCTTGATCACACCAAGGTATGTTTATCGCCGCTGTCCTCAGCCAAACTTTGGACCTGGTTAAGCGCTTAGGATCTTCTCAGGCAAAACTCTGAGATAGAATTACAACAAACTGAAGGATAGCTCCTTAGGTATCAAATGTTGTTAAGAATCAAAGAATGGGAAGGGAATGTTTATTGAGAGCTATTTTGTACCAAATTGCTGAGCTATGATCAGAGATTGTATGACCTGAGGTAAATGATTACAAGGAGACCCCCTCCCGCATCTACCCCAAATCCCTGTATTGCTTGTGTTTCTCTTCTGTGAATAGTATTTAGATACTGTATGAGTAACTGTGGTGTCTCCCCTAAGGGTTGTATAGACATAGTGTTGATCACAAGAAGAAGTGGGTCCTCTCTTAGTGGTAACCTTAGGTTAGCAATTTCCCAGCAATGTGCAAGATACATCAATCAGTTGCCTCTTGCACTCCCCCACCTGGGGGCCTGGCTTCCAACCCAGGCAGGTGCTCTAACCAGGAATCGAACCACTGACCTTTTGGTTCACAGGCTGGCACTCAGTGCTCAGTTCACTGAGCCACACCAACCAGGGCTAAAGGAGAGTTTTATCTTGTGAGCCAGATTACACAGGAGCGTATTTGTAACTTTGTGTTTATTTCCCTTTTATATCTCTGAGTCCTTAGTAAATACAAAATGTGTCAGCCGGGCCTCAGCTTGTACAGCAGGGGTATTAAGAGAAGACTCACCTCTGGGACAGAAAAGTAAAGAGAGAGCAACACTCCCTAATGTCGGCAAGGTATTATTCCTCCCCGGGAAGGCGAATCTTCAGGAACAAGTCATTGCTGTGAACTCCAACTTTCCCCCCCATGTGCAGAACCCCCTTCTAAAGCCAATTCTAGAAGATCTTGACTTTTATTTATTAAGAGAGAAAGCAGTTTTTTCCTACCAAGAATGGACCTTACTGTAAACCCAGATCTATTTGATCCCAAATCCATAGTCTTATTGGCTGCTATATCACATTGACTCTGAAATACTATAAATAGAAAACTGTTCAGGAAAAGTATGGGAGAGAATTATTTAAGAAGAGAAGGTGGAAGAAGGTGGAAAGAGAGGGAGGGTGGGAGAGGAAAGGAGGAAAAGGAAAGGAATGGATTTTGCCAAAGCATAAAAACTCATTGTGGACTGAATGTCAAAGAGGGAAATATTTTCATATATGCATTTAGCATAAATGGAGAGTAGTGCCTGAGGTACAGCTAGTGTCTGTTATGTTTAAATTCCCTTTCTTAGGAACGAAGACAAGAGGCATGTAGAAAAATGCTGTCTTGCCCTGCCCATGTGGCTCAGTTAGTTGAAGCACTGTTCCCATACAACAAAGGTTGCAGTTCCATCCCCAGTCAGGGCACACACCTAGGCTGCCCCTTTGGTCCCTGCCCCGTTAGGGCTCATATGGGAGGCAACCGATCAATGTTTCTCTCTCACATCAATGTTTTTCTCTCTCTTTCTCTCCCCACCCCTTAAAATCAATAAACGTATCATCAGAAGATTTTTTAAAAAAAGAAAAATTCTGCCTTAATCATTAGCTTTTGAAAAAGTTCAAG
The DNA here is from genome assembly GCF_004126475.2 of Phyllostomus discolor. Classification (NCBI taxonomy): domain Eukaryota; kingdom Metazoa; phylum Chordata; class Mammalia; order Chiroptera; family Phyllostomidae; genus Phyllostomus; species Phyllostomus discolor. The sequence goes on along the minus strand of NC_040907.2, from coordinate 18,498,459 downwards.
TGCCATGATATTAGAACAAATATCTGACAACAAAAAACACTCCACATTTCCTTACTGAAAAATATTCTATAGGTAAAAAGAACCCAGAATTGTGGCAACTATAAAAGTTATACATCTGTTCTCTGTTTCAAACAAAAAGGAGAACACACCAGCTCACTTCTCCAATATGTTTAAATGCAAAAATACATACTAAGTCACGACTTCATTAAACTGCAAAACCATTTGCTTTCTTATTGACTTTAACACAATAAGGTATTGTCTTAAAGTAAATCTTCTGCTAAGTCACAACGGTTCAAGGCACTTCAGACTTCAGGTGGCTTGTGTACAAGTTCCCCCGCAAACACACCCTCCCAAGGAGCATCGGCCAAACCTCTTCCTGTTTTTCACCTTGTATGTTTACTTTCACATCTGCTGCAAAAGATAAAAGCAACAATGGGAACATCAACCACGTGACCCAGCCCGACCAAACCGGAAATGAAACTATGAAGCCAGAGCTGCTGTGAAATGGGTCTTTAGACACAAGCTTGAAGCTGTTATGTATAAGTCTGAATCAAATCCAAAGATCACCACTAGATGAAACCATATACTATATTTTATATAGCTATATTTATTCATATATAATAATCATATAGATACATAAATGCCCAATTTAAGAAGAAAAAGGTATCAGTCAAGATGCAAAAATGATTGTTCTTAATCAGATTATTCTCCCCTATCTCCATGAGGTCAGATTTTATCAAAGGGAAAAGGGAACTAACATTTATTTATTGAGTATTTGGATGTGACAGGCACACTGCAAGGTTTATTTTTGTTTGTTATTACTATGTGTTCTGTGTGATGTGGGTATTATCCTCATTTTACAGAAGAGGAAACTGAGACACAGAAAAGTACTTTCACATGATCACAATCATTAAGAAATCATTAGGTTTGGCCCTGGCCAGGTAGCTCAGTTGGCTAGAGCATCACCCCAGTACGCCAAGGTTGCAGGTTTGACCTCTGGTCAGGGCACATGCAAGAAGCAACCAATGAAAACATAAATGAGTGGAACAACAAATCAATGTGTCTGCTTGTCTGTCTGTCTGTCTGTCTGTCTCTCCCCCACCTTCTCTAAAATCAATCAATCAATAGTTTTTTTTTTAAGAAAAAGAACCCATTAGCTTTGGCAGAAGGCCTGCATGCAGATCGCTTCTTCCCTACTTGCTCACGGACATATTCAGTAAAGTTCAGAAAATCGTGTAACTGAGGATAAGTTATTTAACTTTTAACATACTACTTAAAACAGAAAATGGAATTGATCACACTCACTCCATGGGTTTGTGGGGAGGTTTAAATGCAAAAATAATGGATAACATTTATCTGGTATCAGACACTGTTCTAAATACTTCACATATATTAACTCATTTAATCATCATAACAACCTTAAAAGGTAACTATTTTTATCATCCTAATGTTATATGAGTAAACTAAGGTACAGAAGTCACTGTACACAACTTGCCTAAGGTCAGCAGCTAGAGGGGCACAGCTGGAGTTTAAAACCAGGCACTCCAGCCCTGGAGTCCGCGCCTTGGACACCTGAGCCATACCTACAAGCACACAGCACAGGGCTTGGCTCATAATAGGTCATCAGTAAACACTAGCATTTTTATTTTCCCTGGCACATAATACCACCCAGTAAATACTGGCTGCAATGTGTTAAACCAAGTAGAAGAGCCAGAACTCTAGCCCAGGTTTCACTCTGTCCTTTCTACGTGTCTTTCTGTGACACAGCATGTCTATTCCGAAGTATTTTGTGCATGCCCAGTCATCTCTACTAACACTAGATCATCCAGCTTCTTTAGGACAGGGGTCACACCTTCTATATTCCTGCGCTCACATGCACTCCAGGGCCCTGCTCATTATAGATAATCAATTAACATGTATTAAATGATCATGCCATTGCTCTGCTCAAAATCATGTCAAAAATGCCTGTCTCAGAAAAAAATGCAAAGTCTGGAACTTAGCCAACAAGGCTCTCCTCCGTGAAATGCCGCTTCTCCAACCACAAGCTCTCCGAACTCAACCCCTGCTGCTTTCCCCTAGCTCATTTCAGTCCCATCCTGCCGGCTTGCTTAGTGTTTCTCCATCACTCCACACATGCCTCACCTCTGTGCATATTGTCCTTCTGCCTGAAATCCTCTTCTCCAAATACCAGGCAGGACTCTGCTCAAGAGTCGCGTCGTCTGAGAGGTCGTCTCAGGCCACTCGATGTAAACTATCCGCCCCACCTCCCTCCCGCTTTGTCCCCTCATCCTGCTCTCCCTGATCTTCACTAAAATTTTATGTTTTATCCCCGATTGGTACATTTGTTTATTATTTGTCCTCTCCCACTAAAATGTAAGCTCCACGAAAGCAGATATTTCTATTCTTCCTTTTATCATCAGATAACTTTATTCACTGCATATCCCGATGCACTTAGCACAGCATCTGGTAACAGTAGACAATTGATAATAGTTATTAAATTAATAAGTGGTAGGTGTATTTGTTATTTATTGTTGTACAGCACATTACCCCCAAAACTTGATGGTGGTAAACCAACGAACACTCAGTCTCTCAGTCTCTGCGGGTCAGAAATTCAGGCATGGCTTAGCTGGCTGCCTTTGGGGCAGGGTCTCTTATGAAGTCAGAGCCAAGCAGTCAGCCAGGTTTGCATTCATCTCACGGCTCTGCCTGGACAATCTGCTCCCAAGCTCTCTCACATGGCTGTTGTCCAACCTCAGGAGATCCGTTCCCAGCTCGCTTACATAGTTACCGGCAGACCTTGGTTTCTCATCACATGGGCCTCTCCAGAGGCTGCTGGAACATTCACAGGATATGGCAGCTAACAATCCAAGTGACAGGAAGAGGGCCAGAGAGTGTCCAAATGAGAGTGCCCAAGACAGAAGCCATCGCCTTTTGTAGCTTAATCTTGGAAGTGACATTCCCTCACCGGTGTACTGTACCCATTAGAAGTCAGTCACAGGTCCAGGCGACAACTCAAGGGAAGGGACTACACAGGGGGCACAAATAGAAGGGGCAGGGATGGTTGGAACTATCTTAAAGGCTTCCCACCTCAGTGAGTATAATAAAAATCTTTAAAAAACAAAACACAGCTTGCCCTTTGGCCACCTGATAGATTCTTTAGTGTATCTATTTAAAATTATTCTATAATCATTATGCAATCATTCATCCCAGTGCTAGTCATTTCCATCTTACAAAACACCAAGGGCATACACTCACTGTTGAACATTGCTTGTTACCCAGTGTTCACGAACAGCCCTATGAGAGATGATAGGACTAGCAAGGATCAGTCAACAAAAAGAGCTTCCAGAGAAAAAAGAATTATTGAATAAACTTTGCTACGTACATGACATCAGTTGTTTAAAAAAATATGTATTAGATATTGGTTGATATTATAGAAATACTAATTTTCTTAGGTTTGATAACGTGGCATTGTGGTTATGTAGGATAACATGTTTATTCTTAGGAAAGGCATACTGAAGTGTTTTAGGAGTAAAGTGTCATGATACCTGCACTTTACTCTCCAAGAAAACAGGATACATGTACACACTTACAGAGAGAGGTCATCAGAAGCAGAGTCAGAATTATAAACCAGGTCTTAAGTCTTAGTTATCCTGGAATTCACATTCTCACTATACCTCTCTCTGTCTACCGTGTCCCCTATGTTATGTATCTAGCTACTATACTAAGCAATATTTGTGTTTGGGGGATGGGGAGGACAACGAAAGATATGACATTGCCCCTTTGCCCTCCAGAAGTTGACAGTCTTACTGGGAAATACAAACTTTATATGCAGTATAAAATAATACATGAAAAATCTGGTGTGGAACAAATGCCAAAAGAGTTCAGAAGAGGATTCCAATAAATCTTCAGAGAAGATTGGTAATAAAAGATCTTTAAAACCTCTTTCCTTTAGCAGGTTTCTTATTCTTGGCCTCCTTTCCCTTAAATACTTCTCCTTTATTTCCTTGGCACCGACTGACTGATTATTTCCTACCTAACAAAATTATCTGGAGACTATCTAAACATAAAATACATGTTTTGCCTGTTTGGAACACAGGATATGATTTTTTTTTAAATAAAATACTGTTTACATTTTTACTGGAAAAACCACTAAATGTACTATCTGAATTTTCTTGCCTTCAGAAGCAATTGTGTTGTTTCAAGTCTTGAGGATGCCAGAAAGCTTGACGATTTAAAAATAACCTCACAAAGAGCTCATTTCCAACACCAGATGGAAAGAAATTACTCTAAAGACACATGTGTGGGAGGACATACATACAACATCATATGACACCATGCAAAGGGCTATATAGTTATGTAATACCATCAAAACTAGCAGGACTCTGCAAGTAGTAAGTTAGCAACAGTATCAATTCTCTGAATCATTAAAAAATATAAAAGGGCAAGAAACAGCAAGTGGGCGGTAGCAAAAAAAAGCCTTCACTTTAAGCTGCCTTCCATGTGTCCCCGGTGCACACTGAAATGGTTGGCAGGTAAAATCTGAGGGCTTAAATCCTTCGAGCTCTTGACAGCTCTGCCTGTGTCCATATGGTCAGAACCCCGCGGAGGGAGGGCGGAGGAGAGGGAGGGAATGAATTTCAGCAATCTGCACCAAGTGTATTATTAAGGTGAAACACTTTTCATTTGAATATATATAGAACATCAAATTGGTAAATTAAAATACACACTTAACATATCAATTAAAAATAACACTTCTTTATAAGATATTTGATTTTTATATTCAAAGATATACTGTTAAGCTAGCACTGTGTTAAAATGATTCTAATAGGGTTAGTTAATTTATGGAAGCATTAAGTAATGGCTAAACAGCCATTCATCACAAAGGAAGCTTGGCACAGTGCATCCATTCACAAATTACCAAAAGTGTACGTTTCTATTGCTCTTGTGGGTCGTAGACTTAAATTTAACTATTTCAAAATAACCCTATGCTTTAACGTTAAATCACTGAGAGTTTCTCACTCAAGATTTTTAATCATAATTTTTATGGCTCATTGTAGATATTACCAAAATATAATCCAAAAGTTTCTGAGTGAATATTAATGTAGACGGTATCTAAACCTCAGTCTGTGTTATGTCCAGTGCTGTAACTCAGGCATGTAGAGAGCCTGCTGAAAGGTGATTTGGATTAGGATTATTTTTGTAGGGGGTAGAAGGCATAAGAACAGTCAGGTTGCACTCATAAATCAGTTAAATACAGGAGTGTATGTTATACCCTGTGTTCTCTTATTTTTCCCACCTATTTCCCACAAAATTTCCCACAAAAGAAGTTGAGTGGAAATTTCTAATTGGGTGGAAGTGACCCAAAGAGCCTTCAGCCATGGATGGAAGAGAAGTAGCAGTTTAATAAACAATCATAGTTTAATCCATATGGATTTATCTTGGTGATAATTAGGAGATAACTACAAAATGAGAAATGGTCTTAAATAATAAAAAAATAAAATAAATAAGTACTGAAATAAACACGATGCCAGAGTGGCTCTGGAATTTCTAAACAGAAGAGATTTTTAGGGGTAGCACATATACTTAGGGGACTTTGGGAAAGCTGGTGAAGACTAGCAGTAGGGTATATTAAAGTCTCTCTAAGTCGTATCTTGAGTTGTATTGGTCACACCTATAGTATGTTGCTTTTCTTGGAAGTTAAAAAGAGCTAGCCAATTTATTTTTGAATACTTTAAGATGGGTACAATCCCATTTAAATAAAAATAATTGGCAAAAATAAGTATAAACAGATTTTTGATCATAATCAGATTTTCCCACTAGACTTTCTAGAACCAACATTTGAAGTAGTGTCAGTGAGGAAGTTAATTCTAAATAAGATCAACACTCAAAATAAAACATCAAGGTCTCCTTTCTAGCAACACCAATTTCTCAGTACTGTTCATAGCTATAATTTTTTCTTTATCCTTCTCACTGTGTATTCATTATATAGCAGCAAAGAAAATCAAAATACTAATCTAACCCAGTGTGTACACCAGAGTATTTGTTGCATTGCATTTTTCCAAACAAATTATGGCCCCACTCATAAAAAGGACACAGAATAAACCATCAGTGGCATGCCAACAAACTTAAATAGACAACTAACATACATATTTGAAATCTGGCTATTCTCTAACTAAAAGCCATTATAAATGCGATGAATCAATTACCTTCCCATAATTCTACATAAATAAGGCCCATAACTGATCAATTCATCATGTTATCTTTATTAAAAATTTTTAAAGTTTTGAAAAAAAAAGAAAAAAATTTTAAAGTTTCACCTTTGGGAGCAATATTCTGAGAAAAAAAGCAAAGTTGTTCATTAGAAAAAAGTTATTAGAATTATTATTGTTTAGCTCACAAATAAAATAAGGTGACTGATTCCATGCTTGAGCAATAAGGGGAAAACAATCCCTTTAAACGTAGCAGTGAATCTGCACATCAATCTGCATGTGACCAACCATGAATCTGATGGGACTTTTGGAAAAATACACCGGCGGCACTTGGGTTGGCCTGCTCCTTAGACAACAAGGAAACACACTGTGGTCTAAACGTACACACCTCTTGATTTCAGAACCAAATTCAGTTCCCGAGGGCCACTGCTATTCTAACGTTACAATACCAGATCATCAATATTAAGTTGGATTTGCGCATTCAGTATACAATGTAAGCAAGCCCGATCACTCACATCACAAATTACAGATGACGTATTTTAAATCACAGTCTACTGGTAAGCGTGTCACAGTACCTGCAGAGAATCCAAGAACCCCTTGACTGCTATTAGAAAACACATCTGACAAGCACAGCTGAAAGCTTTCTTAGGAACAGGAGGAAGGAACCCAAATAGCATTGTAAGCACGCTATCCCCCATAATATGAACTTGTTAAAAATTAAGAACGTTAGCTAAGGAATGAGCTGGAAGGCTAGCTCTGTAATTTGCAGAAATGTTCAATTCAAGCTGCACACAAGGAAACATCACACCGGTGAACTTTAAATGTGGGGCACAAACCTGACAAAACAGGAAAAATATGTAGGTCATATCTCAACGAAATACCACAACCATTTTTTTTCAGAGGCAACAGGAATCATTTAAAATCAGATATTAAGCCCTGGCTGGCGTAGCTCAGTGGATTGAGCTCGGGCTGGGAACCAAAGTGTCCCAGGTTCGATTCCCAGCCAGGGTACATGTCTGGGTCGCAGGCTATAACCCCCAGCAACCGCACATTGATGTCTCTCTCTCTATCTCTATCTCCCTCCCCTCTCTAAAAATAAATAAATAAAATATATTTTTAAAAAATCAGATATTAGAAGTGTTTCTCAAGGAAAAAAGGAGGTAAGGTGAAAGACTAAATATACAAAGAGGGAGATTTGTGTATTATTTTGTTAATATTATGTAAGTTATTATATCATGTTATTTTATGTATTTTGTTGAGGATAAGCCTACTTTATTTTTTTTAAAACTTCATTTCTGTTTTCTTTTTTTATAAAGACTTTATTTATTTATTTTTAGACAGGGAAGGGAGGGAGGGAGAGAGAGAAACATCAATGTGCAGTTGCTAGGGGCCATGGCCTACAACCCAGGCATGTGCCCTGACTGGGAATCGAACCTGCGATGCTTTGGATCGCAGCCTGCACTCAATCCACTGAGCTACGCCAGCCAGGGAGGATAAGCCTTCTTTAAAAGAACTCACCATATCTACAACTCACCTTGTAGGTTTACTCACTGTATCTACTGCTGTAATAAACATGATTTGATGTTTAGCAAACACCGAGGACCACCAAGAAAGAGAACGGAAGCCTAAGAGCTTTTCTTAACCTACCACCAACCACCATCCACCGTAAGGGCCACACATACTGATGCAGCACATAGGACTAAACTGTTTTAACAAACACCAGTTGAAGAAAATTCAACTGGCTGGCCCTACTAAGGAAGCTCCAAGAAAACTCAAAACAAAAAGTTCCTTCAAGTGCCTTCAACATAGGGAACTTTCCCCCACCCTTCAAATTACTAATATAGTTAACACTTTTAAGGTAAGAGAACTGAAACAGGTCAGGAGGAATATACATACATGACAAGCACAGATGAAACCAGGTGGCCAAACGACAGAGATGGGGAAGTATGGGTTATTGGTGAGCAGTTCTTTTTTGGTTGGAAAATACAAGTAATAAGAATACCTACAGAAACTGAGAATAAATTTGTGTTGTTTTAAGCAGCTGTCAAAAAGAATAGCCCTGACCAGTATAGCTCAGTTTGCTGGGTATCATCCTGCAAAGTGAGGGGTCACCGGTTGGATTCCTGGTCAGGACACATGCCTGGGTTGCAGGTTCAGTCCCCAGTCTGGGCACATGCCAGAGGCAGACAACTGATGTTTCTCTCTCACACTGATGTGTGTGTGTGTGTGTCTCCCTCTCTCTCTCTCTTTCTCTCCTTCCCTCCCCTTGTCTCTAAAAATAAATAAAATCTTTTTAAAAAATAAAAGGAGGATAAAGAAGGAAGTGCAGATTGGGATCACACTGTACAAGGACTTACCTATAAGACATTTGGTATAAAACACTGGTATAAATGTTGAGAGGACTTCGGTGAGGCCTAAAGCTTAAAAACATTTATTTCTAAGCCTAAATTCAACTATACAAGGGGGGGAAAGTATAGTTTTGTTACTAGAAGAGAAAAGAATCAGGTTAGCATGCTGAGCTTGGGTCTACCCAGCAAGTTCACTTTTAACAGTGGCAAAGATACTGTGCTTTGGTTTCCCCAGGGATATGAGTAATGCCTACCTTTATCTTAATTATAACCTGCTCACAGAAAGCACTCTGAATTAGCACCTTCATTCCAAGGCAATCTGATGTTCAGTCATTATACCCATATTTTTAATCTGTCATTTATTGAGTGCTTACTGTGTGCCAGATATGCTACTATATAGCCTACATGGGTTCTATTTATAACACTCCAAGAAACGATTTCATAAAACCAAAAATTGTACAGCTAACAAAGAACTTGTACATTTCCAATTTACAGAAAAGGAAAATGAAGAGTAGTTAAGTTTCCATTAAAAGTAAGGGCTAATGCTACACTCACAACATTGGGATGAAAAGAAATATACAAAGGAGACATATATATCATAAGTTATCATAAGACATATATATAAGATATCTTAAACATGTGTGTATATACTTAATTAAAAGGATCAAACCAACTAAAAATCTTGCCAGAACTGAGAATACTGAAAGCAGTAATGATGAACAACAGCCTTGAGTACATATCCTCAAGAGAGTATAAATGCACTATAATAATATCCAAGATACAAGACATAACAGTTTCTTGCAATTTTCCCTAAAAACAGAAAGAACAAAATAGCAGCTGTGAAATCACCCAGACTACTAAAAACAGCTCAGCATCTCTTAAAAAAAAAAAAGAAAAGACACACACACACACACACCACTATCTCCTAATCAGCAATACATGCCAAAAACCGACAAGTCTCTACAGACTAGTCATTTATGGTAGGTTACAGTTAGAGAAACAACAGAATGACACTCGCTATCATGTGGCCAGAAACCAATCCGTCAGCAATTTGTTTCACGTGAGATCACTTTCTCTCTCCAGAGAATGCCCGATGCTGGGAAGAACAAACCGGCTCTGGCAAAGCCCGCTCAGGAAGAATAGCCTGCTGATGAATCTTGGAGGGAGAGCCTCCATCCAGGCTCTCCACAGGTATTTAAAAAAAAAAAAAAAAGGCAGCCCAGCGAGCAGGAGGAAATACTTCCAAGGCGACAGATGCGCGAACTGAAAAAGGAGGTCACAATGCTGAGGGAAGAGATTTAACCCGCTGGTCAAGGGAACCGTGAAGACGAAGGGGGAGCGCGGTGGAGCCCTCCGGGCTGGCGAGTGGTTTAAACGATGCGGGCGGCTATGGCGGGAAGGCCTGCACGTCCTCGCAGGGCTCCGGCCCCCCTCGGCTGGTGCCCGACTTCTCCAGGCAGCCGGCTGCCTCGCCACGAAGAAAGCACTCTGCAGCTGCACCCCACACCTCCACCACCCGAAACCTGCGATTCTCCCCGCTAGCTTTCCTGCCAAGGCTCCTGCCCACAGTGCAGTGATTGACGGACCAGACCGCACTGGTTTCCCCGCGTCAAAAATAAACCCCAAGCCTAACTTCCAAACGCTCCCCCAGATCAGCCCCCCGCCTCTCTCCCCTCTGGCTCGCCGCTTCCCGGCTCCAGTCCCTTAGCCTCCGCTGTGCGAGGGCGGGACAGCCGGTGTCCCCGGCCAGGGCCTGCGGGGGGCTGGAGACAAAGAGGCTGCAGCAACGCTGCGGCCGCCAGGACGCCAGGACCGTCCCCTCGGGGACAGCTCCGTGCCCCGCCCCCGGTCCCCCCAGCAACCCGCTCCCGAGCCGCAGCCGTCCAGCCTCACCCGCGGCTCCCGGGCCCGGGGTCCTGCGCCCGCCCGCTGCTGCAGCTGTCGGATGAACAATGGCAGGAGGAGGCGCCGGCGTCCAGGGCTCCGGCCCTCTGCGACTCGCGGCCCGCGGCTGCAGGCGAGCTGACTGACTGACTAACCCACCGGCAGAGGGAGGGAGCAAGTGAGCACGCAGGAGGCTCCGCGGCGCACCCTCCCGCCTTCCCTCTGCGCGGCTAGGCCGGCCCGGCCCGCAGCCAGCCCGCCCGCCGGCACCCGCCCCTCCCACTCTGGTCGCCACAACATTGTAGTAAATTTCTATTGGACAGCGCCGGAGGGAAGGAGGGGGCCGGGCCCGCGGCCCCTCAGCCCATTGGATGAGGCCAAGTGGCTCCTCTGGTGCCCCAACCCCCCAAGGCGGGTAAGGATTGGAGAGCGAAGGAAAAAGAGGGGAAAAGGCTAGGGGGCTGGCCTCGTGTGTGCGTGTGCGCACGCGCAAGTCGAACCTGCTCTGGAGTCCGGGTGTTCCCAGCCCCTGCAGCACCCACGTGGGTAATGAGGCAGCTAGTGCCCGAGACGAAGGTGAGGCCCTTCCCACCCAGAGGAGGGCCAGGTAAGAGGCTGAGATTTGAAATCCTCAGAGAAAACGGAGGTTGCTGCCAGACTACTCCAGCCAACTGTACCCTAATGCACCTAGTGACTTCGGTTAAGTCATTCCGCTTTTCTGGACCTCAGTTTCCCTTTCTAGTAACCTGACCATCTCTAGATACCATTCTAACCTTGACATTCGATTAGACTTTACCTCTTCTGGCAGATGTATAAGGAATCGAAGTCTGAGATGGAGTGTTAGGGCCACACCAACATTTCAGCTGTCTTCTGGGTTGAATGATCTCCTAATACTGCCCTGGCACCCTCAGAATCACAAAAACCTAGCTGAACTCCGGATTGCTCTGACAATTGCCTATGTGCCTTAATTTGCTTTCAGATGTTTCAGAGGTCCCTTGACCCTTCTCATTCCCTGCCAAGTTGGTCCCTGAACAGGCTGGGGCCCCACAGAGCAGAAAGAAGGCTCTGTTTTAAGCATGCTCCCTAAAAAGTAAAACAGGTTCTGCTATTTTCATTTTAGAGAAAAAGAAACCCAAGCAGAGAGACTTAGATTTGCCAGGGTAAGAAGCCAGGCAATCTGACATCAGAGCCTGTATGTGCCAGCTACATTGTCTCTCCATATCTAATCACAGCCCTCACGGCTCAGCTCAGCCTCTAGAAACAAACTACCTAGGTTCAGTTACCAGACTCTAGCCCTCCCTAATTGTTATGCCTTCTCTGTGCCTGTTTTGGACTCCATAAAAGGGGATGATAATAATTTCTACCTCGTAAGAGTTATTGTAGGAATTAAATAAGTTAAAATGTGTAAAGGTCTTTGAACAGTGCCTAGGTCATAGTAAAGGCTACGTATGTGTTATTATTACTGCTATTTGAAGACTAAAATAAGGACTGAGAGGTGTGGAGCTGGCTAACATAATAATAATAATATATTTGTTAAGCACTCAATTGTTGTCAGCACTGAACTGAGCACATTATATGAATTATCTGTTTGAAATATCCTGAGAACCCCTAGAGGACCACCTGATCACCCTAGCTAAAACTGCCTCCACTCACACTCCCTTGCCCTGCTCTTATTTTGCTTCATAGCACTTACCTCTGCCTGACTCTGCTATATATGCATTATTTATTTGTTGTCTCTCTCAATAGGCTGCTGCAGTGTAGACCCATTAGAATGCAAGCTCCAGGAGGGCAGGGACTTTGTCCTTCTTCATCTCATGAACAAGTTATTTTATGTATAAGGAAGTGAAGGCTTATAAGGTCAGATGATTTGGCCAAAGTCATTCTGTATACTAGGGGTTAAGCCCCTCTTCTTAAATGCTCTGGTTCCCTGTCTCAGGTCCTCCAGTTCAGCTGTGCTTTTGTTTGGGGGAGTCCTAGCCCTACCACCTCTGTGCCTCAGAGGCTTCCTACACCACCAAATTCAGATGTATAAAAACCAATATTCTCGACACTACGAAGCGCTAGACAATGACACATCATATTAAAGAGACTTGGTCGGATGCATGGAGTGGATAGTATTTAACAAACACCACCCTGAAAAAAAGCAGGTGGTCTCAGGCTAGCAGGAAATGGCCAGTACAGGCAGGTGTACACCACTCTTAAATTCAGAATGCTATGCAACACCACACCAGGAACTGTTAGCACAGGTTTTAGAATCTGAAGGATTTAAGTTCTAGTTCTGGGTTTTCATTCTTAGCCTGAAGATGAAAGAGCTTTGTAAACTGTAAAGTACCATCCACACAAGGGGGATTTTTTTGTTATTAATTAGGTACACACCATCACCTGTTAAGTTAAATGCCCAGTCCCTAAGTATAGCTGGACCCAATGCATAATTGTTGGGGGTGGGGGGTGAGTAATGCCCGATCTGAAGGCAGAGAAATTGCCCTTATTCATATGCCCTTCTGTCCTCTCAAAGGAGGCCTCTCAAAAGAGACCTCTGCAAACCAGACATTGAGTCCCAGCTCGCCCCGCGGAGGCTGCCACTGGGTACCAAGGTTAAAGATCTCACGCACCATCTCTGAAGCCAATCACCTAGACGGAAACTCAGTTCCCTGCCCTTCCTGCTCCATGCTCACATCTGGGTGGCGGCTGTGCCATGCTCCAAGCCCCAGGACGGGATCTCTAGGGGCCATCTCTATCCCGCCTGCCAGCTGAGCCTGCCGCTATCTCCCCCAACCACCCCTCCTGTTCCTTCCTAGGGAATACAGGCCCTGCTAGCTGCCTGTCAGCCCCTGGAGCAGTCAAGGCCACTAAGGAAAAAAACAAAGAAAAAAAGATGGCATGAAAGGGTCCTAATCCTCCCCCAATGCAAACTGAGCTCCAGCAAAGCAAACACCAGCTGCATGGATGAGGGTGAAATTAGATGGTGAAATTAGGTGGTGACCAGAGGAGGGAGCCTGGGAGGGTAGATGGGACCTCCAATGACCTGGAAGAGATGAGACTGAAAGAAAGTGGGGGTAGAGTGGGGGCACAGTTGGAGTCTGAGCCATTCCCAAATCTGGGACGGAGGCGGATTAGGGACACAGCTGGCCTGACAGCCCAACGATAGGCTCATAGAAAATATTTGTCTGTTGGGAGGGATGGCAAGAGATGAAGAGGGCTTTGAAAAGCTGGGCCCACCAGCAAAGTGCTCCCAACAGCCACAGTTGAATAAAAACCAGTCCTGGCACCAAAAGCGCATGAAGAGCAGAGCTTTCCATCGTGCCCATGGTCATGACATTGCAGTCATTTTAGACCTTTTAAACGCAAATGCTAAATCAAACAAGCTGTAACAAGGCAGAAAAATTTCTGTTCATGCAGTGGTATGCCTTTCTAGGGGGTTATTTTTAGTAGTAGGACTTGAATTGCTCATAGAAAATATATAGTTACATTAAAAGAAAAAAATTACCATAAAGCCATCAGTCACAAATAATCATTGATATTTTGGTGGGAGATTTCCCTTCAAGTACCTTTTCTTGCAGATAATTTTTTCTTTATAAGTATATGCATATATATAATTATCATATGAAATTGCTGATTTTATAGGTTAAAATGATCAAGTATCAGAAAATTACATATGGTTCAACCTAATGCTTTTTACATTTTAGATCATATTTTTTCAGAACCAACTTTTTTCACTTAAGCATATATTATGACTTTTACATCACCATATTTAACAGAGCCCTGTTATAGTATTATAATAATAAGTGTGTATTCCATAATTTAGTTAAACCTAAATGTTGGACATTTAGGTCATTTCCCATTTTTTTTGCTCTAATATGATACCTGGCAAACATCCTTTTATCTAAATCATACCCATGATTATTTTTCTAGGATGTATGGATGACAGCATGTTTTTTCTGTTCTTTTCCAGCACTGTGAAACAATTTGTTTCACTGAACACATAAAGCCATAAAACAAATCTCAAAAACATGAAGGAATTAGACTGTTGCCGCACACGAGGCCGCCTGTTCTGCTGAGATGAAGGCGAAAGAACTCACAGGCCACGGGAACACCGTCTGAAAACACAGCCTGTTTCAGCCTCTTTGACACAATGCATTTTGCTTACAAAGTTACATTAAGATCTGTCATGAAGAGTTTTCTGTGCACAGTAAAAGCAAAAAACTAAATGTAAGTAAAATATATACATTAGAATTGACGCCTGATGTCCTTTCTGCTGTGGGGACACTCCAAAAACCCAGGGCGGAAGGGAAGGCAGTTGACGCCTTTTACGAAGAGGCCTGTTGAAGCGGTTCTGAGGCGTTCCTTCCGGCCTCTAGATTCACAAAATGTCAGGACTGGACAGGACCTTAGCGATCAGCAAGACCAAGCACTAACTTTTAAACAGTTTGAGAAATGGGTCCACAAACCAGGAGGGACTTGCGCAGGGTCACACAGTACAGAGGTTGCAAGCCTAAACTTGAACCCAAGTCTTCCAACCTCTACTACAGGACTCTGTTCACTGCCCTCTTCTAAGTTCAGTTACATTTCCCTTCCAAAGCTGGAGGCGAGGCCAAATTCTGCAGCCATAAAACTCAGGAATGTCTGAGCTGGAAGGGACTTGAGAGGTAACTGATTATTAAAAAATAATGACAACTACATTTATTAGGTGTTTACTATGTGTCTGGCACATACTAAATACTTCATATGCATTATTGCATTCACCTTGTATTGGGTTGGCCAAAAAGTCCGTATAATTTTTTCTGTAAAATAAAAGACACATTTTTCACTTTCAGCAATAACTTTATTGATTTGGATATTTTGAGTATGTTGGCTATCTCCGGCTATTGGATTCTAGTGGGTAGAGGCCAGGGGTGCTGCTAAACATCTTCCAATGCATAA